>NW_006399876.1:7296751-7297796 GCF_000299155.1 Elephantulus edwardii
ATTGGCACAGGACAGAGCGGAGTTTAGGGCTGTTGTACATAGGGTCGCTATGAGTCGCAGGTGACTCGACTGCACATAACAACAACAACAACAACATGCATGCAGAGGTATGAAGAGTGACCGAGGGTGTCCACTGCAGCATGTCCTGTGATGGACTCCATCACAGAGGAGGGAAGTCATAGCACATTCCACCATGGTCAAGCACTAACCAGACAGACACCATCGCGAAAGAGGGACATTTACCGCGTTTGCCTGAACACTTCACCAGAAAGAGGACTTCTTGGGGCCAGTGGCCTGCTGATTTGCAAAATCTCTCCTTTTCTGAAATTACCTCATCATTCATGAACTCTCTTCCACACCCTGAACTCAACCTATATATGTTCCCTCAGACTGACAGTGGGAGGACCTCAGACACGGTCACCTAAGTCAAGGTTGATAGCAAACAGTTAGCTGGGTTAGTAAATTGTTGGATGGGGTTAGGATGGTAATGAAGGCTAGCTATGTAGAGTCCATTAACCTGAATGATTAGGCAGCTGTGAGATTGTTATTCCAGGGATGAAGGATTTGGGATCAAGTCTCTCTGACATGATAAAATTCCTTGAAGATCATAGCAAGGGAACTTGATAGTGGCCTCCCTGGAACACAGGACACAGGACCTCGGACAACCACCACAGGAGGGGACACAAACACTGGATGCTTCACTCCCAGACTCTCTCCACATTCCTTTCCTCTTACCTACTCCCTTTGACTATACCTTTAAAAGCAGGGGACCTGCAATGGTATGCAGGGAACAAGAGGGCATTTTCATTGTATTAAATCTCTACGAAACTTAAAAAAAAACACACACACACAAAAATAAAACAAAAAAAAAACCCCACCTGACTCTGAGAGGTCAGAAAAGTCTTTCTTTAAAAAATAAATAGTCCAGCTGTGAGTGGGGGGCCGGGGAAAGTGGGCTGGATTTGGAACAGGGTGGGGCGAATTGCTAGAATGAGAAAAAGGTAAACTTAATAAAGTCCAGAATGGGGATATTCTAGTAGTGGGT
>NW_006399876.1:7324242-7332614 GCF_000299155.1 Elephantulus edwardii
CTCAAAGGCATCAATTCTCCTTCTATCCTCCCTAGTCATTGTCCAACTCTCTGATGCATAACAAGTGATTGCAAAAACCATGGCCTGTATCAGGTGTACCTTAGTCTCCAGAGGGACACTGTTGCAACTCTACTCTTCCCATTTCTTCCTTAGGTTTTTTTTTGTATGTTTGTTTTTTAATTTTTGAGGGAAGGAAGAGACCGAAAGAGAAGGGTGCACCCCTGTGATTTCTTTTTATATCAACTAATCTTTCTATCCCGCCCATTCCCACCTTCTAACATTTATCCTGAGGCAAATACAGCCCTTTTGATCTGTACAGTTGATTGTTTCAAGAAATGAGCAGCTCCTTGACATCATTGTCTGTATTACAGACCCATCTGTTGTTTGACTAAATGTTGACAGGGATGAGTTTTGTTCCAAATTGAAGGGTCATCATCTCAAGTCTCTATCAGACTGTTGTTGTTAAGTGTCATCAAGTTGACTATGACTCATGGCGCCCCTGTGAACCGTGGCTCTGAATCTTACCCTGTCCTGTGCCAATCTCACGATCACCAACATGGCTGACCTCATTGCCACAGTCACCGTGCCCATCCTCCTCATCCAGGGTTTTCCTCTCCTATGCTGACCTTCTACCCTTCCAAGCCTGCTGTCCTTCCCCAGGGACTGGCCCCTCTTGACCACATGCCAAAAGTATGTGAGATAGAGTTTCCAGTAAGTCATTCTTTTGTATTTTTAGTTTTGTTCCATATTTTCACCCACTACATAAGGACTTTGTACTGTGATCCCTCCTCAAGGGGTCATCAGTGGCAGGCCGAGACCATCTGATTGGTCTTCAGGTTCTGGAAGTTGAGGTTCATGTAGCCTATTGGTCCTTTGGATCTTCGTTTTTCTTCCCATGTCTTGTTCCAGAAAGGGAAAGGTCAGTAGTCATTCCTTAGATGGACACTTACAAACTTTTAGGATCTATTTGTTACTCATCAAAATCAAATGTACAACTTCGTATTTGTAGACGAATTTGTGCCAACTGACCAGGATATCCCAGAAACTATGGTCCTGAGACCCTAGGACCACTGAGTCATCTCCTCATAGTGTTTGGTTAAGATTAAGCATTTACACCACTTTCCTCCTGTTGCTTCTACTGTATACATAGATGTATTTACAGCATATACTCATGATGTTGTTGTTAAGTGCTGTCAAGTCAAATATGACTCTTAGCTACTCAATGCACAACAGACCTGAACCCTGTCCTATCCTGTGCCATCCTCCTCATCTCTGCCATAGTCGAGTCCATTGCTGTAGTCACCGTGTCATTCTATCTTGCTGGGGGTCTTTCCCTCCTTCCCTGACCCTCCACCTTTCCAAGCATGATGTCCTTTCCAAGGAGCAGCCTTTCCTAACAACATGCTCAAAGTATACGAGGTGACGTTTCACCAGTCTTGCCTCCAAGGAGCACTCTGGTTCTACTTTCCCTGAGATACATCTGCTTGTCCTTTTTCAGTCCACGGAATGCTCGGTGCTTTTCTCCACCACCACCACTCAAATGCATCGATTCTTCCCCTGTTGACCTTAGTCATTGTTCACCTCTCAGATGCATAGCAGGTGGTAAGGAATTACTCTGACAACCCAAAGCTACGTGGTTTAAATCTATCAGCTGCTCTACAGGAGAAAGATGGGCACCCCCTTATCATATACTGATAAGAATGTAGAAATATTCTCTGTAATAGTGACTCGTGTTTCTTGGGTTCTCATTAAATTGCTTTTTCAATATGATCTCTTTGCTCTCATAACCCCTAAGAATATTTGTTAATCTTAAGGCTGAGGTTTACTGACGTCAGGTGAAGAAATGTACTCAGGACAAAGCCTTAGAGTCTCCCCAGCCCAAGTTCAGGCTTCCAGAAGTCATGACCAAGAGCCATTGCAGAAGTTGTTGTTGTTGTTGTGTCCCATCAAGCTGGAACCGACTCTTAGCTGACCCTGCAGTGAATTTTCAGAAGCAGTAAACCCCCCAGGAGGAGGCTGCTCATCTTTCTCCTGTGTAGCAGGTGGTGGATTCGAACCACATATGTTCAGGTTGGCAACCCAACTCCTTACCACTGTGCCACCTGAGCCCCCTCCTTGCAGAAGTAAAACTGCTGAATTGTGAATAATCTCTAACCCTTTTTTGGAGCTTGATCTGATCAAAAGGAAAAACTATGCTGGGGGGGGAACTTCCAAATTTAGAGTCGTTTGACCTAGATTCACAATGAAGGATGAGACTGAGCCACTCTTGGGAGATCATGGGCGGGGAACTGAGGAGACGCGGGTGTTCTCAGAAGAAGATAAGTATGTCCAAGTCCAGGAGTATGTGATGGAAGTGGTTTGGAAATTTGCTTACACAGACTATTCTCAGAAAATGAATGTTAATAATCTACAGGGCGGCAAACAGGCAAGATGAGTGGACATGGGTAGACAAGGAGCACTTCCCCAACCACTCCACGTGACTTCGGCAGACGGCACTCCTACTTACATGCTGCATCTGCTGTAAATAGATCCCAAGGAGCTCCAGAGGTCGGTGCACAGGGAGCTGCACCACTAGCCCAAAGACCACACCTCTCCAGCTGTTCGAATCCACCAGCTGCTCCACAGACGAAGAGGGACAATCTTCTGTGTGATTTACAGCCTCAGAAAACCTGCCAGAGGGTCAGCTATGAATCGATTCTGACTGGACGACAATGAGAATGTAATAAAGGGGCAAATTGTCATTAATTAGTTATATAATTATTTTTTTCTGGTCAAGACTCTGAACTAGTACCAAGGCCAGTGAAGGAGATAGCAGCATTGAAACAGTTTTTATATTTACTTCAGTCATTCGTTCACCACACCATGCTCCGAGCACTGCATGAAATGTTTCTGATGGATTAACTTGCCTCTGTATATAGTTCAAGGTCACAGAGAAAGTAAGCTACAGAGCTTGATCCTCAAGGTCAAGTCCATCCAAACTCAGCAGCTGGAGCACAGGGCCAGTGGAGGATGATGAAGGTTAGTGGGAGGAGGAAGGGGAGAAGACGTTACAGACATTGCTGGTCGGAATGAGCAGCAGCCAGAATTTCAGGCGGTGGGAGTCCCTGGCTGGTACAAATGGCTACCTCGGAACCTAAGCTCAGTGGCTCTTAGGAGCACGTTGAAGAACGTCCTGGCAATCTACTTCTGAAAGACCTCCCATGGGGAGCCCTGTGTCACCACGATCCTCTCTGATCTGGATCACAGAAGATTCTGGAAAGAGTGGGAGGAAATCATAGAACAAAATTCAAAATCATAAAAACAAGTAGACTTATGGGTCTGACAGAGACTGGTGAAACCCTGGACGCGTTAGCCCTTGTTGTTATTGCTGTTGTGTATTATCAAGTCAGAACTGTCCCATTACTGACCCTCCAGTGTGTTTACAGAGGCAATAAATCACAAGGAAGAAGATTTCCCACCTATCTCCCACAGACAAGCCTGTGGCTATGAATCCTGTTCCTTTGAGTTGACAGTGCAACTCCTTACCCCTAAGACACTATAGCTCCCTGTGGTCTTCAGATACCCAGGACTGAACTCACTCCTGGAATCATCTTTAAGTTAAACAACATACAAGCCTGTTTCGTGAATAAGAACCCCAGTGAGAAACATGGTTCCCAGGATTGTCAGCCACACAAGACTAAGAGTGCAACCTGTGACCCAAGAGAAAGCTCAGAAAACAAGACAGCAGGTTGAACGGGTACAAAGATCCCAGGAGGAAAAGAGTGCTGTTTCATTGAGGGGATTGCAACTGGTGTTACAAACAAAATATGTGTAATGTTTAACATAAAAGCAATTTGTTCCACCACAATAAGATAAAGGTAAAGAATCCAATTGAAATTCTGGGCACAGGATATGAACAGACACGTCACCAAAGAAGACATTCAGATGGCAAATAAGCACATGAAGAAATGTTCAAAATCTCTAGCTCTAAGAGAGATGCAAATCAGAACAACTATGAGATATCCTCTCATCCCAGTAAAAACAGCAAAATTTAACAGAACAGCAAGCAACAAATGCTGGTGAGGTTGTGGAGAAACTGGAACCCTTATTCACTGTTGATGAGAGTGTAAAATGGTGCAACCACTGTGGAAGGCTGTGTGGCGCTTTCTCAAAAAGTTGCAAATAGAGATACCATTTGAACCAGCAATTCCACTACTAAGAATATACCCCAAAGAGACCATAACAGACACCCAAGCAAATATATGCATACCCATGTTTATCGTGGCTTTGTTCACAATAGCAAGGAGTTGGAAACAACCTAAGTGCCCATCAAAAAATGAATGGATAGAGAAGCTGTGGTATATTCACACAGTGGAATACTACACTGCATTGAAAAACAAGGAACTCCGGCACTGGCTGAAAATCGCCTGTGACTTCATGCATAGCCACTGGTGAGAGTCAGTGCCCAGAGTCATCAGGGGCTTTAAGCTCGTTTCCCACTGCTGTGGTGTGGACAGCTGAAACCCAGGCCCCGACAGGCACCTGGGGGGGGGGAACCCAGACTCTACTTCATGCTCTGCTGGAGAAGGAGGGGCAGTCTCCTGTACCAGTCAGATCCAATTTGACGGTGCACACACATACACACACACACACACACACACACACACTTCTTTTTTTAAAAAAAGACTACTTCAGCCATCGCGGCCCTCTGCCTGGGGCGGGCTGCCCTCGGCCCCCTGCCTGGGGCAAGCCATCGCGGCCCTCTGCCCGGGGTGGGCTGCCCTCGGCCCTCTGCCCAGGGCGAGCCATTGTGGCCTTCTGCCTGGGGCGGGCTGCGCTTGGCCCCCGGCTCGGGGCGAACCGTCGCGGCCCTCAGGAGCAAGAAGGCAAGCAGCTGTAACCCAAGACCACCAGTAAGGTGATAAAGCGTCCTCCCTTCCCCCCTTTATATCTACGCTCCTGTTCAGCATGAAGAAGCCAGAAAGTCGGCATCCAATTCCCAAATCAGTAAGACAGTTGGTTTAATTACTATTGGAAAATGCTTGTCATTCCTCTGTAGCATCTGGTCCCCACTGGATCCTCATAATTTCCTTCACCTGCTCCCCCCACCGACTAAACTGTGCAGCTCTGCAACTGCATCCTGGCCCATCCTCACCCTTCTGCCCCAACCCTCACCTCCTTGTACCCCCAATATGTTTTTCCCAATAAAAAATATTATATATATATAAAAAAAAGAAAAACAAGGAACTCATGCAATATTATTCCAAATGGGTGACTCTGGAGGACATCATGCTGAGTGAAGTATCTCAGTCACAAAAGGACAAATACTGTATGGTGCCACTGTTGTAAAACAGGACTGACATCAGTGTTGGGGGGAAACTAAGAAAGATGGGTTCAATAATGTATACTGCATTGAAACAGATGATTGAGAAAACTGTTTAAAAGGGATATGTGATTGGGTATTTTTGTCATGACAGGAGTCCAGAGTGAAGGCTGCATAGTGGGGTGGACCTAGGGGGAGAGGGATTATAAAACAATGAAAGAATTTTTTCTTTTACTTTTCCAAGAGGGTAGTGTACTAGGAGGGGAGAAAAGTGCAACAATGAATGAATGGGAATCCAAAGTCTCTAAATTTTCATTGAAATGAATAATTAAAAAAAAATTAAAAATCAATTTGTTCCACATACTGTCATTCAAAATATAGTTCAAAAAGAAAGAAAGAAAACCTTATTAGGCACAGTTTCTACCCTGACGTACACAGAGCCACCATGACCAGCCATTAGCTAGAGTCCGTTCCACCATAATAGTCTTTGTTGTTTTCTTTTAAGGAAATGTGAGACTGTGAAAAGAGCAAGGGCCACGTGGGAATGTCCAAGTCTGACCTTTATCAGCTTCACAAAGGAGAACTGACCCCATCAATACCACTTCCCACGAGGTTGAACATGTTCCCTGTTGCCATCTTCCATCAGGACATGAAGACAAGTTGCTGCTGAAGAAAAAACTCGGGAGTTCGGGGAGAGGAGGGAGAAAGAGAGAAAGCGAGGCATAAGGGACTTAGGCAAGAGCAAAAAGCAAAAAGCATTATTCTTCTCAGCATATATAGAAAATACAAACTTCCATTACTATCAAAATAACCAGACTTCTTGCTACACAGCAAACAATTACCTAAAAAAACCCTAAAGTAACTTAACTATTCTCTCTGGGGCCAGAAAGGAATGTGTCTTTAGGTATCCAGGAACCAGAACTTTTAATGATTTACTCATATGGTTCTAACAAAGACACAAAAAGTTTATCTTCTGTAAATTCTCAAGGGCAATAGCTTCTCCTTAATCTGTTTTTCTACAAGCTCTCGAGGACTTTGGTTTCTCATTAATAAAGCCTTCACAGCGGCTCTTCTGGGTCTCATAAGGTCTCATGAAAACACCCTATTTTCTTGGGACATGTCTACATGCTTGTCTCGGAAGTTGTTTTCAGCTCATTTCCCACTGAGTGTTCTCAAAGAAGTACTTCGAAACTCGCACAACAGTCAACCAAAGCATAGTGTCTTCAGAAATGTTTACAGTCTCCCATGCTCCTGTACCTCTTTCTACTCATCTCAACATTAATCTTACTGCTTTGTTGGGTCCAAAATCCAATGTGATAGCTCACAGACCACACAGAACCATATTGGGAAAGTCCAAAGGTTCTAATTCTGATTAGTAACAGAATACAGTCAAGAAAGCTCTCAAAATGTGCACACAGGCGCATCAGCCTACAGTCCTGCACTTTCAGGTCAGTGTTTCCCAAGTTCTCAGTGCTGCTGATGTTAGCTTCCCACCCTCAATTGTCCAGCAAAATTCTTAGTCCTGCCAATATTGGCTCTCCTCTACCCCAAGGTCTTATCTCACGTCAAGTTTCCAGTTGGACCGTAGGTGTTGCTGCCATAGATGTAGCTGGAGCAGGGAGGACGTCTTACATTGCCTTGCTTTCTCTTCAATGAGACCAGCAGGTCTGTCTGTCTGTCTCTCACTCTGGCTTGCTCAATTCAATGGTGAGACTAGCCAACTCCCTTGTAGAATATTTAAGACTGACCTTATGGAATGAAAGGTAGCCAATCCCCTTGTGGATAGGTTAACATGCCCCGTTCGCTCATTCCTTCCCATCTACATAGCATTCTGTCTCCTTAATGCAATAATTATTTCAGCATAACACAGACAGTAATCCTTTTGGCTGGGAAAGACAATTTTAAGTGATAAACCTTAGACACCCAGAGAGACTTAGAGTCAGAAAGGAAACAGGGATTAAAGGTTTAGAAATTGGTCCTGCAGAACTAGGTGTGTTTATCCCTTTAATCACTTAATTTGCCTAAGGTGTGTATATTTGAGCGCATCTTCTAGGGTCCTTAGGAGAAGAACGAAAGCCCAGTGGTCAGCTGCCTACATGAGTATTCAAGCCTAGTGGAGCATCTGAGACACCACAGGTGCTGGGTGAGAGTCAGGGACCTGACAGGACCTAGGGAAAAGAGGACCCAGGCCCAGAGAGAGCCAGCGCCTGTCCACTGCCATTCCGGCAGGGGAGAAGGTCCTCAGCCAGTGAACCTCCAGCTGATCTGAGGCAGGAAGGGGACGGTGCCAGAGCCCCCACGTTTCCCAGAGGACCTGGAACACTGGCTAAATGGAGAAAGGGTCAAGGAGGCCTAAGGCTTGCTGGGAAGGCCAAGTTGGAACAGCTCCCTGCCTGGGAGAACCCTGGGGTCACTCCCCACCCCCACCATTTCACCCAGCTGTGTCCCCGACCTTTCAGGCCAGGGCTGAAGCACAAGCCCCTGGGTAAAAGACACTGGCCTTCTAGAGCATGCGCTGTGGCCACTGGGTGGCCTCTGGTAGGGGACCAGTTCTTCCACAGACACAGGCCGTTTTTCCCATCTGTGACCACATGACTGCTACCCTGTTGGCATGCAGACAAGGTTACAAGTTTTAGATGCTCGAACCTTCAAACTGGAACCAGGGCCAGCCTGGCTCATCCTGACTGACTGGAGTCCTAGCCTCTTTCTCGAGGTTCCTGGGCTCCCTATAATTAGAAGGTCACCCAGTGCCAGAGTTCAATAGCAGCGGCCGCCCCCATCTGCAGCAGAAGCGGAGCCACTGTTCTGAAGTTGCAGAGTTTTGCTCAAGAAGGTGAAACTCGTCCTCGCTACCCGCACAAGGGTCCATACGGCGTTGTTCTGGTTCCCGTCGTAACTTAAAAGGGAAACTTCCACAATGTCCGGAGCCCTTGATGTCCTGCAGATGAAGGAGGAGGATGTCCTCAAATTCCTTGCAGCAGGAACCTATTTGGGCGGCACCAACCTTGACTTCCAAATGGAACAATACATCTACAAAAGGAAAAGTGATGGCATCTACATCATAAACCTG
>NW_006399876.1:7334029-7367910 GCF_000299155.1 Elephantulus edwardii
CAAGGACAGTCCCATTCTACAACAGTGGCATCATGTAATATTTGTCCTTTTGTGACTGGGATATTTCACTCAGCATAATGTTCTCCAGAGTCAACTGTCTTTTAAAAAGTGGAAATAAGGTTGACGGAAAATAAACAATGCGTTTCATTAAAAAAAAAAAGAAAGAAGAAGAAGGTGAAACTCCCCACCTTTGGGTTAACAGGGAGATCTGATGTCCTACTGGTAAGAAGCTGCGCTGCAATCCCAAAGGGAAGCAGTTCAAATCCACCAGCTGCTTCAAGATGGGCAATCTTCTCCTTTGTGATTTACTGTCTCTTATAACTTCCTGTAGAATCAGCTATGAATCAGTTACAACTTAACGACACACAACAACAATCTTTGGGTTGGAGTTTAATGAATAAGGATGACAGAAGAATAATGGATGCATTTGAGTTAGGGTGTTGGAGAGGAGCACTGAATATCCCATGGACTGTCAAAAAAAACAAACATACATCTTGGGAAAAGTGCAACTAGAATGTTCCTTGGAGGCAAAGATGATGAAGCTTCATCTAATACATTTTTGGAGTGTTCTTAGAAGAGGCTATTCCTTGGAAAAGGAATCATGGTTAAAAAGATGGGGTGTCAGCAAAGGAGAGGAAGACCTTCAATGAGATGCACTGATACAGTGTCCACAGCAGTGGGCTTAAGAATATTGAGAATGACAAGGATGGCAAAGGACAAGACAGGGTCAGATCTATTGTTCCTAGGATCGCTATGCATCGTACTCAACAGCATTTACCAACAACAAGCTTTCTGTTAGGGACTCTCTAGGGTCCCTCAAGGATTCTTCGGTGGAGATTTAATGACTATAAATGTCAAGTACTATCCTTGCCCCGTTCTTCTGTGTACTGACAGAAGTCACTTGTCATCTCTCCAGACAGATGGGCTCCCCCACCCCACACCTAGGCATCTGGTTGCCCCATGTCTTCCTGTCCCAGTCCCCAGTCACCCTGTTCCCTGAAATGCCCAACACAGTTCTCAAGGGCTAGCAGCTCCAAGAAGGGTGGAGGAAACCCTCAAGTCTGAGACACTCTCTCCTTTTTCCCCCTCTCCAAGCCCAAGCCCCTCACCTGAAACCACAACTCCCCCTTGGAGCCCCTTTCCCCTCCCAGGGACTGCCCTCGTCTCCTCGGACCCTAAGATGCATGGCCAACATGCCAGCTTTGTCACCCAAAGGCTGTGGAAGTGGTTAGTGCAGGAAGCTTGCAAAAGAACAACTTCTGCTTTCCCAGGGACCTGGGTAAGCTCGTGTCCCAGTCTCCGCTAAGGTCTGGGAGGGCCTGTTCCACCTTCTTGGAGGCCCATACAAGCCCAGGAGGCCCATACGAGCCCAGGAGGCCCATACGAGCCCAGGACCAACACTACCAGGCTCCAGAGCCACCTGTAATGTTCCCAGCCCTCACGTGTGAGCCTCTGGACAGGACTGGGCGCTGAACCCTCTGCTGGGCGCTCAGAAGACAAAGGACGGGATGCTAAGAGGGATGCTTGATCCTCACTGGGAGCAGTAACTGGCAGGAAGCGCCCTCAGAACAGCACCTCCTATGATGTGCACACCTTCCTGCGCACTAACAGCCCATGTCCACTAAACCCTCCTTCAAGTCACCTGTCCTTCTTAAAAGCCTGCTCTGGGA
The DNA here is from genome assembly GCF_000299155.1 of Elephantulus edwardii. Classification (NCBI taxonomy): domain Eukaryota; kingdom Metazoa; phylum Chordata; class Mammalia; order Macroscelidea; family Macroscelididae; genus Elephantulus; species Elephantulus edwardii. Next base: position 7,335,700 of record NW_006399876.1, read on the forward strand.
GTCAACTCCATCTCCTTAGTCAAGGAGAAAAGCCCCCACAATGGACACCCCTACCCTTCCCCTCCTTCCCCCATGAGGAGCCTCCAATACCCCTGGCTCCTGCCTGTGCCTGGTCCTTCCTGCCACAGGGCCCAGCCTCCTGCTCCCCTGCCCCAGCTCTCCCTTCCCTTCCCCTCTTCTCAAGGGCCTGGGCGTCACTCTGACTTGTCTAGAGCCCCAGCTCGGCCACTTACAAGCTGTGTGGCCTTCAACCCACCCCCTCACTTGCGTGAACTTGCATCTTCTTCTGGTACAAGTCAGAGTCTCCAGCATGGAGTGTGGGACGCCAGGTGTCTGACAGAAGCGTGTGTGAGGGACAGACAGACAGACACAGCTACTGAGGCCAGCGGCCTCCCCGACAGAGGCAGTGTTGTGTAGGTGCAGTCTGTTCTTGCTGGGACTGCTGACCCATTTCCTAATATGTAAGCTGAGGCAGCCAGCTCGCCTAGGACAAAGGAGACAGAAATTACCCAGGCCTGGGCCCTGCCCTCACAGAAGGAGGACACAGTCTTGGGGGGAGACATTAAGCAAGTTGGGGCTCCATGGAATGAGGTTCTGGGGAAGATGAAGGTTCAGGCGTGCATATAGGTGTGTGGGTCAGTGAAGGTGGTGGTGGGAGAGCTGGGGAGAGAGGCAGGGGCAGGAAGGTGACCCTGGATCTGCCTGGAGAACAGAGATGTAGTTTGCCAGATGCAGAGGGAAAGAGAATGTTCTAGAGAACAGGAGTTAGTATTAGAGACAGCCTGGCAGGCCTACAGAGTGTGGAGTTTGCCCCCATGGCAGCAGACAGCCCAGAAGAGGTTTACCTGTGAGGGTCTGAGGTACCAGGCAGGTACGGGTACACTTGGAGCCATTCAGGAAGGAGAAGAAGGACCTTGGACTGTGGGGAAGAGGCAGATGAGAACCTGCGGAGCCTTTGGTGGTCTGAGTGGAGCCCCCAGGGATGCCGGGGTGAACCAAGGCTTTGTGGAGCTGGTCTGAGCATCAGGTAATCAAGGACTCCAGGACTTACAACCCCGTGGGGTGTGTCTGTGAACATGGGTAACACATGGGAACGGGCAGCAGGGACGTGAGTGTGAATGCCCACGTGTATAGCCCTCAAGCGTGTCTGCATCAGTTGGATAAGTGTGGGGGATGCCTGTACCAGAAGCTGCACCCAGCAACTTATAGGGGTGGTCAGGTCGTCTCTCGGCACCTCTTAAGCTGGAATAACCCCCGGAAGCCCACTCCTCCAGTGGGCTGACCCGAGGTTTGGAGCCAGACCTCCTTCCTGGGTTCTGAGTTCTTGGGTCAGAGACTGTGAGCTTCCCCTGGGGAGGGGCAAGGTTCCCAGTGATCACAGCACAGCTTTCCTCTCACAGTTTTATTGATCCCCTGCACAGCCCCTCCCAGATGGAGGCTCTGAGATCTCAGATCTTCCGACCTCCAAAGGCGGGGCGGTTCATGTGCTCGGAGGAGGCCAGGAAAGCCTTGAGCTTGGGCCGTGCTGTGAGCCTCGCCACGTAGGCTGAGAGCAGGGGAAGGGTGTCCAGGCAGCCAGGGATCAGCACCTGGTGGGCCAGGAGGAAGTCCAGCAGGTTGTAATCGGCGAAGGAGATCTGAGGACAGAGGTGTGAGGGGATGTTAACTGGTGAGGAAGAGCAGGGGCTGCTCCACTGAGCAAGGCAAGCATCTGCTGTGGAATCAGTTTATCCTTCTGAGAAATGGGTCCACTCGTGCATCTGTATGGGATCAAAGAGGATCGATCCCTGTTTGTGCAGTGCTTAAGCAGCTCACTGAAAGGTTGCAGGTTCAGAACCCACCAGCAGCTCTGCAGAAGCAACATGACAGTCAGCTTCTGTAAAGATCACAGCGTCTATTCACACCCATGTTTATCATGACTTTGTTCACAATAGCAAGGAGTTGGAAACAACCCAAGTGCCCATCAACAAACGAATGCATAGAGAAGCTGTGGTATATTCACACAATGGAATACTATGCTGCATTGAAAAACAAGGAGCTCATGAAATATTATTCAAAATGGGTGACCCTGGAGGACATTATGCTGAGTTAAATATCTCAGTCACAAAAAGACAAATACAGCATAGTGCCACTGGGGTAGAATGGGACTGACATCAGGGTTGGGGTAAGACTGAGAAAAACTGGATAAATTATGTATACTGCATTGAAACAGATGAGTGAGAAAACAGTTTAAAAGTGATGTATGTTAGGGTATTATCAAGGTTATCACAAGAGTCCAGAATGAAGGTTGCCTAGTGGAGTGTGTTCGGGGCTGGGGTGGGGGGATGGGGATGGGGATTGTATACCAATGAAGGAATTTTTCTTCAAAGAGAGGAATGAACTGGGGGAGGGGCATAGGCAGGGAGAACAGTGCAACAATGAATGAATGGAAATAAAAAAATCTCTGTAAATGTTCATTAAAAGTAATTAAAAAATATTAATACTGCCTGCAATAATGAATGAATGGAAACCCTAAGTCTCTGTAAACGTTCATTAAAATTAATTTAAAAGAAAAAAAAAGATCACAGCATCTGGAGGCCTGTGGAAAGCTCATCCTTGTCCTACGGGGCCACGTGCTTGGATGCTCTGGGTGGGAATCTACTTGAGGGCAGTTGGGTTTTATATAAGATTGAACTGACAACAGCAACTCAAAAAACTCAACAGGAACCTTAGAGGGCAGTGGGCAGGCTGGTGCCAGGTCACAAGGGAGAGGCAACTCAGAAAAGGAGCTTGAGGATGCAACCAGGACTGGAAGAACATGACCAGTGCCACTGACCTGGGCACGCCGACACTTGAAATGGGGCTGTTTTGCTGTGTACGTTCTCAGAATAAATAAGTACTTTTTAAATAAAAAACTAAAGTAAGTAAGAAGGGGCCTGGCAAGGTGCGGGCAGGCTGGCCGAGCTCACCTGGTCACCCACGATGAAGGCCTGGCCACCCTGGTTCTGGGCTAGCAGGACCTCAAAGGGCTTCAAGTGGCCGGGCAGCTCCTGTGCGTACTGGACCTTGCCCTCCTCCTGCGGACAGTGACACCAGCTGGGTCCAGCCGTCTGGGTGGGCTGCCCAGCCACCGCCCAGCACACCCCACTATCCGCTCACATAGTTGTGGTGGATGAGGTGGCCACAGCGCTTGCGCAGATCCTCCACGCCATCGTTGACCATGTCCACCAGCGCCGCTGCCCGTGTGTCACGGCCGTACAACCCTGGTGACGACCAAGCTCTGGGCTCAAGTGCTGTCAGCCGGCCCCCTGCTTCTCCTGTGCCCCCAAACTTGGGCCTCAACAGGGCACCAGGACCCTGGCTGGGCACTGGCTTTAGGGAGACCCCTCCAGCAGGTCAGGGGTCTGCAGGTCAAGGGAATACCCTAGCCTAGGTTGGAGCAAGCCTCTGGATGGTAACTCCCAGGCCTAGAGGCTGCTGTGGGAGCTGGGCAGACCTGAGCAGGCAGACGGGCATGTTGGGGTCGAGGGCAGGACAACGTGTATGGAGAGGAGACCCCAGGTGGAAGCCAGAGATTCTTCACTCAGGAAACTGCAGAGCGGGGTTGCCTCCCTCTGCGCCCTCTTTTTCTGGTTACCACTCTGGGGATTCTGGGCTTTTCTGGAATCTCCAAATTGGCTATAGAAGTGCCAACTGCTGCCCTGCGTGACACTCCTGTCACCTGGGGACCCAACTGGCTTAAGGAAGTAGGAGCAGGAAGGGCAGTCCCCATGAAGCCTTGGCCCCCCACCAGCACCCCAGGGCTGCCTGCACATTACCACCCAGGAAACTGACCCAGCGAACTCACCAGACACTGACAGGCAGAGGCCCGTCCTGTGCCACCACCCGCCTGCCGCCCCCCACACCTGACCAGATGACTGTCTGCACCTCCGCCACCCTGCCCACCGGGCACTCACCAAGGGAGCGGCCCAGGTGGCGCAGGATGGCGTTGGATTGGTACAGGGTGAGGTCTCCGTCCTGGAACTTGGGGAGCTGCCCATAAAGCTGGGGAGACAGGCTGAATGAGGGGCACTGAGCTCAGCTGCTCCTCCCAGAGGAAGCCCCTCAGACCCCGCCCTGTCCCCCCCCCTCTGCGAGGGGCACTCACACAGGACGCCTTGAGCGGGCCCTGCAGCCAAGTCTCCTTGGTGACCACCTCCTCCTTCCAGCTCTGGCCCTGGTCAGCCAGCAGCATGCGCATGGCCTCGCAGCGCCCTGGAGAATACGAGGTGGAGTGGTGATGGGGGTGGGAGTGGGGGTCCCATCGCACAGCGCACGGGGAGGGACCAGACACTCAGCCCTCACTCAGGACAGGAACCAGGGGAATCAGTTCCTTCATATGCTGGGACAAAGGGTCCAGTGGGCTCCCCTAGGTGAGTGAAGTGTCTCTGGGCTGCAGCCCCCAACACTGTCTCCCCTCATAGTCATCTGGGCCAGGGGGGCCCAGCTCTACAGTCGGGGGAGGGGTGGGGGAGGAGAGGGAGGGACAGAGGAACAGAGTCCATCCAGGCTCCTAGCAGGTTCCGGCCCCGCCCCTGCGGAGCCCTGTCCTCTCCCCTCCTCGTCTGGGGGAACCGTGGGTTGCGCACCTCGGACAGGGAAGTAGACGATGGTGTAGGGCGGCACTAGGAGAGAAGACAGACAGCGTGGAGGAGCCTCCCGGGGCTGCACCAACCCCAGGCCCCAGCCCACCAAGCCCGGGCTCTACTCACTGGCAGGAGGTGAAGTTCAAGTGCACAAGGAAGTGGGGAGGAGCGGCCCTTATATTTACCGCTCTGCCACACCCCCACCCGGAGGCGCTGAACCTGGTGTGGACAGAGTGCCAGGGTAAAGGTGGCCTGGGCAGTGGCTTTACAAAAAGCACTCACACCCACCCCACCCCCAAACGCCCAGGCCCCGTGAAACCCTGCCCACTGCACTGGAGGACAGAGAAGTGCTCCCCACAGGTGTTTCTGGGAGGTGAAACTTTGGAGAAGCAGACTGCCACAGCTTCCTCCAGAGCAACCGGTGGGTTCAAAAGCTGCCTTTGAGACAGTAGTTGAATGCCTTAGCCACAGCGCCACCAGTGCTTCTGGCACATTGTGCTGTGCACTGTCGAGTCTGAATGGACTCTTAGTCGACCCTCTGGAAGGTTAATCACCGGGGAAGAGACGTCCATCTTTCTCAGAGCAGCTGGTGGATTCGAACCACATGTCTTTGTCTTGGCAGCACACTTCCTTAACCCCCCTAAGCTCCTCTGGGCACATTACAGGAGCTCATGAAATGCTCGTTGAATGAATGAATGTTGTTGTTGTTGTTGTTATGTGCCATCGAGTCGTTTGCGACTCATAGAGACCCTATGTATAACAGCCCTAAACCCTGCTCTGTCCTGTGCCAATCCCACTGCCTCTGACACACCCATCCTGATTACCCCAGTCACTAAATCAATCCATCTCATAGAGGGTCTTCCCCTCTTGTGCCGCCCCTCCACCCTTCCAAGCATCATGTCCCTCTCCAAGGACCTGTCCCTCCTTGCAACATGCCCAAAGCCCAGACGAAGCCTCAGAATCCTTGCCTCCAAGGAGTAGCTTCGTTTAACCCTCTCCAGGATGAATCTGTTTGTTTTCTTGGCAGTCCATAGTACAGTCAATACTCTTCTCCAGCACCACAGCTCAATGAATACAATATCTATAAACAGACATGTTCATTTATAGTCTTGCCCCATGACAGTAATGTTACAAGCCATGGAGTCTCCTGTGACTCACTGTGATCCTATATACAATAGCTCTGAACCTTGTCCTATCCCCACTAACCATCCTCACTGACTCCAACATACTCCCCCTTTACCTCAGTTACGGTGTCAAATCAATCCATCCCATCCGAGTTCTTCCTCTCCCGCACTGTCCCTCCACCCTTCCAAGAATGATGTCCTTCTCCAAGGTCCCTCCTGCCACATGTCCAAAGTATGTGAGATGGAGCTTCAAATTCCTAGCCTCTAAGGAGAAACTTGGTTTCACCCTTTCCAAGCCCTGTTTATTCTCTTGGCAGTCTACGGTATGTTCAATATTCTCCTCCAGCACCACAACTCAAAAGTATCAATTCTTCTTCTGTCACCTTAGTCATTGTCCAGCTCTCTGATGCACAGCAAGTAATCACAAACACCAAGGCCTGGAACGGATGCACCTTAGTCCCTAGACTGACACCATTGCTCATTAGCACTTTGGAAAGATCCCTGACAGCAGATTTTCATTTCCTGACTGCTGGTATCAAGAGCTGATTGTGGAAAGCAAATACATCATCTGAGATGAGGGAATTGAAGCACAGAGAGGCTCGGTGACTTGCCTAATGTCACACAGCTAGTAAGCAGCAAAGTCAGTATTTAAGCCCAGGTCAGCCTGGTTCCAGGATCTCGCACCCCATGCCTTCCTCTGCAGTGTCTTTACAAACTCTTTCTTTGACTAAACCTTCAAACCAAAAATCAAGCCCACTGCTGCCAAGCCAGTTAGGACAGAGCAGAACTGCCTCATGGGATTTTTAATGCTAAAAGTCACATCTTTCTCCTGTGGAACAGCTGGTGGGTTTGAACTGCCAACCTTTTGGATAGCAGCTCAATGCTTAGTCTACAGTGCCACCAGGGCACTCCATACCCTCCATATCCCATGCCCTCCAAGTGGTGGGATGTGGGTGGCTGGGAAGACAGAGAGACAGGAAGAGGCAGAGCGTCCTAGACCCCAGAGGGCTGTGTCCTCCCAGCCTGAGCCCAGCGCCCTCTTCCCAGCAGCCCTGTCTGGCCCTGCAGCCCATTCTCCTCCTGGAGGCCCGTCTCACAGGAGCTCAGTGTAGCTCCCTGGACACCCAGCTGAGAAAGAGGAACAGGACCACCGTCCATCCCCACTCAACTCAAACTCATCATCATCGAGTGAGCATCCACACTCCAGCGGGCTTTCAGGAGGCTGTGAATATCACAAGATGAGGTTGCCTCTCTTCCATGGACCTGCTCATGTGTTTGAACCAGAGGAGAGGTGCTGCATTCAAGTTTAGCAGCACAATATAGCAAAGATCCCAGAGGTGGAATCTGCAGTGAGCCTGTGCCCTGGCTGGATTATCTATCATCCCTGACTCAACAGCTGAAGGAACAGCTGCCCAGCTGTTAGCAGCTTACAGAGAGCTTTCCTATAAGTGATCTCATCTCCCAGGGAGCAGGGGAGGAGGGCAGGAGGGTGGCACCTCTGTTCCCATTACACAGAGGTGGACATCAAGGGTCAGGGCCCACATTGTTACCCAGAGCTCCACAGCCACTCCCTTTGTTTAGAAGTATCTGGAACTCGAGCCACTGGGAGATCTGCTCCTGTCATCTGGCCAGTCACCTGCCCACCGACTCCCTCTAGCCAGTCTCTGTGGCTTCTGAGCTGGCTGTCCCCCCTGGACTGTGTGGTGGTGCTGGGCTGAGCCTGCCCACTTTTCTTCATCCGTGGTCTTCTGTATACACAGACCCCAGTCAGCTCTGCACCACTCTCCTCTGGGACCCAGATTGATGATGTCTCAGCCCAACAGGTCAAGCGTGTCCCTTTGTCCATCTACAACCTCCAGTCCTCGTAGCCCCTGCACATGCATTTGCTGCTTTATTGAAAGAGAATTCATGGAGCGGAAAGATCGCCCTTGTCAAGTATACAACTCTGTGGGTTTTAGTATATTCACGGGTTATACAACCGTCACCACTAATTCCATGTCATCACCTCAAAAAGAAACCCCAGCCCCTGGCAACTGCTAATCTGCTTTCTGTCTTTTTGGATTTGCCTGTTCTGAACATTTCGGATAAATGGAATTACACAATACCGGGCCTTTTGTGACTGACACAATGGGTTCTGAGGCTTATCCATAGGATAGCGTGTAACACAATTTCAGTTCTCAAAGCTGAATACTGTTGCACTGAGTGGATAGATACACTGCACCTCATTTCTCTGTTTAGTGGGTGGTAGAATGTGGCTCACTTCCACTTCTTGGTGACTATGAGTAATGCTGTTGTGAACATTCACATACAAGCGTCTGTGTCGACCTGTGAGTTCCCAGGTCAGATAATACCCTTAGCTGTTTCCAAAGCAGTTACACCCATTTTACATTCTCAGCAAAAATGTGTAAGGGTCCAAGTTCCTTGCATTTTCACAAGTCATTGTATGATCGTTTTTTTTTTCTTCCGTCTGTGTGTGAAGTTGTATTTCCCTGGGATTAACAGTGCTGAATGTTGAGTTCAGCTTGTAGAAAACAGAGTGAAGAACTCTGATCTTTGCTGTTCAAGGAATCACAGGCCAGAGGTGAGGGACACAGGGCATTGATTAGTGTTCATCAAGCATGACTGGGCCAGACAGCATGCATCGCACTACCACGTCCGAACCAACTCATAGCTGGGCCTTCAGTGGCTCTTTAGAGGCTGCAAAGTACATGAGGAGATTGTCCAGCTTTCTCTCACAGAGCAGTCAGTGGATTCAAACTGCCTACCTTTGAGTTGGTGACACAGCTCCACTAGGCCACCAGAGCTCCCAGACACCATGCTGTTGTTGTTTGCTGTCGAGTTAGTTGTACTGCAATCCCAGAGGTACACGCTTCAAATCCACCAGATGCTCTGCCGGAGAAGGAGGGAAAATTTCCCTCCTGTACCAGTCAGATCTGATTTGACGGTACACGGACAATAAAAATAAAAATTTAAAAAAAAAAAGAAGTGAACTATAGCTAGCCCTCCAGTAGGTTTTCAGAGGGGGGACTTCTGATCTTTCTCCCATAGAGTATCTGGTGGATTCAAACAGCATGCCTTTGGGATTGCAGTGCAGCTTCTTACCACTAGACCATCAAAGCTTCTCAGACACCATGAGAGACATTGAAATGGGTAAGATATAAAAGTCACATTTTTATATCTCTGAATCATGCTGGAAATGTTTTTTTTTTATATTTTAGATTTTATTTGTATTTGACCGGATGTTTCAAAGGATAGTTAGTTAATCTAAATATGTAGTTAAATATGTACATTGCTGCAATAATACTTGTAAGAACTGCATAGTCTTATTTTAAATAAAATAAAAAATTAAATCCCTGTAATAAACTAGAGTTTGCTAAGAGTAGAGGTATTTGGTTACATGCACTCAAAATAGTACAGTGAGTGGAAAAGCAAGCATTGTAAATATGACTACAATCCTTACCAACACACATGGAACCATTTTTTCCCCAATAAAAAAGCTAGTCCAGAAAATGTTTCATGGTATAAAGATTTATCATTTCCAGATCACGGTGAAAGGAACTTGAGTAATTTATCAATTCTATTTTCTACTTATGTCTTAGAAATACCTCACTAAAACTGGTATCTGACACAACAGAATGATGCTTGCAGACTGTCACATTGTAGTGACAGTACGGATATTGATAATTACAGACACATTTGGGTATTAAATGATCACCTCTTAATTAGATATTTATATAGAACATTGGTCCAATAACATGAAAAAGGAGAACAGGAGCTAGAAATGTATTTCACTTAATATTCAGACATAAAATGTAACCATTCTGTTCATTATTCTTTGCAGATAAGTCCTTTTTTCCCCCATGTTGAAATCTGAAGGCAATTAAATCCTGGCATTTTTCCAAGCTACTGTATGAACAGGATGCTGAAGGCCATCACTACACAGCATACAGCAACATAAGGACTCTTCCGTTCACCAATTCTGGCACACTTCCAAAAGATACCCAATAGTCCAGTTTTATTCCTGTCCAGGACGCTGGGTGTCAAGGATCGGATATAAGCACAGGTACATATAAGCAGCAATATTACAGTCAAAAGACTCTGAAAGTTGAAAATGGCAGACATAGTGAGGCCGGCGAAGCCCCAGCCACATCACCCTTCCGGGCTCAGGGCGGAAAAGGCGGGCCTGGAAATGTTTAAGAATTCAATTTCACTTAAGGACTGTTGTTGTTGCTGTTACGTACTGTCTAGTTGCCTGCGACTCATAGACACCCTAAGTACAAAAGCTCTGAAGCCTGGCCTGTCCTGAGCCAGTCTCACTGACTCTGTCACACTTATTCCCATTGCCTAGCTACTCTATCAATCCATCTCATCCAGGGTCTTCCTCTCCTAAGCTGTCCCTACACCCTTCTGAATAGGAGGTCTGTCCTTCTCCAAGGATCGATCCTTCCTGGCTACATACCCAAAGTATGTGAGACAGAGCTTCAAAATCCTTGCCTCCAAGTAGAAATTTGGTTTCACCCTTTTCCAAGACAGACCTGTTTGTCTTTTTTGGAAGTGCATGGTATGGTCAAGATCTTCTCCAGCACCACAGCTCAAAGGCATTGATTCTTCTTCTGTCATCCTTCATCATTGCCCAGCTCTCTGATGCATAGCGAGTAACTGTGAAGACCATGGCCTGAATCAGGCGCACCTTAGTCTCTAGATTGACATTGTTGCTTCTCAGTACCCTCAAAAGGTCCTTGACAGCATACTTACCTAATGAAATTTGTGTTTTGATTTCCTGACTGCTGGTGCCAAGAGTATTGATTGTGGAGTCAGGCAAGTTGTAATTGTTAACAACCTCTTTTCCATCCATCATGGTGCTGCCAATTGGCCTACTGGTGAGAATTTTTGTTTTCTTAATATTGATCTTCAATCCATGCTGAAGACTACAGTCTTTTTTAAAAAAAGGAGGAGGAGGAGGAGAAGAAGGAGGACGAGGATATGGTGTGTACTTTAATGGTGCTCATGTTGTGTTGAGTACCATCAAGTCAGAACTGACCCATAGCTGACCCTCCAGCAGGTTTTCAGAGGCAGTTAATCGCATGGGAGGAGGCTGCCCATCCTTCTCCCATGGTCCTCATAGCTTACTCAATTAACAAAGCTAAGATTTTCACCAGTCGTCCTTCAATCTAGCCACTCATTCCTCCACTCAAGGGTCCATATAAAAGTCAAACATTAAACATCAAACATCTCGGGCCACAAGCCAAGCCACTTATACACCTATCCATCCAACTGTCCATCTATCTACCCAATCATTCATCTGTCTGTCAGTCCATCTATCTTCCTGACCACTCAGTCATTCTTTGATCTATCTGCTCATTCATCCCTTTATCTACCCATCCAACCATCTCTCTGTATAATAATACTTCATCTACCCAATCATTAAGCATTGAATTGTCTGCTTGTTTTTCTACCAAGCATCCTCTTCTTGCAAGTATCAACCTGTCTACTCTTCATTCAATTTCCTATCTACTCACCCAACTAAGCATTTACGTATTCATCCTTTCACCCCTCCACCTGTCTGTCCTTCCATCTGCTCAATCAGGCATCCTTGCAACCATTCAAAACCAGTCAATCAAATGATCCACCCATCCATTAAACCAGCCATCTGTTCACCCACCTACATATTCATCTATCCATCCATCCATCCGTCCATCCATCTGCCCCCTCCCCCCGCCCCAGCACTCACTGCTGACTCACCCGCCTGGGGCACTGGCTTGGAACACCAGCTTGACTTATTCAGGCTGCACCAGTCAAGGGAATTATCTGCATACTCTAGGATGCTGGCCATTGAGCCAAGAGAAATTTCCAAACCAGTTCTTTCTCATCTAGACACAAACCTTTGCTACCTGGATGAAAGCATTCTATCTGATCAATTACAGTCCTGGTGACTTCTTGAGTGGCTGTTTGGACACGGCTCCATCCCTCTTCTATGCATCCCCCACTTGTTGAGACTTTCCTGTGTGCCAGGGATCTGTTATGTCCTCTACCATTTAATCCAATGACACCATGAGGTAGATACTAAGTCAACCTCCATTTTCCAGACGAGGAAACTGAGGCTTAGAGAGGTGAAGCACCTCTAGGATCGCATGGTAAGTTCATGGTGAAACCCAGGTCTACAGTACAGACACTGTCTCTCGGTGAAAAGTGAAGAATTGTTGTTTATGTTATAAGGGTGCTTCTGGGGCACCCTGGTCTCCGGGAGATGTGACCCAGGACATAGAAGTCTGAAGGGTGTGGTCCTGGAGGCCCCGCCTCCACCAGTGAGCCCTCTTCTCCACGGGCCACCTGGCTGATGACAATTTACCTCCCAACACTGGTCTTCCTTCAGCCCCTTAGAGCCAGAGCCACTTTGGGGCTGCTCCTTCGGAAGAGTGTTACCCCTTTCTCTTCACTTCCCAGCTCCCACTCTCTCCTCCGCCCCCCCCACTTCGTCGTGCCCACACACCCCGCCCCACTCCAGCCACAGGGCGCTCTGCTCTCCTTCCTGTAGGTGCACCCGATGCACACATCCATCCATTCCACCTCTGAGTCGGCTGAAGATGCATCTGCCACGAGGTGGGCAACCCGAGAGGCAGGACCTTGGAGGCAAGAGGGTTCTCGGCACCTAGGAAGACCCTCAACCAGATGACCGACACAGCGACTGCTGCAGTGGTCTCAAGTGTGTCAGAGAGGACGAGGCCGGCACAGGACGGGGCAGGGCTCAGATCTGCTGTGTCTGGGGCTCCTGTCAGCTGTACTTGACTCGATGGCACCTCACAACAACAACAACACGACCACAGATGCTCAGCCCACACTGGCTGAAGACTCGGACCCTCTGAAGTTTTCCTCACCTGTATCTCCTCCAACAGGCCCTGGTGGCACCGTGGTTAATCACTTGGCTGTTCTGGAAAGTCAGTGTTTGTACCTCAGTAGGAAGGGCTGACTGCTTCTGTCAAGATCATGGCCTCAAAAGCCCTATAGGGGGTTCTGCTCTGTCACATGGGGTCACTGGTGCCAGAACTGACTCAAGGGCATATGACACCCCCTCAGTGGCTCCCCCTGAGGGCCTCCACCAACATGGCTGTGAGGGAAGCCGAATATCAAATTTAATAATAGTAGACCAAATGCTGTATCGGGAAATGAGGGAGGCTTAATACAAGCTGAAGGTCACCTTGTGACACTAGGGCGTTCCCTAGGAGTCAACATTGTTCTTAGTTTTTATCAAATGAATCCCTCCCTCTTGAGATTAACATAAAGAGGAACTTGGCCTTATCTGTAAAAGATTTCACCATTATCCTTTGTTTTGTACTTCCTTGTTTTTCTATATAAAGACTCAGAGAAGCGTTGGCTCGGGGCCTTCAGTCATGGGAACTGTTGGCCCCCTGTTTTACACTCTCTGTTCTATATCATTCCTGGCTGTTTGTCTCTTTATTATAAATTTATTCTATTCTTTGGGACCCTTGGTCTGCAACATGGCTGCGGGACACATGAGCACTCAGGACACTGGTTCACACTGACCTGAAAGGTCCTCAGAGCTCGCTCACTCAGACCACCCACAGGCTGCCTCACCCCGACTTTCTCTTCCCACCCCCAGGCTTCCTCAAGCGTGGACTGACGGCTCCCAGGCCTTGGTGGCTCCCTGGTGGCCCTTTCCCCAGTTGGCTGTGGCTGAGAGCTGGCCCCTCCAGGCTGGCCCTTGGGGACTTCTCAGAGAAAGTGCCTGAATGGATGGTCGAGTGGCTGAGAGCGGCCAGAGCCACCAGCTCAGGTGGCAGGTGTCTGGCGGGATCTGGTTCCCTGGGACAAAGGCCAGTGTGGGGGGCAGGTGAATAAATCATGAGGGGCTTGGAGTGAGGCGGGAGCAGGACAGCTGACCTCATTCTCAGAGGTGAGGAGCAGGTGGCTGGCGGTGAGTGGGCAGGGCCATGGAGGGGACACAGGGTGAGGGGAGCTGTCTGGCCCACCCCCACCCTTTCTGTCTGAGAAGTAGGAGGCTGGAGGTCAGTGGGACCCTGGTGGGAGTGCAGACAGGAGGGGAAGTGTGACCTACAGAGGTGTCCTGGGACTCTGGAAACACAGAGGGGAAGAGAGGGAGGCCTGTAATCTCAGGGATGGTGGGTAGGGGGCTAGGCAGAGCGAAGATGGACAGACAGCAGTGAGGAAAAGTCTGAGGGCAGCAGAGAGGGCATGAGTGGGTTAGAGGCCCACACAGAGACTGCTGGGCAGAGATCCGAGGGGCAGCTACAGTCAACACACAGGCACCCCTGAACAAGACAGGTACAGGCACGGGAAGACGGACCACAGAGGTCCAGGGATACTGGGGGTGCAGGGGCCACGGGTCTGCAAATACAGAGGTTCACAAGAAGTCTGGAGGGAGGCAGAAACGGAGGGAGGGAGGGAAGAAGCTCCGAAAGGGCGGGGCGCCACAGGGAGCAAGGCCCATATCAGGACTGCAGGGTGGCCATGGGCCTGGGGCGAGGCTTTCGGGGAGGGGATGACCAGGCTGGCAGGGCTGTGTCATGGAAGTAGGGACCAGAAAGGACCTGGACCCTGCATGAGTCCCATGGCCCATGGAGGGGAGACAGGGAAGAGAATAACAGGGGTCACACGATCACACAGACAACTGCCCACTGAGCTCCCTCCCACAGGAGGTAGGAGACCAGACGGGGGGCAGTGCCCCTCCACCAGCAGAAGGTGCCAAGTTCCTGTTCCCATGGCCCTGCCTCAGGGCCCAGCTGGTAGCAGCCTCCCCACCGGGGACCCCAGCCCTTCAGAGGGCATTCCAGGGCCCAGCCGCACCCTGGACAGCCCAGAGATCAACAGACGACACGCTCTTCTCCAAGAGCTAGAGGCCCAGGTGCAGGCGGCTTACGGGCAGGTAAAGGGGGCCCAGGGTGCAGGAGAATAGGTAAAGGGAATGGGTACAAGTGGCTACAGGCAGGTAAAGGCAGAGGGGTGCAGGTGGCCAAGTGAGCGGGGCCCAGGGTGTAGGAAATAGGTAAGGGGGGACAGGTGTAGGTAGCTACAGACAGGTGCCTGTAGGCAGGTAAAGGGGGACAGGTGAGTCACCCTTAATTGCAGGGGACTGAGGGCATAAACCCTATCCCCACAACTTCCCTGGGAGCCTAAAAGAGAGAGGGTCCCAGGGAGGTAAGAAGAGTTGTCTCTCCCTCTGCCCTGCCTCCACTCACAGCACCCACAGTCAGCTCCCCCCAGATTGCCCAGTACAGGGGTCCAGTCAGGCAGGAGTGCCCAGGGTGTCCAGGTGGGGAGAGTCTGGGGCAAAGCCAGCATGTTGGCAGGACCTTCCTGGGCTGGGTGGAGCAGGCCAGACAGTGAGAGGAGGGGTCTGCCATGTCCCCAGCCCCCAGTGTCATCTTCGCTCTGTGGGGACAGACATGTCAGGCCTCCTCCGCACACAGTGGCTGCCTAGCTTTCCTCCTCCCGGGCCCTGGCCCTGCTTCTCAAGATGTTAAACCTCTCCTGATTGAGAGAGATCAGGAGTAAAGGGCGGGGAACGGAGGATGCTGGATAGGGGCAACTGGAAGACCCTCACGGGTGAACGTGAGGAAACTGCGCCTTCTTCCTAGGGGCCGCAGGCCCCAAGTGGCCCCCCTCATCAGCAGAGATGCTCAGAGATTATCCCGGATTAGGGCCCAAGCCCCCCTGCCCAGGGCTTGCCTGCTGCCCACCCGCCCCCAGGTTTCCCCATGAACCCTGGGAAAATCCCGAGTCCTCCCAGCTCAGTGGGAGAGGCCGGCCAGGCGCTGCCCAGGACGCCTGCCTGCCTGGTGCTGGGGTCCATGGGAAATTGTGCCAAGCGCCCCAGGCACCAGGGGCTCAAGGTAGGAGGACGTGGGGGAGGGGGGAGACATCAGGGTCAGGAGACTAGCTGGACCCCAGAAGGAGGTTAACTGGAGGGGCAGGGGTCTTCTGTGAGGGTAGGGCTGGCTGGAGGTGGAATATACAGCCCAGGATGGAGGGGAGTTGCCCACTAGAAGCCTTCAGACTCTGACCCACCTGAGTCTTGGCTCCCAGAGAACACTTGGGTTCCCCTGTCCCCTCAGTCAGTTCACTGGGCTCCCAGCTGCCCAGTCAGCCACCCTGGCCTTCCTACAGCCCTACTCGCTGCAGCTGGTCCTGGCCCGTAGGACAGAGGGCTCTGCTGGCTACTGGCTTCCTCAGTTGCCTTGACCAAGGCTTTTGCCTTTTCTGGACCTTGGTTTGCCAACTGAACAGTCGGGATGGGCCTGTCCAGCTTTGATGCCAGTGTCCATCCATCCCTCTATGTTCTGGGCAGGAGCGACGATGGTGGGGTGGGGCAGCCTCGAGCTCACGGCCAGCTCTGCTGCAGGACCTCGGGCAACAGCCTTGCTCTCTGCCGGGGGGCTCCCATCTCAGCCCCAGCCCCAGCCCCAGTCCCGACGAGCGGGGCCCAGGCTCAGGGATCCAGGGCTACTCGGTGTTCAGCGGCCTGGTGGGGCCCGCCTGCATCTTCCTGCGGCCCAGCATTGCTGCCACGCAGTTCGTATGTATGGCCACCCACAGCCCTGCACTGGCCTATCACCCTTCACAATGACAAGGGCAGAGGACCAAGTGGGCAAAGGCCCACAGCGCCAAGGCTGGTGGTGGATGAGGGTGGAGAAATGGAGAGAGAGGACCCCAGAGACAGAAATTAGATCAAATAGGAGGAGACCTAGGGAGAGAGGCCCAGAGAAGCACCACAAGGGATGCCCAGGGGTGGGGTGTGTGCCAGGGACCCCAGGGACAGAGATTAGGAGGGACGCAGTGACAATGAGCCCAGCAAGGCCGGAGGTTCTGCCCAACCTTCCGGTCAAGAGTGGTGGGGAGCAGGGGAGACCCGGGGGGAGTGGTTGGGCATAGGGCAAGCTTGAATGCCCTGAGACACCAGACCAGTCAGCAGATAGAGGGCAAAGCTGAAGCTGAGAAAGGAGGTGCTGGGGGGGAACCCAAGGAGCAAGAAAGAAGAACCACAAGTGTCTGCAGGGGGGACACCTAACCTCTCCGTGCCCCTCAGGACCGGGAGTTGCGGCCAGAGGAGATTGAAGGTAACGGGCCAGAGAAGGAGCTAGACTTCCCAGAAGGGGTGGGCACAGGGGCATGTGACACAGGACAGGGCCATCAAGGTGGGGGCCAGAGGGTCTTAGCAATGTCTGGGAGGAAGAGGGAGCAGAACGGGGCTGCAGGGACCTCTCCGCAGTGTAAGAAGGTGGAGACAGGACAGAGCAGGCAGGAACGACATAGTCTTCACCTATCAGAACCCCAGCGGCTCATGGGGACCTTTGGTATTTGAGCAACCCAAAGGCCCTGCCCGGTGCCCGCAGCATGCTAGCTCTGAGTCGGGTACAATGATTTGGCTGACAAGTGCAGAGATTAATTGCAAACAGGTGCAAGGAAGAATGGGAATAAAAGGCTGGAAGGGGCAAATTCAGAGAAGCTTCCCGGAGTAGGAACTCTAAGGGCCACAGAAGGTGGACTTGTGCTCTAGAATGTGACCTCCATGAGGCTCCTTAAATATTTGCTGAAAGAACGAATAGAAAAGGAACAACATGTGCCAAGGCCCTGGGGTACTGAAGGGAAGCCGATGCTTAGAAGGAGGGAATGATGGGGTCAGGGAGAGAAGGGCAGGTGGGCAGGCCAGGACCTGCGGGCACATAGGAAGGACAAACCCCACCATGCCCAGCAGAGCTGCAGGCGGCCTTCCAGGAGTTCGACACGGACCGGGACGGCTACATCGGCTACCGGGAGCTGGGCGCCTGCATGCGGACGCTGGGCTACATGCCCACGGAGATGGAGCTCATAGAAATCTCACAGCAAATCAGTAAGTGTCTCCCATCTGCCCTATCTCCCGGGGCAGTTAGGGGACAGGGTATCTGCCAGAGGGGATTCTCGCACCCCAGGTCCTGGTCGTTCTCTCACATCCCTCTCCGGGATGGGTGAGAACCATTATCTCCATCTGACAGATGAGGAAACTGAGGCTCTGGAAGGTTGAATGCTTTGCCTGATAAGAAACAGTAGTTCAAGTCCAAACCTTTCATGAAACACACTAAAAATAAACAAGGTCAAAGTCTCAGGAGAGTGGTGTTCTTGCCACTTACTCAAAGCTACGGTGGTTCTGGTGGCCCGTGGGTTACCATTGAGCTGCTAAGCGAGAGGGCTTTGATTCCAATCTACCAGTCAGTCCCCTCCACAGGCGAAGGATGAGGCGGTGCGTTCTGCAGGTCATTACAGGGGCAGCTCTGCTGGTGGTGACCGGGGAGCCCGGAGCCCCAGTCTGCGTGAAGCCTCCACCACCGCGGAGTCAGTCTGACTTGGTGACCCTCAGAGGGTCTGCAAAGCTGTAAACCTTTAGAATAAGAGACTGCGCATGTTTATCTCAGCTGGTGGATTTGAACCACTGACCTTTCGGTTAGCAGTGCAACACTCCAAGGCTGTGGATCCGAATTTGTTTTTTTAAGCACATCTGAGCTTTGTTTGGGGGGTGACCCCCATGAGGACACAAGAGACCCCACCTGCAGGGTGCAGAGGGAGGTAGGGCCCAGCCAGCGGCACAGGGAGAGGGGCTATGGCCAGGTGAGGCCCACAGGCCTCTGATGACCCGTCCAGGTGGCGGGAAGGTGGACTTTGAGGACTTCGTGGAATTGATGGGCCCCAAGCTGCTGGCGGAAACAGCGGACATGATCGGGGTCCGGGAGCTGCGCGACGCCTTCCGGGAGGTGCTGCTGGGCCTGCGGGGTTAAGGGGCGCAGAGGGTGTGTCTGTGGGGAGACGGGCGTATCTGCAAGGGGGCAGCGTAGAGAGGGAGATGGAGATGTGTGTAAAGGGGTGAGGTGTGTCTGTGGGGGTGAGACTTGTGGGGGAAACTGGGATGTGGGGGGAGGGGCGGGGATGTGGGGGGCTAGCGGGGATGTGTCTACAGGTGGAGGGGTGTGTCTGTGGGGGCGAGTCATGTGGGAGGGTTAGGTGTATGTACAGAGGATGAGGTGTGCGTTTGGGGAGCACATCATGTCTACATGGGTGGGGTGAGGGGGTAGGTGAGTCTTTGAGAGGCGTGCCAGGGGTGGGGGTTCCTCAGTGGTGGGGGCGTGGTTTGCCTGTGGGCGTGTTCTCGGGGCGGGGCATGGCTGTGGGGGCGGGGCTAGGCGGGTGCGTGATGTCCGCCAGCCTTGACCTTGGCCGCTGCAGTTCGACACCAACAGGGACGGCCGCATCAGCGTGGGCGAGCTGCGCGCGGCGCTCAAGGTCCTGCTGGGCGAGCGGCTCAGCCAGCGGGAGGTGGACGAGATCCTCCAGGACATGGACCTCAATGGGGACGGCCTGGTGGACTTCGAAGGTACCGCCCACCCGCCGGGGCCCCATGCCTGCGCCCCTCCCCACGAGCACCCTCGGTCCCACAGGCGCACTTGACCACCGCAGGAATTCGAATGTCAAAATCAAGAGAGTCACACACGAATTTGTTTTCCAGTGCAGCCATGTTTACACTATACTGTGGTCTGAGAAGCAATGATGCTCATGCTAACCGAAAGGTCATGAATTCAAACCCAGGGGGCCGCGGAGGAAAGACGTAGCAGTCTGCTTCCCTAAGATAGCAACTTTGGCCACCCTATGGGGCAGTTCCTCTAAGTCCTCTAAGGTTGCTGTTGACTGAACGCAGTGAGTTCATGGTGTAGACTACTGCGTGCACGTTATTAAAAAGTTGCAAATGTTCTGAAAATCACCAAAAACTATGCATGCATCACTAAGTTGGGAAATGATCACTGGTTGGAAAAGGGGTTCTGACAGACTCGCTCCATGCAGAGTTGCCACAAGCTTCAATTACTAAAGTAAACGGAACTAACAAGACACAGTACCTGTGAGGCATGATAAAACGAGGCACGCCTGTCTTCAGAAGACATTATTACATGATCAAGAACGTTTAGGTACTTGTCGAGTCACACTGCAAAAGGAAATGGGTGGGGGGGGGAAATGAAAAAAAAAAAAAGGAAATGGTGGAGCCACTTCCATCCAAAATGTCACGGTTTTCCTCTGAGCTGCCTGATCCAGACACCAGGCCTTTCACTATGCTGCATCCCCGTAAAAGGAAAACAAGGATCACATTACACTAGGAAGCCAAGAAAAATTAGTACCTAGTGGTATTCCCTGGTCTGTCTCCCTACCTGTGTCTCTCTCTGCATACCAAGGAATCCCACCTGGGAGCCCCCTTAATAAAGCTTCTTTAGCTTAAAAAAACAAACAAACAAAAAACCAAACAGAAATACATTCCCTGTAGATCCCAAGTGGCTCCTGAGCTTCCTAGAGGCCAAAGCAAAGAGTTTCAATCACAAGATTCATTTTCCCCCTAAAACAAAGCCCCCTCTCCCTGGCCCTGAGGCATATTCCCTAACAGACTCAGGGGACTCCCTCAAAGTGCTCCCCTTGATTCCACTCCCTCCCCTACAAGACTATCAGATTGGCCTTGCTTCTAGTGGGACCCAAAGGCCAGAATCAAAACTTTGGCTTTGTTCTCACAGAGTTTGTACGAATGATGTCTCGTTGAGCCTGGACCAAAGCTGGTGGCAGCAGACAGGACCAAAGGACTGACTACATACAGCTAGCTGATGCCTCCACGTGCTCAGGAAGCCCAGAGCCTGTGGCTTGGACACCCGCAATCCAACCCCAGTTTTCCCTGCCTTCACCTCCACCACACCAGCACAGCCCCCTACCTTGTCTCTGTCTCCCTGAAATAAAGTGTCTTCAAACTCAGGCAGCTGACTTTTGCCTCTCACTGTTCACCTCAAAGGCCCAGTATTTGATCCAGGTCCTGAGGATGTCTTCCTGGGCCACCACACATTGCCATCAAGCCATTTCCAACTCAAGTAGCCCACGGGTGCCAGCCCAGAACTGCTCCATAGATGGTCAGTGGCTGACTCATTGCATCTGCTTTGCAAATACACGCTTTTTACAAATCGAAGGTTTGTGGTAACTCAGTGTCAAGCAAGTCTATCAGTGCAGTTTTTCCAACACCACATGTCCACTTCATATCTCTGTGTCATGTTCTCGTAATTCTCACAGGGTTTCAAAGTTCTCATCATGCTGTTGCCCGCTGCAGCAGCAGGAGGCACAGAGCCTAACATGTCAAACTTCTAACCAAGAGGTCAGCAGTTCTAGTCCACCAGCTGCTCCAAGCCATCTCCTCTTGTAAAGATTTCAGCCTCGGAACGCCGATGGAGCCTCGGCATGAGCCAGCCTCTATTTGCCGGCTGTGGATTGGTCTTATTGCACATCTATTAGACTACAATGTCATGTGTTGCATTTTCATGTGCATTGAGAAACCAGAAAACTGCTGCGGCTCCCTTGATGGCTGTATCTGCTAGACTGTGGTGATCTGGGACCAGGCCTGCACATCTCTGAGGTACGGCTGTAGATGGCCAGGCCTTCCTTCAGAGGTGTCTCCCAGCTCAGCAGCTGGGCATGTGAGTGAGCTGCTGGCCACACCCTCTTGGATCCTCCTGGACTCCAGAGTGTGAGAGCACAGACCCCCTTACCCTCCCCTTTGGATCCTGGAGCCAGCCCAGAACAAATGCCCTTGGGCAGAGATGAAACTGGGTCCTCCTGTGTCTCGCAGAGCTCTGGTATGTGCTGGCCTCTGAGTGTCCTGCCCCTTATCTAGTATGCGGCTCTTGCCAAATCAATTATTAAGTTAGAGGGTGGAGAAGGCGCTTTATCACCTTCACTCTGTGTAGCAGCCTCGGGGGTGCACCACTCAGAAGTGCCTTCAAGGCGAGCTCTGGTGGCCTAGAGGCAAGAAGCTGCCTTGCAATCCTAGAAGGACACAATTCGAATCCACCAGATGCTCTGCTGGAGAAGAACAATCTCCTCCTGTCAGATCCAATTTGACAGTACACACAGAGAGAGAAGTACCTTCGAGAAAGAATGTGCTGTACAGAAGGGTGTGCAGGGAGCTGAGGGCCCCAGCTGTCAGTCAACTATGGGACAAGCCCAGGCCTTTCCCAGAAGCACCCAGTCAATGGCTGAGCAAGATGGGAGGACAGTGGGGGGGAGTGGGGGAGTTCCTGCCCAGCCTCCAGGGCACTGTCCTGGCCTTTAGTTTTAGTAATTCAGCTCCAGCATGATGCCCTGCTCAACCTCACCCCCTCATCGTTTCTCTTCCTTCTTTCGTACTTAACTCAATGAGTTTCCTGAGCACTCCGTGGCACGTCTCCACACTCCAGTCCGGCCCCACAGCTGCATAGCCCCATGTTATAACCTTGCAAATGGAGGCACTGAAGGCCTGTATGACATGCTCACAGCTTCACCGCCTTCTCACTGTCTCCTGACAGCACACACTCCCAGATAATACTTCCTAAAATCCCATGTGCAGTCTGTTACTGTCCTGCTCAGAAACTAGCCACACCTGCCCATCGTCCTCCTGTTGAACAGCCCTCCACTGTCCCCCAAGGTCTCTGGAAGGATGACGAAACAGCACGTTACACAAGCTGGATGAAGCAGAGGTGGGATTGAACCCAGGCCTCCGGGACTTGAAAGTCAGGGGACAACCAAAGTGGGCAGGGACAAGCCTCAGACTTGTCCAGCAAGGGGCCAATCTCCATGGCCATTGCCAGTGAGGAGGGGGTCAAGCTCTCATATCTGCTCAAGAAGTCGGGGGGGCCCTGGCACACACATCTGGCCCTCACCATTGCTGCTGCCTGGGACAGGGGAGGAGGCCGGTGTCCAGCCTGGAGCCTGGATACCGAGGTGCCAGGGCTGGCGGCAGCAGCTTCCATACCACTCGACCTCAGAGATCCCAATTAATCCTTAATCCTCAATTAGGTGATTTCTGCCGCCCGTCCAGCGGCCCTAGGGGGTGAAGCTGAGTCCCCCACCCGGCAGCCTCCCCGGGACCACAGCCCACTCTTCCTCCAGGGCTGGTACAGATGGCATCGCTGCCTGGGAAGACATCTGTCTCCTCTTCGGGGGAAGGGTGCAGTGTGGGCTCTGTGCCAGGTGAAGCCCAATCCCAGCTCAGGGTCAGACTCCCCCACCTGCCCCTAACATGGTAAAGGTGGGGGGGAAACAGCAGAATGGCCTTAAGTGACCACACTGTGTGTGTCACCTCCTGCAATGCCCACATCTTCCCCAGAACTAACTACATCCTCCCACCCCAAAAGGACGCTGGCCCAGGGGCATCAGCAGACACCAGCTGAAGCAGAATCAGAGCCAGAAAGAGAGCAGAAAGCAGAGACTGTGACGGGTGCAGCATCCTCTCCTCGCAAAGGGCCCAAGTGGTGTAGTGATTAAGCAATTGGCTACTAACTGGAAGGCCAGCGGTTCAAGTCCACCAGCTGCTCCATATCAGAAAAAGGCAGAAGCCCATTCCCATAAAGATTGTAGCATGGAAGTTCTATGGCCAGTTCCACTCCATCCTACAGAGCCACTGCAAGTCAGAATGTACTAGATAGTTTGTTTGGATTTGGGGCTTTAGATTTGGTTTCTTTTAACAGGATTTTAGGTTTTGCTGGGTTTCTATTTGTTTGGATTTTTGAATTGTTTTGTTTGTTGCTTTCCTTACCTAAAGGGGGCATCTGCCTCCCTACTCCCACTAACTAACGCCAGTCAGAAACAGGCTGGAGCTACATCATCTGTTGATTTTCCAAGCTGTCGTTGTTGGGTGCCATCAAGTTGAGTACAACTCACAGTGACTTTATGAACAAAGTATCTGAACCCGGTTCTATTCTGCTCCATCCTCACACTTCCTGACACACAAGAGCCCCTTGCAGCAGTTATCACATCAATCCATCTGGTGGCGGGTCTTCCCTCCTTTTTGACCCTCCACCCTTCCCAGCTTCATGTCTCTCTCCAAGGAAAAGCCCCTCCTAGCAAAATGCCCAAGGCACACAAGGTGAAGCCCCATCATTTCTTGCCTCCAAAGAGCACCCTGTCTGCACCCTCTCCAAGATATATCTGTTCATTCTCTTGGCTGTCCATGAGGTGCTCAGGGCTCTTCTCCAACACCACAGCTCAAAGGCGTCAATAATTCTTCTGTCGTCCTTATTCACTGTCCAGCTCTCAGATGCATAGCAAATGATCGGAAAGACCACGGCCTGAATCAGACGCACCTTAGATTTTACAAGAGAAGCTGTAAATTCAGATTTTTTTTAAATTAAATCTACCTTCAATTTGGAGAAGTTATGACTCATTGAGTGAAGTGTGCAAACCGTAAGCGGTTAGTTGACTGGACTTTACTCAGACGTGTGGCTATGATGCTGAGTAAGGCTCTAAGGAGCTTCCAGACCAGGAAAGACTAGGAATAAAGGCCTGGCAGTTTAGTCCTAGAAGTGAAAATGTGAAGCACTGAAAACACCATGAGGTGGGTCGGTGCAGAGGCAGCTTTGCTTCTGAACATTTTAAAGAGTCCTTTGCAGCAGTTATGCCCAATGCACTCTATGACTTGATACTCTGCTTATTGCTTCCATAGACATTAAGTGTGGGTTCAAGTCAAATTAAATCCTTGACAATGGTCCTCTTTTCTCCATTTGACATAATTCTGCCTATCAGTCCATTTGTGAAGATCTTTATCGTGTCAAGGTTTAATCCAGGCTGTAGTCTGAGATCTTCACTAGGAAGTGCTTCGAGTCCTCCTTGCTTCCAGCCAGAAACACTGTACTGTCTGTCTGCACGTGGCAAGTTGCTAACGAGTCTTCCTCCTTGCTTGATGCCATGTTCTTCATTTGATGGGAAGGGTTGGGAAGCTCTGAGACATTGCAGTGAGATAGGAGCAAAGAAAAAGACACAATAATCACTTGACATATATTCCTTTAGTTCATGCAACATTATGATCCACTAAGATGATGCTTTGCCTCACATACTTTGGGGATGTGATAGGAGAGGTTATTTCTTGGAGAGGGACATCATGCTTGGGAAGGCGGAGGGACCACAAAGGAGAGGAAGACCTTCAACCAGGTTGGTTGACACAGTGACTGCAGCAATGGGATTGAGAGTGTCAGAGACTGTGGGGACGGTGCAGGAGGGACAAGATTCAGATCTATTACCCAGAGAGTTGCTATGAGTCATACTCAACTCAACAGCACCTAACAACAACAACAATGTGGCTCATAATAAATCACGGTTGACATTAAGAACAGGAATCCAAGATAAATTAATTGTGCTCATTCAAAACCTCTACATAGACCAAGAAACAGTTGTCCACACAGAACGAGGGGACATTGCATGGCTTAAAATCAGGAAAGGTGTGCACCAGGGTTATAACCTTTCTCTATACCTATTCACTCTCTTTTCTAAGCAAATAATTCCAGAAACTGGACTGTATGAAGAAGAATGTAGCATCAAGATGGGAAGAAGTTTCATTGCATGAATAATTTCATTTACAATGATTAGTACAAGACTCTTCCTATAAAAGGAGCTCTGGTGGCCTCGTGGCAAACAAGTTGCGCTGCACACAGCTCAAATCCGCCAGCTGCTCCACAAAAGAAAGACAGGCAGTTTCATCCTGTGTCGTTTACAGCCTCTGAAAATCTGGGGGATCAGTTATGAGTTGGCCCTGACTCGATGGCACACAACAAAAAGTTCATATAAGGTGGAGATTAACAACGTTCCAAATGTCCAAACCACTGTACCACTCTGCCGTGTCTGGCATTAATTATCCCTCCTCTCTTTAGTCCTTTCTCTCCTGTTTGTGTATCTGGGCTCTTTGATTTGATGGGATGTCTCAAAAAAACTTTAAAAACCATCAGGGAAATGGCTCACTGAGTTGTGCATGATGTAGGTTGATGGACATGACTGGGGAATGGCAACACAGAAGGAAATGGATGGAAGAGCCACACACTTCATTCACTGTACCACACTCACTAGCAACCTACGTTACAGACGACACAACCTCTCTTCCAGAAAAGGAAGAAGACTTGAAGCTACTACTGAAGAAGATCAAAGACTACAGCCTTCAATATGGATTCTATCTCAACATCCTGAAAACACAAATCCTCAGTACCGGACTAATAGGCAGCATCGTGATGGATGACGAAGATTGAAGTTGTCAATGATTTCATTTTATTTTGCTCCACAGCAACATCCATAATAGTAGCAGCCCAGAAATCAAAAGATGTATTTATTGCATTGGGAAAAGCTACCGTCAAAGATCTCTCCAAAAATGCTAAAGAAGAATCATATCAAAAGCCCAAAACCATAAAGTTGATGAGACAAACTAGGATCAAGCTTAGAAGGCCTAGTCTACAGTATAAAGAGACTGCCAAATTGATGAAGGGGACCTTCTAACAATTAAATCCATGTGCACATCAAAACATTTTTCCAAAGCTATGGCATATTCACACAATGGAATACTGTGCTGCATTGAAAAAAAAAAGAAATCATGAAATATTATACAAAATGGGTGACCCTGGAGGACATGCTGAGTGAAATATCTCAGTTACAAAAGGACAAATACTGCATAGTGCCACTGTTGTAAAACAAGACTGACATCGGAGTTGGGGGGAGACTGATAAAGATGGGATAAATTATGTATGCTGCATTGAAACGGATGAGGGAGAGACTGTTTAAAAGGGATATATGATTAGGTATTATTATCATGACAGGAGTCCAAAACGAAGGCTGCATAGTGGAGTAGACTTGTGGGGCAGGGATTGTATAACAATGAAAAAATTTTTATTTTACTTTTCAAAGAGAATAGTGAACTGGGGGGGAGGGATGTTCAGGGAGAAAAGTGCAATGATGAGTGAATGGAAATCTAAAGATTCTGTAAACTTTCATTAAAATTAATAATAATAATTTTTAAAATGCCAATTTTGAAAAAGCACCTTTTCCATCCAATAGGGTGAAAAGAAAGCCTATTGACTGGTAACAAACATTTGGCAATACCAGCTCAGACTAGAGTCTCATAATAAAAGTTTACAGAATACTCCTGGGTCTCCACAAGAAAAAGACTGAAAACCCAACTAACAAAAATGGGCAAAAGACATGAAAAGAATTTTCACAGAGGAAGATATTTAATGGCCAACAGACATATGAAGAAATATTCAAAATCACTGGCAATAAGAGAGATGCAAATAAAAACCACAATGAGATACCATCTCACTTGAGTAACAGTGGTAAAGTTTAACAGGACAGCAAGTAATAAATGTTGGAGTGGATGTGGCAAGACAGACACTCTTATACATTGTTGGTGGTATTATACAATGTTACAACCACTCTGGAAGGTAGTTTGGCCTTTCCTCAGAAAGCTAAACATAGAA
Organism: Elephantulus edwardii; assembly: GCF_000299155.1. Lineage (NCBI taxonomy): Eukaryota > Metazoa > Chordata > Mammalia > Macroscelidea > Macroscelididae > Elephantulus > Elephantulus edwardii. The sequence continues at coordinate 7,362,715 of NW_006399876.1, forward strand.
ATTCCATATGACTACTGCTTGGACTATACACCAAGAAAATGGGAACTGAGGCACAAATAGAGACTTGTACACCATTGTTCACAGCATCATTATTCACCATCGTAAGAACATGGAAACAGCCCAGATGTCCAACCACAAATGAATGGATCGAAAAATGATGGTACATTCACACAATGAAACACTACACAACATACTAGAGCAATGATTTTCTAAATTACTACATAACTTGGGCAGGACTGGAGAGCATTATGCTGAGTGAATTAACTCAGTCCCATAAGGACAATCACTGTGTAAAACCATTATTGTAGAATAAGTATGAGGATCGAAGGGGGCAGAGGGTAGAAGCAGAGGGGAGGATGTGTGGGTGGGGAGGATTAATCATGGGGTCACACAATTTGATGGGTAGGAGGGTGAGGGAAATGGGAAGGCTTTGATATGAAAAACAATGTATTCAAATTTTGTAACTAAACTAGTATGAAAAAATAATGTAAAATAGAATATATATGATTTTATGAAACACCATATAAATGAAAGATTGTATAAAACACAATGTATCTGAATGAAACATACTATAAAGTTACTATTATATTAAAATCAATAAAACTATTTTAAAAAAGAATTATGTTAATTCACTCTTGGTATGCTTGCTTCCTATGTATCTTAAAGTTGGAAAATGAATAAGGAAGACAGAAGAATCAAAGATTTTTAATTGTGGTGCTGGAGAAGAGGCCTGACTATCCCATGGAGAGCCAAAAGAATAAACAAGGGTCGGTCTTGGAGGAGGTGCAATGAAGGTGTGTCTGAGAGGCAAGAATAGTGAAACTTCTCCCATACTTTGGGCATGTTGTCAAGAGGGGCCAGTCTTTGGAAAAAGTCATTCTGCTGAAAAAGACAGTCAACAAAAGAGAGGAAGACCCTCAAGGGGATGGATTGACACAGTGAGCGCACAATCACACCAAACAGCAATACCACCCCACAACATAACGCTGTATTGCTGTTGTGAGGTGCCATCCATTTGGCACGACCCATCATGCTGCTTTGAACAAGGCATCCGCACTTTGAGCCACCCTGCACCATCCCCACCATCTGATACATATGAGACCATTGTTCCAGTCACTGTGTCAACCCATCTTGTTGAGTGTCTGCCTCGCTTTATCCAACCTTCCACCTTTCCCAGTGTGCTGTCTTTTCCCAAAGACTGGGCCCTCCTGACAACATGCTCCAAAGTATGTCAGACAAACATTTGCCATCATTGCTTCTAAGGAGCATTTTGGCTGCACCGTTTTGATTTCATAAACTGTGAAGTAGGGAGTTTAAGGGTTTGTTTTCTGTAAATGGGGAAGCTGGAAGATATTGAGGTGAGATGATGGTGTGAAGATTTGAACCCAAGTAGTTTGACTCCAGGTGGCACTCTGGTCTCAGATCCCTTTAGCTACAGACATCATGGGCACTACATATTCAATAGAGGTCAGCTGTTACAGAGAACTGCCAGAAGTTCAAGCTGCATTTAGAAGAAGCTGTGGCACCAGAGATAGCATTGCTGATGTCAGCTGGATCCTGGCTGAACGCAGAGAATACAAGAAGAATGCCAATTTTTGTTTTATTGACTATGCAAAGGCATTTGACTACGTGGATCATAACAAACTATGGCTAACATTGAGAAGAATGGGAATCCCAGAACACTTCATTATGCTCATATGAAACTTACATCTGGACCAAGAAGTTGATGTCGAGACAGAGCAAGGGAACACTGCATGGTTTAAGTATAGGTTTCGCATTAGCACAATTAAATGTGTTCTGGGATTCCCATTCTTCTCAGAGTCAGCCACAGTTTGTTATGATCCACACAGTCAAATGCCTTTGCATAATCAATGAAACACAGATAGACCTTCTTCTATTAAGAATAGCAACATTTAACAGAACAGCAAACATCAAATGCTGGCGAGGTTGTGGAGAAACTAGAACCCTTATTCACCGTTGGTGGGAGTGTAAAATGGTGCAACCACTATAGAAGGCTGTATGATGCTTTCTCAAAAGGTTGCCAATAGAAATACCATTTGACGCAGCAATTTCACTACTGGGAATTTACCCTAAAGAAACCATAACTGCCACCCAAGCAGATATATGCACACCCATGTTTATTGCGACTTTGTTTGCAATAGCAAATGAGGGAAGCCGAATATCAAAATTAATAATAGTAGACCGAATGCTGTATCGGGAAATGAGGGAGGCTTAATACAAGCTGAAGGTCACCTTGTGACACTAGGGCATTCCTTAGGAGTCAACATTGTTCTTAGTTTTTATCAAATGAACCCCTCCCTCTTGAGATTAACATAAAGAGGAACTTGGCCTTACCTGTAAAAGATTTCACCATTATCCTTTGTTTTGTACTTCCTTGTTTTTCTGTATAAATACTCAGAGAAGCATGGCTCAGTGTGTTCAGTCGAGAACTGCTGACCCCCTGTTTTACGCTCTCTGCTCTATCTCATTCCTGGTTGTTTGTCTCTTTATTATAAAATTATTCTATTATTTGGGACCCTCGGTCTGCAACAAGCAAAGAGCTGGGAAAAAACCCAAGTGCCCATCAACAAATGAATGGATAGAGAAACTCTGGTATATTCACACAATGGAATACTATGCAGCATTGAAAAACAAGGTTGTTGTTGTTATGTGCCATCGAGTCGTTTCTGACTCATAGCGACCCTATGCACAACAGCTCTAAACCCTGCTCTATCCTGCACCAACCGCACCGCCTCCAACACACCCATCCCGATTACCCCAGTCACCAAATCAGTCCATCTCATAGAGGGTCTTCCCCTCCTGCGCTGTCCCTCCACCCTCCCAAGCATGATGTCCCTCTCCAGGACCCGTCCCTCCTGGCAACATGTCCAAAGTATGTCAGATGAAGCCCCAGAATCCTTGCCTCCAAGGAGCAGCTTGGTTTAATCCTCTCCAAGATGGATCTGTTTGTTTTCCTGGCAGTCCAGGGTACATTCAGTACCCTTCTCCAGCACCACAGCTCAAAAGCATCCACTCTCCTTCTGTCCTCCCTAGTCATTGTCCAACTCTCTGATGCATAACAAGCGATTGCAAATACCATGACCTGTATCAGGCGCACCTTAGTCTCCAGAGAGACACTGTTGCTCCTGAGTACGTTTGAGAGGTCCCTAACGGCAGACTTTCCCATCGCGATACGCTTTTTGATTTCCTGACTGCTGGTACCAAGGATCTTTTGAAATATTAGGCAAAATGGACGACCCTGGAGGACATTATGCTGAGTGAAATATCTCAGTCACAAAAGGATAAATATTGCATAGGGCCACTACTGTAAAATGGGACTGACATCAGGGTTGAAAGAAGACAGAAAAGGAGGGGAGGAATGATGTATATTGCATTGAAACAGATGAGGCAGAGATCTGTTTAAAAGGGATATATGAATGGGTATTCTTGTCATTACAGAAGTCCACAGTGAAAGCTGCATAGTGGAGTGGACTTGGGGAGAGGGATTGCATAACAATGAAAGAGTTTTTCTTTTTCTTTTCAAGGAGAAGAATGAATTGGGGGCGCAGGGAGAAAAGTACAACAATGAATTACTGGAAACCCTAAGTCTCTGTAAACTTTCATTAAAATTAATAAATAAAAAATAAAGCAGAAGTATATAAAGTTAAAAAAAACCTCACTACTGGACCAATAGGCAACATCATGACAAATGGAGAAAACATTGGAATTGTCAAGGATTTCATATTACTTGGATTCACAATCAACACCCTTGGTCTCAGAAGTCAGGAGATCAACAGACATATTGCACTGGGAAGTCTGTTGTCAGAGACCTCTCCAAAGTACTGAGAAGCAATGATGTTTGAAGACTCAGGTCCTTCTGATTCAGGCCACTGTCTTTTCAATCACTTGCTATTCATCTGAGAGCAGGATAATAAATAAGGATGACTGAACAATTGATGCCTTTGAATTATGGTGTTAGAGTAATGAATATCCCACGGTCTCCCAAATGAACAAATAGGTATGTGCTAGTAGAAGTGAAGCCAGGGTGCTCCTTGGAGGCACGGTTGGTGAAGCTTTGTCTCACTTACTAGGGGCATGTTGCTAAGAGAGGCTTTTCCTTCGAAAGGGACATCATGCTTGAAAAGGTAGAGGGTCAAAGAAAGAGGGGGAAGCTCTTAAGGATATGGATTGACATAGTGATTGCAACAATGGGCTTATGTGTCAGAGATAATGAGGAAAGCGGGGGATAGGAGAGAGCTGAGATCTGTTATTCATGGGTTCGCTGTAAGTGTACTCGAACGGACAACAGCTGTTACTTCTGCACTGTTATAAGTAGAAGAGGGGAGTGGGATCTTGTGGAGGAGAGCTGATGGGACTCAGGTCGCCCTGGACCCGAAAACACCCATCCCGTGGACGAGCCTCGGGTGGTGGCGTCGGGGCGGACCGGTTGCCATGTGAACGAACACAGGCTTTGACAGACGCATGCGCAGATCGGGGAAGGAGTAATGAACTGGGGAAAGGTGACGTAGAAGCGCACGGGGTGGGGCGCAGGGCTCAGAACGTCAAAGCCCTGCGTCCTTCGGCGTCCGGAGAGGCGGAAAGGCGCGCTCGGTGGCGGCGGCGGCAGCTGCGACAGCTACGCCAGCCTCGAGGGCGCGGACCTGCAAGAAGTGGGAGTGAGGGGCCTGGAAGAATTCCTCGGTGCGCTCCGCGGCGACCCAAGCCCAGGTCCGGGTTCCAAGGCCCCTTTCTAGGGGGCCCTGGGACTAATCGGATTGAGAGCGCGCCGGCCTGGGCCGCGAACTCGCCAATTGTGGAGGGCCTCTACCGCCGCCCAATCCGCAGCAGACAGGTGCGAGCTCCGGAAGACGGAGGCCAATCAGCAGCGGTTGCGGCCTGCTGGGGCGGGGCTCGACCAATGAGGAGGCATTTCGAATGACATTTCAGCGCGCCAATCGGGAGTGAGAGAGCCTTCGTGCCCGCCCGCCCTTCCGGCCAACGCTCTATTTACCAGGAGCGTGCAGCCTGTTTGCCAATCAGCGCGTGGCTCAGCGACCAGCAGCCAACCCCGGAGCAGCGGCCGGCCGGCGTCGGCCCGCATCCAGAAGTCGGGGATGTCCTACAAGCCCATCGCCCCCGCCCCCAGCAGCACCCCCGGCTCCAGTACCCCTGGGCCTGGCACCCCGGTCCCTACAG
>NW_006399876.1:7369295-7402150 GCF_000299155.1 Elephantulus edwardii
AGGCATCATCCACGCCCGGGCCCTGGTCAGAGAATGTCTGGCCGAGACAGAGCGGAATGCCCGCACGTAACAGGAAGAAGGCTCGTCTGGACGTCTGGACTGGCCAGCACTTCAGATCAAGCGCCTGTTTGTCCCTGGCCTTCACCCTGAGTTGCACTTCCCATCCTGGGCCTCCTGACCTGAGTCCTTGGGCAGGTGTCGTCCAGGAGCCAGGGGCCCACCCCACTCCAGTCAACAGCACTAACTGGGGTCCCCCCCACCAGAGTTAGCATCGAGGCCACTGTGAGTCACACCTGTGACCTGCCAACAGTGCCGATCTAACTGGAACTTTCTCCTTCCCGTGGCCCCACCGCTCAGCACTGCTGACTACTCTGTCCCAGGGCCCCCATTTCCCAGCAGGCCTCGACGGCCTGTCGCCTCCCTGCCTTTGTTTCCTGGGCCACAGCAACTCTTTTTCTCAGTGTGTCTTTTGCTAAATATGCCCCTTTTGTATAAAATAAAAGATGATTTGGAGTTGTACTGTGGGCTCAGCCTTTCTGGGTCTGGTTCTTCTGGTGAGCCTGAGCAGGCTGGACAGAAAGTGGGCAAATAGAGGCTTAGGGTGGGGTAGAGACTGCCTGGCTTGGTTCTGCTCTCCGTTGCCCCTTGGGCCTCCTGCCCATGTCCTCTGAGCTCGCCACTACAGTGGAGGAAGGGGCCGCAGGAGCCCAGAGCCCTGCACACTTTCATGCGGCGCCGCCAGGGGGCAGCACGCGGCCCGGCTGTGCACAGCTAGAGGGCATTGCTGCCAGCAGGGGCTGAAGCCTGTGCCTCCCTTAGAGCTGATGCCAGGCTGGGTGGCCGGTTCACAGCAGCCACCCACTCACATGCCTCAATGCCCTGGAACATCCTTGGCTCTGAATCAACCCTGGGAGGTCCCGAGGGCGCCCCAGCTCCCACTCAGGAGAGGAGGCTCTGCTCCCAGCAGCACTCTCAGGGGCAGTAGACTGGCCTCCAGACTTGGGGAGCCCACCCAAGTGCTGCCACCCAGTTCCCCAGCTAACCTTCCAGGCTAGGCGGGGCCAGTGAGCCTGTCTGCGCGCCTTCAGTGGCTTGACCTTTGCCCAGGGTCTGATGACTGGGTGGCTAGATTTGTGGACCCAGAAGGTAGAGCTGGAGAAGGTATATTGGGGTGCCATTCAGGGGCCCAGAGTCTGGCCTGGATGCAGGCATCTGGTGAGCCCAGGCCCCTGGACTGCAACCCCACGTGGACGCAGGACAGAGTCCCCAGCTACTGGCCAGATGGGCTGGGACCCTTGGTGTGCCCTGAGTCACAGGTTCCCAGTTGCACCGGGAGAGGGGCTGGAGACCTGGGGGCCGGTTCTCCTCCACGCCAGACTCCACCTCTTCGCTGTACACTAGAGGGTTGGGCCGGGGCGGAGTGGGAACCAGGAAGGCCCCGGGGGCCCAGCCAGGACCCAGGAAGTGAGAGGTGCCGGCGTTGGCGAAGGGCCTCCAGGCCGCTGCCGCCGGTGGGAAGGAAGACTGGGCCGGCCCTCCGCCGTCGTGGGGAGGGCTAGCGGGCCCAGGAAGGGGGTGGGGCGGCCGCAGTGACGCGGCGGGCGTCGGGAAGGCGACAGCAGGGGCGCCGGCGGGCGGGCGGACGGACGGACCGGAGGAAGGTCGGGGCCATGGGCCCGCGCTGCGCCTCTGGGAGGGCTGGCCACAGCGGGAACCCGAGGCCGGGGCGGGGGGCGCTCCGAGCTCCTCACCCCGCCCGGGCCGGGTGAGGGGCGCCAGTGCCAGGCAGAGGTGAGCCAGGGCGTCAGCACTGTGGGGGCCCGGGGAGCAGGGGAAGTGGGGACCTCGGGCCTCCTGCCGGGGTGCGAGATGGGGAGGAGCAGGGGGAGTGCCTGTCCCCGCGGGGAGCAGGTGGGCGGAGCGGCCCCCCGGGTCCAGAGCCAACCCCTGGAGCCCCCCTACTCAGTCCTGAGCCCGGGGTGGATGGATGGTGTGGCAGTTAGTCCCTGGACCAGTGGAGAGGCGGCTGGATAGGGGTTCAGGGAGGATGCTGGAGAAGGGAGGCGAAGCCCGGGGTGCCGACCGGGTAGGAAAGGACAGATGGGTTGTCTGGTCCAAGATGTAGGTGCCGATGAGGGCAGGGACCCCGGTAGGGATGCTGAAGGGTAGGATGCTCGATCTGGTCCGCCGGGACGCAGCAGGATACCCTAGAGGACTAAGAGAATGTCAGAGCGGGGAGACCCCGAACCCCACCTAACCAGTGAAAGGTGCCGGGGGGCAGGCCCAGAGGGCAGCTTGGGGATCTTGGGGCGGTGCCCCCCGGCTGCGCAAAGGGGTCTCCAGCTGCGACCTCGGCCAGAGGGGCGGGGCTCCCCGGCGCCCGCGGGGTCCGCGCTGCGCTCCGGGGGGCCCGCGTCAGTGCGCGGTTGCCATGGCAGCGGCCGGCGGGTGTGGGGGGCGGGAGCTGCGTGGAAACGAGGTCAGCGCTCGGCCGGCTGCGCCCGCGCCCCCCCGCGGCCCCGCTCCCCTCCGCCTCCCCGCGGCCGGCATGGGGTCCTGCGGCCCGAGCCCCCCAGGCCGCGCGCAGGGCTCGTGGCCGCGCACCACCCCGCATTGACGGGCTGTGCCTGCGCCAGGCGGAGCAGAGGCCGCGGGCCCAGCGCTCAGGATGCTCGTCAAGGAGTACCACATCCTGCTGCCCATGAGCCTGGACGAGTACCAGGTGGCCCAGCTCTACATGATCCAGGTGAGGCGGGAGAGGGCCCGGGGCCTGAGGCGTGGCGGGGCCAGCGCGGGAGCACGCAGGCTGGGCACCATCCCGCCACTGCCAGTCCCGCCCAGGAGACTGGAAGGGCCCAGAGTCTGGAAGCAGAAGGGGTCCTCTTTGAGGTGGTGGGAAGGGCTTGTGGGAATGGGGCAGAAGGGTCTGTCCCTGCCCCCAACATGCCCTGCCCTGCTTGGACACTCAACCCATATACCATGATCCCCTTTAATCTCCTGGGTCCATGGGGGAGGGAAGGAGCTGAGGAGGAGGGAGGGAGAGCCTAGGTGTGGGCAAGTGTGGGAGGGGCTGAAAGAGGGCCAGGGCGGGGTGGGGTGGGGTGGGAAGGGAGGTCTAACAGTCCTAGGAGGCCAAAAGATGAGAGTAAGGCCTCAAAGCTGGGGAGGAGGGCGGGGCAGAACCCCAGAGGGCTAGGGTCGGAGTCTAGGACACCAGGAAAGGACTAGGACATCCCACAGAAAGGCCAGGGTGCTGAGGTCTGTGCAGGTAACTATAGACTTGGAGTCTCAGGAGACAAAAAGTCCAGGATCAGACCTCACAGAGTGTGCTCCATAGATGTCCCTAGAAAGATCTGGGGTTCTCAAGCTATGAAGGGTGTGGCAGGAGCTGGGACTGGGGTTCCAGAGAGGAAAAGGGACCAGAGAGGCAGAGCCTTGTTCTTCATTTGAAGTCTTCCGTCCCTCAGTCATTTGGCTTCCCCGTGAGACCACTCAGCTTGCGCCCACCTTGGGGCCACCCTCTGAACCACCCTGGTCTCCCTAACCTGAAGACTGCATGGCTGCTGCTTGTAGCTCCTCCCGCAACCCCCAACTCTTCCTCCTCCTTTCCTTCTCCCAGAGCACATACCACCATCTTCTTGTTATTACATGCCCTTGAGTCGTCTGCAACTCAGCGACCCTGCGTACAACAGCCCTAAACCCTGCTCTATCCTGTGCCAATCACTGTCTCCCACACACCTAGCCCATTACCCCAGTCACCGATCTGGTATCCCATAAACCCAAACCAGTGCTGAGTTCCTTCAAACTCCTAGCGATCATACAGGAGCTGACCTTCCTGCAGGGTTTCCAAGCCTGTCAGTCTTTATAGAAGCAAGCGGCCACATCCTTCTCCTGAGGAGCAGCTGGTGTGTGAACACTTCACTTCTACACCAGCAGGGCTCCTTGACAGACCAGTAGCCTAATTTGATGATCTCTCCCTCCACTGTCTGGCACGAAGTGTCACCAGGGTGTCCTTAGAGGCAAGGATGGTGAAACTCTGCCTTACGTTCTCTGGGCCTGTCATTGGAGGGGGACTAGTCCCTGGGAAAAGAGACCATGTGGGGAAAGGTTGAGGGTCAGAAAAAGATAAGACTCCAAACCAGATGGCCTGACCCTAACCAATGGGCTTGGACATACCAGAGAGTGTGAGGACGGGGCCGGACAGGGCACGATTCAGAGCCGCTGTTCAGAGAGTCACTACGGGTGGCAGTCAGCTCTTCACCACGTATTCCCCCCATCTGAATGGAAGTGCCACCAGCCTGTGGCACTTTTTCTCTGCAGTCCAGACAATCTCATACAATGCCCTACGGGGAGCAGACGGCAATGAATGACTGAATAAGTCCCCATCAGGGACTGCACAGAGGCTGTTCTGATCTCCATCCCAGGGAGCTGAGCGGCCAGAGTCAGATCTCAGGGCGTTGAGAGGGGGCTGGGCCTGGCCGAGGGGGTGGTGAGAGGAGCAGGCTTCACCCCCACGCTGACCACCGGCCAGAGTCAGATCTCAGGGCGTTGAGAGGGGGCTGGGCCTGGCCGAGGGGGTGGTGAGAGGAGCAGGCTTCACCCCCACGCTGACCACCGGCCAGAGTCAGATCTCAGGGCGTTGAGAGGGGGCTGGGCCTGGCCGAGGGGGTGGTGAGAGGAGCAGGCTTCACCCCCACGCTGACCACCCTTCTCTCTCTGCCTCGGGCTGCAGAAGAAGAGCCGCGAAGAGTCGAGTGGTGAGGGCAGCGGCGTGGAGATCCTGGCCAACAGGCCTTACACAGACGGGCCGGGCGGCAGCGGGCAGTACACGCACAAGGTGTACCACGTGGGCTCCCACATCCCAGGCTGGTTCCGGGCGCTGCTGCCCAAGGCGGCCCTGCAGGTGGAGGAGGAATCCTGGAACGCTTACCCCTACACCCGAACCCGGTGAGTGGGTACGAGGGCCTGTGGCCACGGGGGTCATGGCTCTGGTGGCCGCCACAGGGACCCTCATGCTTGTCCTCTGTGCAGATACACCTGTCCCTTTGTGGAGAAATTCTCCATTGAAATAGAGACCTACTACCTGCCTGATGGGGGGCAGCAGCCGAACGTCTTCAACTTGAGTGGAGCTGAGCGACGGCAGCGCATCCTGGGTGAGGCCTGGGTGTAGCAGGGGTAGGGGTGACCCTGGAGCCCGCCTCAGGCCCCGTGGACCCAGCTACGTGCCTGTGAAAGGCCGCCTTCACTGTCAGAGCGCTGGCTGAATGCCTACGACCCTCTGTCCCAGACACCATCGACATCGTGCGGGATGCAGTGGCTCCAGGCGAGTACAAAGCGGAGGAGGACCCCCGGCTCTACCGCTCGGTCAAGACGGGCCGGGGGCCGCTGGCTGATGACTGGGCGAAGACCGCAGCCCAGACAGGGCCCCTCATGTGTGCCTACAAGCTGTGCAAGGTGGAGTTCCGCTACTGGGGCATGCAGGCCAAGATCGAACAGTTCATCCATGACGTCGGTGAGTGACCAGCCGGGGCCCAGATGCTCCTGTCTGCTGGGGTCACCCATGGGAAAATCCCTCATTTCTATGGGATGGAGCAAGTGTGCTGGACCAGAGGAGCGCAGCGCAGCCTGTCTGGGGGCCAGGGGAGCGAGCGTGGGGCCAACAGGGCAAGTAGCTGGTCATGTGATCACTGTGACACATGCTGGCTTCAGAAATGCTGCTGCTTCCTTAAGATCCTAGATGCCATCATTCTATGAGTCAGGAAAGGCTGAGAAGCTCAGGGTCCCAAGGTCCCGTCCTGGACCAGCATCCAGGACCTTCTCTTCCACGTTTCCCCTTAAACGTAACTTCACAGCACCAGCCCCACTCCTAGCGGACGGGGATCCCTGGATGAGGTGTCCAGAGACCTAGGTTCTGCTTCATGGTTTAGTCTTTGGGACCTGCCTTTCCCATCTCTGCATTTTGAGTGTCGCTCCTGGAGAATATGGAGGGGAAGCATTCAGAACTAAACTAGTTTGGATGGGGCCGTCACAGCACGCCCAGGTCTTTGTGAATCACTTTATATGCATGATCTGTAGGGTTAGATCCATTTTACAGATAGGAAATACGCAGACGCACAAGTACCAACATACTGCCGTCGGGCCAGTTCTGACTCAGCGACCCTGTAGGGTAGCGCGGAATGGCCAGGGGTTCCCAAGACTGCACTCTCTCCTCTTTCGTCTCTCCTCCTCAAGAGCAGCTGCTTGGTTCACACCTCTGACCTTTTGGTTAGCAGACAAATGCATTCACCACTGCACCACCAGGGCTCCTAAAGCACCAACATTAAAACCACCGCAGCTGATCTTGAGCTAGGAGTTACTGGTGGCACAGTGGTGAGATGATCACTACTCACTGAAGGTTAGCAGTTTGACCCCACTCAGAGGTGCCTTGGAAGAAAGGGCTGCTTGGGAACAGCCAGCTGTGGGCACCCCCCACACACACACACACACACAGCCCAGCTCTGCTCTCACTCAGACTCACCAGGAGCTTAGAATCAGCTCAGCGACAATTGTTCTGTGTTCTGGGTTTTTTTTCCCCCTTTCAGAATCTTCTAGCTTAACCATTATTACTTTATTTCCCTGGATATTGAAGTTTCTAATTTTATTCCTTTGCTTTAGATAGAAATATCCCAGAACGGGCGGGTATCGTCTTTCACTACAACCTTCATTAAGTGCCAACACTTCCATTAACTATTAACACCTTCATTAACCATCAACAATTTCATTAACTGTTAATGCCTTAATTAACTGTTAACTCCTTGAAGATGTCAGCAGGAAGCGAGCTGAAAGATGGGGTGGGTTCAGTGCTCAGACTTGGGGTGTCTGGAGGGGGACAGACAAGGAAGTAGGCAGGGAGGGAGGCGGGGCAGAAAAATAGCTGTCCCAGTTCCCAGCAGAGCCCCCTGGGAGAGTGCTGGCCCTGCCCTACTTTATGGCTCTGGGCAGTGCAGTGCCTGGTGCGGGGGGCATCACCCCACCCCAAGGGTCAGGCTCTGATGTGCAGGCCCCTGCAGGTCTGCGCCGCGTGATGCTCCGAGCCCACCGCCAGGCCTGGTGCTGGCAGGATGAGTGGACAGACCTGAGCATGGCCGACATCCGGGCCCTGGAGGAGGAAACTGCTCGCATGCTGGCCCAGCGTATGGCCAAGTGCACCACGGGCAGTGAGGGGCCCGAGGCTCAGCCCCCCGGAAAGCCAGGCACAGAGGTCAGGCCTGGGCCCAGCTTAGCCGGCACCCCCGATGGGCCGGAGCCCCCTGCCGGCCCTGATGCCTCGCCTGATGCCAGCTTCGGCAAGCAGTGGTCCTCGTCTTCCCGGTCCTCTTACTCATCCCAACATGGAGGTGAGGCTGGGGGCTGGCGAGGAGGAGGCTCCTGGTCCTGCTGGTCACCCGTGCTGAGCGGAGCCGGCCCTGCAGGGGGCGTGTCTCCGCAGAGCCTGTCCGAGTGGAGGATGCAGAACATCGCCCGTGACTCTGAGAACAGCTCCGAGGAGGAGTTCTTTGATGCCCACGGTCAGCACCCGGGCCCTGGGGTGAGGATCCCCCTGGGAAGTGCCCCATCTGTTACACCGCCCTCTGCCCCCCCCCCCCACAGAAGGCTTCTCGGACAGTGACGAGGTCTTCCCCAAGGAGATGACCAAGTGGAACTCCAATGACTTCATCGACGCCTTTGCCTCTCCTACAGAGGCGGAGGGGGCTCCAGGTGAGAAGCCTGCACCAGGCTGTGGCTAGGGCCACAGGCGGTGAGAGGGCTCTGTCCTTCCCCGTGACTGTTACAGAGATGATCTCCTTTTCTGAGATTCCTCTCTTGAGGTTGACCGAGCACTGGGGACTAGGAAATGGCTGAGCTGTAAGTTTAATGGGGTCCTAGAGGTCATCATATGGAAGCAAGATTCTGCTGAAAATGATCCAAAAATGACTGCAACAGCACATCAACAGAGAACTGCCAGATGTGCAGGCTAGGTTTAGAAGAGGCCATGGCACTAGGGATATTATAGTTAATGTCAGATGGATCTTGGCTAAAAGCAGAGAATACCAGAGGAATGTCTGTGTTTCATTGACTGTGCAAAGACATTTGACTGTGTGGATCACAACAAACTGTGGCTGACTCTGAGAAGAATAGGAATCCCAGAACATTTGATTGGGCTTATTTGAAAGCTATACTTGGACCAGGAGGCAGTCATCAGAACAGAGCAAGGAAACACTGCATGGTTCAAAATTGGGAAGGGTGTACACCAGGAATGTATCCTATCTCCATAGCTTTTCAATCTATATGCAGAACAGATCATCCAGGAGCCTGGGCTCTATGAGAAGGAATGTGACATCAGGATTGGAGGAAGATTTATCAACAACCTGCATCATGCAGATGACACAACCCTGCTTGCTGAAACTGAGGAGGACCTGAAGCGCTTGCTGCAGAAGGTCAAGGACTGTAACCTTAAATATGGACTGACGCGCAATATCAAGAAAATGAAGATTATTTCTACTGGGCCAGTTGGCAGCATCATGATGGATGGTGAAGAGATTAACAGCTTTTGTTTGCTTGGCTCCACAATCAGCACTCTTGGTACCAGCAGCCAGGAAATCAAAAGACAAATTGCATTGGGAAAATCTTCTGTAAGGGGCCTCTCTAGAGAGTACTGAAGAGCAACAATGTCAGTCTAGAGACTAAGGTGTGCCTGATCCAGACCATGGTCTTCACAATTACTTGCTATGCATCAGAAAGCTGGATAATGATTAGGGATGACAGAAGGAGAATTGATGCCTTTGAGCTGTGATGCTGGAGAAAAGTGTTGAATATACCATGGACTGCTGGGGGGAAAAAACTGGTTCATTCTAGAGAGGATGAAATCGGATTGCTGCTTGGAGGCAAGGATTCTGAAAGTTCATCTGATATACTTTGGGCATGTTGCAAGGAGGGGCCAGTCCTTGGAGAGGGACATCATGCTCAGGAGGGTGGAGGGACAGCATAAGAGACAAAGGCCCTCAATGAGATGGATTGATTCTGTGACTGGGGTAATGAGGGTATGTGTGTCAGAGACAATAATAAGGTTGGCACAGGACAGAACAGGGTTCAGAGCTGTTGTACATGGGGTTGCTATGAGTCACAAGCTACTCGACGGCACCTAACAACAACAGGTTATCAGAAGGTCAGTTTAAAGACTCTGGTGCACCCGAACCAAGCCATCCTATTTTCAGTTGCTTCCTATGCATCTGAACGTTGGGCAAGGAATAAGGAAAATTGAAGAAGAACCAATACCCCTGAATTCTGACCCTGCTGAAGGGTACAGAATACCCCATGGACTGCCTCAGACAGGTCTGTCCTGGGAGGGAGCAGCCAGGGCTTCTTAGAGGCAGGGGTGGCAAAGATCCACCCCACATACTTGGGGTCAGGAGGGGCCAGACCTTGAAAAAAGACACCATGTTTGAAAAGTCAGCAAAAGAGAGGCATCTTCTCAATGAGATGGGCTGACAGGGATTTGGGCGGGGCGGAGATCGTGAGGATGACTCAGGACAGGCAGGTTCTTATCAGTGTTCCATCAGATTACCATGAGTCAGAGCATCTAACAAGAAGATAAAGGTTAAAGACCCAGGTGGCACAGTGATAAGGGAGGTCGCAGAGGTCGGCAGTTCAAACCCACCAGGAACCCCACAGGAGGCTGTCTCCTTGCATACTCACTCGCTCACTCACGGCCATTGAACTGGGGCTGCCTCACAGCTGACCCTCCAGTGGGTTTTCAGAAGCTGTAAATCACATGGGAGGAGACTGCCCAGCTTTCTCCTGCAGAGTGGCTGGTGAGTCTGAACCAGCCACCTTTGGGTTGGCGACACAACTCCCTGTCCACTAGGCCACCAGAGCTCCTGCCATAAAGGTGGCAGCCGTGGAGTCCCAGCGTCCGTTCTGACCTGCAGGGTTGCTGTGCGTTTGAACTGAAGCAGCAGGGACGGGTTTGGCGAGAGTTCGTTTGCTTTCACTTTTAAGGTGAATGGAAGGCGCCCTAGTGGTGCAGCGGTTAAGTGCTCTGATGTTAACTGAAAGCCTGTTGGTTGGAACACACCGACTGGCACCAGGGGAGAAGGACCTGGTGATTGGCTGCCGTGAAGACCTGCACCTCGAAACCATGTGGGACATCAGAGGTTGTAGCCGTGACACAGAAGAGTGCTGAGTCACTATCGACTTGACGGTGCCCAGTGGAGGGGCCCCTCGGTGGCACAAATGGTTCATATACTGTTGAGTGCAGCCTAAAGGTTGGCAGTTCGAACCCACCCAGTAGATCCAGGGGATAAAGAGACCTGGCAGCCAAGGAAAGCTCCGGAGCTGTTTCACTCCGTGACACCTGGGGTCGCTGCGAGCCGAACTGATTCAACAAGGTGAAGGTCAGCCAGGAAGGCTGCTCACCAGGTACATAGTGACCGGTGACTCGTTCCCTGCCCGAGTGCATCGCGGTGCACAGACACTGGGAGTGTGTCTATGGGTTAGAACACAGATGAACATCACTTGGAGTTTTGAAGGATTGGGCCGGCGCTCTCCAAAGGAACTTTGAAGACTGAAGGATTCTGTATCTTGCCTCCCAGTATGGCAGCCACTAGCAACATGTAGTAAAGTCATTTAAATTTCAGGAGCCACGTGCCGTCGGTGGCCACCCTATCACAAAGGGGGGGATGAGAAGTCTGCCAAGAAAGCCAGGCTTTATGGGGAGAGACCTGCCCCACCAGCAGCAAAGGCCTTGCAATGGGAAATGATCTGTGGGGAGCAGGTCAGAGGGAAAGAGGTGGGGGTTCCAGGCGGGGGTGCCCCAGGGCTCCCTCAACCTTCCCCCCATTCACTGTCTCTCTCTGCCCTACAGATGCCGGAACCGAGTCCACTAAAGGCATAGTGGATGGGTCCAGAGCAGCGAGGGATTCGGAGGTGAGGATGCTTGACCAGGGCGGCACAATGGTTAAGTTCCAGGCTGCCAACTGAAAGGCTGTTGATTGGCCCCTTCGGCTCCTCAGGGAGCTCGAGCGGCGTAGCCTGTAGGGAGTTGGGCTGCGTAAGCAAGGCCCATGCTTCCCTTACGGTTCCAGTGCACCAGCCGCTCTGCGGGAGCAAGGAGGGCACCCTCGTCCTGTGCATTTACAGCCTCGCAAATGCAACGGAGGGGCAGCTGTGGTCATTGCTAACGCCGTGCCAATGTATTCGGCTCCTCAGGACAAAGGTCCAAGCCCATGGCTGTAGAGGCAATTCCACTTCACAGTGACCCACCTGTGGGTCTCCCGGGCTGTAAATCTATGCCAGGCCGTCACCCACTGCGCTTGGCACTGCCACTCTTTTGGTTAGTGGCCTGATATTATGCACTAAACCGCCCTCCCCCCAGGCCCCTTCCCTAACAGTTACAGCCTAGAAGTCTGTAGTCACTTCTGTCCGTGGGGTCACTACAAGTCACAGTCTATGCACTTTGCTGTCCTGCCACGCATCCGCTCTGACACCCCTTGTCCACTGCGCCCTTAGGGCCCAGACGGCACTGGGGAGCTGGGAGCGGAGTCCTGCTCTGTGCACGTCCTCTTCCTTATCCTGCATAGCGGCAACATCCTGGACTCGGGCCCTGGAGATGCGAACTCCAAGCAGGCTGACGTGCAGACGCTGAGCGGGGCCTTTGAGGCCGTCACCCGCATCCACTTTCCTGAAGCCCTGGGCCACGTGGCCCTGCGTCTGGTGCCCTGCCCACCCATCTGTGCTGCTGCCTATGCCCTTGTCTCCAAGTACTGGCCAGGGGGGACCGGGTGGGGGACATGGGGGCTCCTAGGACCGGGAGGCCCCTGGGTAATGGGGGAGGTGGCCAGAAGGTGGACCCTTGAGCTCTTGGCTTACCTGGGCCAGTCACCTGCCTGCTGGGCTGTCGCTCCTTTGTAGCTCCCCAGCAATGCAGTCCTCACCAAAGCCCCAGGGCAGGGACACCCTCAGACCCAAGGGGACCCAAGGGCAGTGGGGTGGCTAGAGGCTCCCTACCCACCTGCCCCCTCCTCCTGCAGCCTGAGTCCCTACAGCCACGATGGTGACAGCCTGTCCCGCTCCCAGGACCACATTCCGCTGGCCGCCCTGCCTCTGCTGGCCACCTCATCCTCCCGCTACCAGGGCGCTGTGGCCACCGTCATTGCCCGCACCAACCAGGCCTACACCGCCTTCCTTCGCTCACCCGAGGGCTGTGGCTTCTGTGGGCAGGTCAGGGTCCATGAAATAGCCAACCTCAGTTTCCAGTGCAGCCCGGGAGTGGCCTGGCCATAAGGTCCTTCTTGATGTCATCTGCAGGTGGTACTGATTGGTGATGGTGTTGGCGGAATCCTGGGCTTCGACGCGCTCTGCCACAGTGCCAACGCGGGCACGGGGAGCCGGGGCAGCAGCCGCCGAGGGAGCATGGTCAGTGGGGCTGGGGCTGCATGTCCAGGCCTCCACCCCAGATGTGACTTCCCTGCGGGCAGGATGACTGTGGCTTCTCCCTGCTCCTCTTCTTGCTTCAAGTGGAAACCGATTGTCTTCACACCTCAGGTCATTTCTCTCCCCTTTGCATCTAGAACAACGAGCTGCTGTCCCCCGAAGTCGGCCCAGTGCGGGATCCCCTAGCCGATGGGGTGGAGGGGTTGGGCCGGGCCAGTCCAGAACCCTCCACCCTGCCCTCTCAGCGCACCCCTAGTGATGTGGCCAGTGCTGAGCCCGAGGGGTCTCAGAACAGGTGAGATCTTCCTGCCCCATCAGCCCCCCACACTCTCACACTGGGGGCAGAGGTGGCAGCACTGAGCCCCCTTTCTGTCTCACAGCCTGCAGGCCAACTCCTCCGGGGACCCCGGACGTCCCAGCACAGTCTCCTGCCCACCAGCCACTGGCTCCGAGGTGCTGGATGGCCCCATCAGTGCTGGCCGACTGGACTTCAAGGTCTCTAGCTTCTTCCTCTTTGGCTCCCCACTGGGCCTGGTGCTGGCGCTGCGCAAAACCGTGATGCCCGCCTTGGAGGGTGAGCCCTCAGCTGGGGTGGGGCCACTTCTCATCCTGTGTCACCCCCTCAACCAAGCCCCATCACATCTGAGATCCATGCTGTACAAATTCAATGGCTTGGCTAGCACAGGGGAAACCGAGGCCCAGAGAGAAGGGAACTGCCAAGACCAGGCTTTCCAGAGGTACTCCATTCATGGATACCCTAGAACAGGGGTCCAGCAGGCCTGTGACACCCTAACTCATCACCAGCTCTGAGGAAACCTGTCTGACTTGGCACCGAGCCCTGGTGGCTACCGAGGGAGTTTGGAGTGAGATCACAGGCTCGGTGCGACCCTCCCACCACAGCGTGCCTGCTGAACACCCTTCCACCCTTCTCTCTCTTCCGGGTACCTAGTGGCCCAGATGCGCCCAGCCTGTGGGCAGATCTACAACCTCTTCCACGCAGCTGACCCCTGCGCCTCCCGCCTCGAGCCCCTGCTCGCCCCTAAATTCCAGGCCATCGCCCCGCTGGCTGTGCCCCGCTACCAGAAGTTTCCTTTGGGAGATGGATCATCCCTGCTGCTGGGTACGCCCCGAGATAAAGGGCGGGACAGAAGAGAGCCCCTACTGGGAGGGGTGTCAGTGTGTCCCCCTCACCCCAGAGGACATGACCTAGTAGCCTCTTAGTTACCACTTCTAGCTCCAGGGAGCCATACCTTGGCCGGTTGGGGGGGTCCCCAGTTTCCTCTGCTGTTCTTTACTCAGGAATGGGGTACTCTGGCAGTAACTGAACAGTGTTTCTCTCAGGGGTGTCAGTGTCCTGTGGATGTGTGCGCATATGTATATGTGGGTGTATGCACATACTGTGTGTGCATGCTGATAGGAATACACAGCTCCCTGCAGGGGTGAGCTGCTCCCCCATTTCACCCCAGCCCAGATATGGGACAATCCTGCCCCTTCGCTGGTCCTGGCCAGGTGGAAGTGTAGGCTGGGTGGGCAGGCAGGGTGCACGCTCTGAGAGGCTGGCCTTCCTCCCCAGCCGACACTCTGCAGACCCATTCAGGCCTCTTCCTGGAGGACCTGGAGATGCTGGTGCCCTCAACGCCCACTTCGGCCAGTGGTGCCTTCTGGAAGGGCAGTGAGCTGGGCCCGGAGCCAGCTACCCAGCCATCTGCACCCAGCACCACCAGTGAGGTGGTCAAGAGTAAGTCAGTCAGCCTCTTAGGCTGGGGTGGGGTGTCCTCTGGTTCCCTTGGCCCCAAACCCGACCCCACGGAGAGCAGGCTGGGCCGGAAGGCGGGAGGAAGGAGCCTCAGGTTGGCAGGGGCACGGGGCGGGCGGCCCCGACTCACTGCCCACCGTGGCCGTGCAGTCCTGGAGCGCTGGTGGGGGACCAAGCGGATTGACTACTCGCTGTACTGCCCCGAGGCGCTCACGGCCTTCCCCACCGTCACGCTGCCCCACCTCTTCCACGCCAGCTACTGGGAGTCCGCTGACGTGGTGGCCTTCATCCTGCGCCAGGTGAGTGTGTTTAGGGGTGCGATGGGGTCACAGGACCGGAGAGAACGGCAGCTCTGGGCCCGTTCACGTGTCCTCGCCGTGTCCCGCAGGTGATCGAGAAGGAGCGGCCCCAGCTGGCCGAGTGCGAGGAGCCGTCCATCTACAGCCCGGCCTTCCCCAGGGAGAAGTGGCAGCGCAAGCGCACGCAGGTCAAGATCCGGGTACGGGACGACCCCTAGGCCTCCGGCGTGAGACCCCGCCTCCTTGGCATTCCCTCCATCTCACGACCAGGGCGTCCCCTCTCCAGCATCACCCCGATTTCCTCACCTGTTGGTGCCCTGCGATCACAGCTCCCCAATTATGGTCCTCAAGCTGTCACACTTCCCTCCTCCTCCAGCCAAGCCACGCCCTTAGGCCTCTTGCCACGCCCCTTAGACTCCTTACCACGCCCCTTAGGTATCTTGCCACGCCCCCTTACGTCCAGGCAACGTCCCTGTGCATAACCCCGCCTCTTACCCTATGCCCCGCCCCCTTCCCCTTATGCCCCACCCTCTTCCCATATGCCCCGCCCCTGAGTGTGGCTCCCTCCCCACATCCCACCCTCCCCGCAGAAGTCTCACCCCTTTTCCTCCCACTAGAATGTCACTTCCAACCACCGCGCGAACGACACGGTGGTGTGCGAGGGCCGCCCCCAGGTGCTGAACGGGCGCTTCATGTACGGGCCTCTGGACGTGGTCACGCTCACAGGCGAAAAGGTCAGGACCCACCCAGCAGGGCCTCCCCAGCCACAGGCCTGCCATGCTTTTCTCCCTAGCTGCGAGTGAGGGGTCCCCTGGCTCCCTCCCACAGGCCCTCACACCCCTACCCCGCCAGGTGGACGTCTACGTCATGACACAGCCACTGTCTGGCAAGTGGATCCACTTTGGCACAGAGGTCACCAACAGCTCAGGCCGCCTCACCTTCCCAGTTTCCCCTGAACGTGCACTGGGCATCGGGGTGTACCCCGTGCGCATGGTGGTGAGGTGAGCGGGGCCGAGGGGCCTGAGGGACCGGGCTCCACTTGGACAGCCCCACCCTCACTCTCACGCTTTGTGGACCACAGAGGTGACCACACATATGCCGAATGCTGCCTCACGGTGGTGGCCCGAGGCACAGAGGCCGTGGTCTTCAGCATTGATGGCTCCTTCACTGCCAGTGTATCCATCATGGGCAGCGACCCCAAGGTGCGCGCCGGTGCTGTGGACGTGGTCAGGTAGGAGCCGCTCCCAGGCCCTTACACCTCCACACCTCCACTGTCACCTCCTACCCCAGACCCCCCGGGCTGACCACTGGCCCGCCCGCAGGCACTGGCAGGATGCTGGCTACCTGATCGTGTACGTGACAGGCCGGCCGGACATGCAGAAGCACCGCGTGGTGGCCTGGCTGTCCCAGCACAACTTCCCCCACGGTGTCGTCTCCTTCTGTGACGGGCTCACCCATGACCCACTGCGTCAAAAGGCCATGTTCCTGCAGAGCCTGGTACAGGAGGTGTGCAGGAAGATCCCCACCTGTCCCAGCTGGCCCGTGGGACAGGAGAGCCCTCCAGTCCACCCTCTGTAGTCTAGGCAGCCTTGACCTCCATCCTTTCCTGGTCTGAGGGGTCCCTTGCACGGGGGACCAGGGATGGGGATAGGTTGGGCTTCTTCAAGTCAGGAGGCCCAGTAACTTGAGCACCACGTGGCCATGCCTCTGTCCCCTAGACAGGCTGCTCCCGAGTCCAGCAGGCCCCAGCCCCACCTCCCAGAGTGCTGACAGACTTCTCTGGACACAGGTGGAGCTGAACATCGTGGCTGGCTATGGTTCCCCCAAAGATGTGGCTGTGTACGCGGCACTGGGCCTGCCCCCAACACAGACCTATATTGTAGGCCGAGCCGTGCGGAAGCTGCAGGCACAGTGCCAGGTAAAGGGGTAGGATCTGAGCGGACCCTTCCAGCCAGCCCTGTATCTCAGGCCTGGGAATTCTGTGGTCCTTGAACTTGGACCTCAGAGAGCAGTGGAGCTGTGAGGCCAAGTGGCTAATTGTACCGGCTGTGGGCCCCAAGTGCAGCCTGCACCCTGCCCAACTCTGACCTTTCGAAAGCATTTCCTCTCTAATGCAGTAATGCCAGCTGCCACGCCCCTCAGCTCTCCTGAGGACCAAAGGTTTAACCAAGGCCACTGCCAAGTGCATTCGGGTTCACAGTAACCCTATAAGGCCGGACACACTGCCCCGCGGGGTTCTCCAGGCTCCAGCTGTCACAACCGTAGGCCGTCCCAGCTTTCTCAGGAGTGGCTGGTGGGTTACACCAGCTTTTGCGTTAGCATCCAAGCGCTTTATCACTGTTCCACCAGGGCTGCTTTTTCAAATGCTTCCCCACACCCTCCACTGGGTTTCTGAGTCTTCAAGGCACGGGAGGTGCCCACCTTCCTCCTTCAGAACAAGAGGTGGATTCAAAGTGCCGAGCTTTCAGCTCGCAGCCAGACACACTGTACACCAACCACAAGGGTTACTTTGCTAAGTGTTAGCTACTATTGATACCCCATGAGTACCAGTTCACTGACAGGGAAACTGAGGCCTAGTGGTAGGACTGAGTCCATGGCACCCTTGCACCCAGCTGGGATCAAGCCAGCCACCCCACAGTGACAGTCCCCGTCCTGTCTCAGAAGCTTGGGAAGACAGGGGCAGGTAGCACGTGGGCCTGAGGCCAGGAATCCCCTCATGCCTGCCCACCTCTGTCCGCAGTTCCTCTCTGACGGCTATGTGGCCCACCTGGGCCAACTGGAGGCAGGTTCCCACCCTCATGCACCTTCGGGACCCCCTCGGGCCACGCTGGCCAAGAGCAGCTACGGCGTGGGCACTCCTGTAGACTTCCTCCGGAAGCAGAGCCAGCTGCTGCGCTCCAGAGGCCCCAGCCAGGCAGAGCGCGAAGGCCCGGGGACGCCACCCACCACCCTGTCCAGGGGCAAGGCCCGCAGCATCAGCCTCAAGCTGGACAGCGAGGAGTGAGACCATGCTGGCCGGACTGACTGGGTTATTTATTCACATCCCAAGGGGCCCACGTGGCTGCACACGGGAGGCCAGGGGCCTGGCCCACTGGCCCTGCTCAGCCGACCAGCCCCACCCCCTTGCGTCCCTCTGCCCCTCAGTGTTACTCCCTTTCCATGTGGGGGAGGGAGGAGGGAGTGGGCGCGGGCCTAGACTCTAATGTGTGTCCATCCACAATAAACCCACCCGCACCCGTGGTGTGCTCGCCTGCCTGGCACGCAGGACACTGCAGTGCAGCTCATGATTCACTGGGGACCTAGAAGCACAAAAGAGGGGTCAAGGCTGCGCAGGGTCACAGGGCAGGGCAGACAGAGCCCACATGGAACCAGGCCTTCCCAGATCTCTGCACTGGATAGCCTCACCCGCCCAGACTGTCCCGTTAGCCTGGGCAACTGCTGTACCAAAGTCCCTGCCCAAGAAGGCAAGCAAGGCTGACGCGGTCAGAGGAAGCAGGATGTGCCAGCGGGTGTGTCCCCCTCACGCGGGCACCGGCCCCTCATGTTCTCTTCTTCACACGTGGGCTTTGAACTCATTTGGTTCCATCCTCTATGAAGCATCGACAGTTCCTCCTGATACACGGAGCCGTTTCTATAGCCGGAGTCTGTGAAGGGCACCTTGGGGTTCTGTTAAATGCAGGTTCTCATCCCGTCTCCCTGTGGCTCCGTGGGACCCTGCGACCCCCACCTCTGACTGGTTCCACTGGATCATTATCGCCCCACGCTCCTTTTTCTCCACAGCGGGTGATGATGTCCTCTACCCCTCTCAGAAGTACCCAACAGTGGCCTTGTTACAAGGCATGGGTGCCAGGCCAGCAGCCTCTCCTGACTGCTCCAGGGCTACCATCCAAGCACAAGCTTTCAGCCTTTGTGTCTCTGCATCCCCACAGCCCCATCCAGGGCGCTCCCCTCTGCAGTGCTCTTTCCTCTCCACCACCAGCACCCCTGCCCCTCTCCTCCCAAGCCTTTATTGCCCTTTGCTGCCCTGTGTCCTGCCCCATGCTTCCTAGGATAACACTGAGTCCTCACCTTGAGGTTCCCTGAAGTGTGGACCTCCAGGGCACCCCCACTGCTCACATCACATGCCACTTTCTACCCCTCGCTCCATGGTCCTCTTTACCTCCCTGGCCCTTCAGGATACTACTTGATCCCTGGCTCTCTCAACAGGAAACAAGTTCAGCTCCAGCACCCCTGCAAGATAGGGGCTCCCCAGGCACCCAGCCCCAGCCACGGAGAACCACTCCCTCCCCACAGAGGAGCTCTCTCACTGCTGTCCGAGCCGTGAGACCACAGCTGCTGCCTGGGGAGCTGGGACTAGAACGCTGGTCCTTTGCTTCACCCAAGAGCCAGAAAATGGCCAGAATGGCCGAGCTCTCCCCATGGATGAGCCCAGCAGAGGAGAGATAAATAAGGCCTTTATACAGAGAACTGTGATGGAGCAGAGGCGGGGGGCTGGTGGTAGCAGCAGCAGGCTTGGCAGCGTGGGCAGGGCTGGCCGGGGGCCCCCGTCAGTGGGAGAAGATGCCCCGGAATCGAGTCTTGTCCTCCTCGTCCTTCTGCCGGATCCGTGCCTCCAGGGCGCGCAGCTCACGGCTCACCACAGGCGCCAGGGCTGGGTCCAGCTCCAGCACCTTGGCAAAGTCAGCCTGGGCTTCCTGGGCATTCCACACGGCCGCGTGGGCCTTGCCCCGCTTGAAATAGGCCTTGACGTTGTCTGCAAGCAAGGGTAGGGGGCACCGGTGTGAGCAGGCACCAGCCAGCATCCAGCTGCACTTCTGGCACCATAGTCCCCATCAGGAGGCAAAGAGGCCCCACGCACCCTGAGGGTGCCACCCTCCCGCCCCGTGACACTCTTCAGAGCAACCGGGATATCAGGGCCTCTGTGAGAGCGCTGAGGGGGGCGCCCAGGCTAGGTCCCGATCCCGGTGCCTGAGGTCAGGGCCAGGCCAGCCCGCTGTGGCCGGCGCTCACCGTCATACTTGTTGAGGATCGAGGAGCAGTGGTCCAGCACTTCGTAGTACTCCTCCGCCACCAGCTTGCACTGGCAATAATTGAGCAGCAGTGGGGTGATCTGCTGATCCAGCTGGATCCAGTCAGGGGACCCAGGCTGTTCCTAGAGGCCCGGGGAAAGGAAAAGGGTTGAGCCGGCCGCCCACAGAGCCCGCGCCACCCACCACCCGGCCCCCGGGCAGCACCTTCATCTGCAGGTTCTTGAGGCAGGCGATGGCATCGTAGTACTTGGCGGCGGCCTCCTTCACGTGCCCCTCCCGGTACAGCTGGTTGCCCTCCTGGTGGATGATGGGTACGGCCTTGGCCTTCTCCTCATCAGTCATGGCCCACGGGTCCTGCTGGTACGTGCCGGGGCTCTCCACCTGCCGGGGCGCAGGCCAGGTTGGTGTTGGGGACGGCAAACCCCAGACTCAGACACCAGGGCAGGACAGCCCATTCTTTGATTGGCCAGTTAGCAAAACTTGGTGAACAACAAACATGAACATAGTTGGAACTGGGCCAAGTACCAGGACCGGACAGGGTGCCAGAGGGAGAGAGGCCTTCCTCCAGTGAGCCCACGTTCCCTGGGGAGTGCTAAAACAGGTCAGGGGACACGTGATCATACCATGCAGGGGCCAAGTGGACAGTGGTCACACAGGGACAGATGGTGGGTCACAGGGTGGGAGAACAGGCAGCAGCGTCCCCAGCAGGCCCTTCTAGCACTGGCCCCTGCCGGCCCTCCTCAGCTGATCCCCCACTGGGCAGAACCAGGCTGTTGCGGGCTTGCAGGCCTCACCTTCAGCATCTCGATGTGGAAGATGAGGGGCTGCGGGTTCTGCTGCAGCGCATCCAGGTCGGCGTGGCCCAGGGAGCTGTGCTCATGCATCTGGGAGATGCCACAGCAGTGCCGCTGCCCCTCCAGGGGGTCCTTGCCGGCCGCAATGTTGCGCAGGCTCTTGGCCACCAGTGGGTAGAGGACCACGTGCTGGGGGCGGGGGGAAGCGGTAGCTCTGTCAGTGCCAGTCCCCTCCCCACCCCAGCCAGAGGAAGGACATTGAGTCCCAGGGCAGGACACCAATGGCTCAGGATTCCTCTCTGGGTGTGGGGGATGCCCCAAGACCCCCAGCCTCCCAGCCTGGCTCCTGACGAAGCCCCCAGTTCCTGCCACACTCTCCAGCCAGTCATCAGACCACGTGCTGCAGCATCTGCCTTACAACATACTCTAGTTACAATGAGCAGAGGAACCCACTTACCATTATCTGTCTTTTAACAGCTTATTATTTAATACTTTGCATACAGTGTCACAGTATGCCACTAACTGCTGTTAATCATTCTCACACCAGCCCCTGAAGACAAATACAGACCAGGTCATAAAATACTGATAAAAGGTACTGATACTGAACACCTGAACAAAATCAGCGGCAACTGACTTCCATCCGAACCAATTACTGCGTTGGAATGGAATCGTGTCCCGAACTGAGGCCTACCCCAAGCTGCCACATACACGCATGCTCCTATCTCACCTCCTCTGTCCTCACAGGCCTCCAAATGTCCCCCCTCTTTGTTCTTCTCCCCTGAGACACAGCCTACAAACTAAGTTCCTCACTAGTACAGGTTCCCACTCACTTATGCCCCCACATCTCTTCCTTCTCTCCCCATTCCTCCCTGCTCAGGGCCTAGCTCAGAACCAGGCCTGGAGCAGCAGCTTTAAACTCCCAGGGGAGACAGGCGGAGGGGACCCTAGACTCCAGCCTTTCCTTTGAAACCACTGTGGGATGAAAGCAGTCTAACCAAGTGCCCCTCCTGGCCTGCAGGGACAGTGCCGCCTCAGCTGCTGGCCGTGGACACAGCACTCTGCTGAGTCTGGTGCAGGGCAGAGTCGGAGGTGGGCCACACAGGGCACCTGATCCTGGCCATGCAGGGAGTCGGGGGGAGGACACTCAAACCAGGCTCGAGCTGAGACAAGGGCTTCTGGGGCTTAGGTGGCTTGTGATGTGGAAACTGAGTTCTGAGAAAGGAAGGGATGGAAAGAAAAGGCAGACAGGTGAGGGGAGACTGCAGAGGTGAGGGGAGACAGCAGAGGTGAGAGGACACTGCAGAGGTGAGGGCAAACGGCAGAGGTGAGGGGAGACAGCAGAGGTGAGGGCAGAAGGCAGAGGTGAGGGGAGACTGCAGAGGTGAGGGGACACTGCAGAGGTGAGGGGAGACGGCAGAGGTGAGGGGAGACGGCAGAGGTGTGGGGAGACGGCAGAGGTGAGGGGAGACTGCAGAGGTGAGGGGACACTGCAGAGGTGAGGGGAGACGGCAGAGGTGAGGGGAGGCGGCAGAGGTGAGGGGACACTGCAGAGGTGAGGGGAGACGGCAGAGGTGAGGGGAGACGGCAGAGGTGAGGGGAGACTGTCAGAGGTGAGGGGAGGCGGCAGAGGTGAGGGGAGACGGCAGAGGTGAGGGGAGGCGGCAGAGGTGAGGGGAGACGGCAGAGGTGAGGGGAGGCGGCAGAGGTGAGGGGAGACGGCAGAGGTGAGGGGAGACTGTCAGAGGTGAGGGGAGACGGCAGAGGTGAGGGGAGACTGTCAGAGGTGAGGGGAGGCGGCAGAGGTGAGGGGAGACGGCAGAGGTGAGGGGAGACGGCAGAGGTGAGGGGACACTGCAGAGGTGAGGGGAGATGGGCAGAGGCCAGATCCCCTGGAGGAAAACAGGTGTGGATGTGGACTCAGTCCTGGTAGCAGGGACTCTGGGCCACGTGCATGTGGAGGTGAATCTTTGCCTGCAGTCCTGCTAATGGTCAGGAGAGGGCAGAAGAGAGGCTGGGATGCTGGTGGAAGCAAGGCTGGAGGGAGGGGTGCAGGGCACAGAGATACAGAGATGACAGAGGGGCAGACAGGCAGGCACCTTGACGTCGCAGAGGAACTGTGCGATCTCGCCCTGGCGCATGGTGCACACGATGGTCTCCCACACCGGCAGCTTGAACTTCTTGCCGACGATGAGCTCCATGGGCTTGCCGCGTGCCCGGCTGTCATCCAGCACGGTGCCGTCCTGGTCACTGTGCAGTGTCCGGTAGTGGAAGGTGGCCTGTGGGCCACACACAGTCAGCAGGGTCCACCCCTGCCTTGCAGATAGCCTCGGAGACATGGCTCCCCCAGCGATCTCCATCTGACCTCTGGCTCAGCACCAGCCCCGAGTGGGGAAACCAAGTCACAGGGAAGAAAGCAGCCCCCAGTCACACTGTTAGCAGTGGTCAAACTGAGGCTGGACCCTAAGCCATCCACCTGCAGCATTAATTCAACAGAGCGGTTACCAAGGGCTGAGTTCTGTGCTAGACGCCAGGGTACGACAAACACCCTAAAAATACAGGCACTGACTCAATCCCAACTCATGCTGACCCTAGAGGAGAGAATGGAACTGCCCCATCCGGCTTCCAAGGCTGACATCTTTGCAGAAGCAGGCTGCATTAGCCTATTCCAATGGAGCATCTGGTGGCTTTGAACTACCAACCTTCCAGTTAGCAGCTGAGCTCTTTAACAACTGTGCCACCAGGGCTCCTTCACCAAGCTGTGAGCAAACCAGTTCCCGCCATTCTAAAGGAAGGAGATGCCCTTCAAATGAGGTGCTTGTGGCCCAGCAGGGGAACTGGCCAGCTCACTCTCTAAGATGCACCCACACTTGTGGGTGTGGGACCATGTCAGTCAGGTATTTATGGGAACCCTACGGAAGGGACTGGTCAGCTTTACCATCCTGCTAGGTTTAAAATATTCCCGTGGACTGTCTAAAGAACAAATCCATCCTGACGTGCAGCAGGGAGCTTCTTTTTTAAAAAATTATTTTATTTTATTATTGCGTGTGTGTGTGTGTGTGTGTGTGTGTGTACCGTCAAATCAGACCTGACTGGTACAGGAGGAGACTGCCCCTCCTTCTCCAGCAGAGCATCTGGTGGATTGGAACCATGTACCTCTGGGATTGCAGTGCAGCTTCCTGCCACTAGGCCACCAGAGCTCCCTAGCAGGGAGCTTCTTAGAGGCAAGAATGCTGAGATTCCATTACATCCTTTGGGCATGTCAGGAGGAACCAGCCTCGGAAAAAACCTCATGCTGGGAAAGAGGAGAGTCCCAGAAAGAGAGGAAGACCTTCAACAAGAAGGGGTGATACACTGTAAAAAGCGGCTCCAGCACAGTCAGAGAAGCAAGGCTGGCAGAACAGGCCAGGGTCAGATCTGTTGTTCAGTGTTGCTGTAAATGATAGTTAACTTGAGGGCACAGAAGGACAACAACAAGCTTAACAGGAGCTTAAAAAGAGGTTGACAAGAGGGGCCTCACTACCACCAAGACAGAAAAGACTGCAGTGCAGTATGGCCTTCGGACGTGGAATCCCTGCGCCGAGAACATGCTCGAGAGAAAGCTGTCACACAAAGCTGTCACAGGAAACAGCTGTAACACCAGAGACAGCAAGAAGAGGTGGCAGAGAAATGACAGCAACAAAAGGAACAGAACCCAGAGACCTGCAGGGGACAGTGCGCAGGGCTTCCTGGCCCACAGCCTGAGAGCTGAGCGCTTGCAGGAAGGAAGCTTGCTGGCAGAGTGTGGTTCCGCTGGGAACTTGGCAGAACTAGGCTTGTAAGGAGAACAGCACTAAATAAAAGCCCTGGAGTCAGGGTTTCCTGGCAGGGTCCTCTGGGCACTCACTAAAAAGCTTTACAACATCTCCCAAGCAGGGCAGAGGCCAGGCGGACCCAAGAAGTTCATGGGGCCGCAGAGGGACCAAGGGTCTGAGAGAGACCTGCCTTTGGGCTTGTCTGGGAAGCTATGCCTGCGAGAGAACTGTATCCTGAATTGTGACCTGTTACTTTCCCAATAAAGCCCATAATCAGGAGAACCACCTGCCGGTTCTGTGCGACTGCTTAACAAGTTATCAATCCCGGCAGAGAAGGCATGTGTGGAATATTCCCCATGGCTTTTCTAACCGTGGTCAGGATAACTCACCACACGGCAGAGGGAAATGCCGGGTGTTTGTGGCCCATCACGGAGATGACACAAGCTGGAGTGAAACCAAGACCTGCCAGCTGAGATGCCACAGCAGTGAGGACGGGAGCAGCAGGAGCAGAGGTGGGGACCCAGAGACAGGAGGGGGACCCAGAGACAGAAGGGAGACCCAGAGACGAGAGGGACACCCGAGACCAGAAGGGGGACCTAGAGACGGGAGGGGAAACCAGAGAAGGGAGGGGGCCCAGAGACGAGAGGGGAAACCAGAGAAGGGAGGGGGCCCAGAGACGCGAGGGGGAACCAGAGATAGAAGGGAGATGCAGAGACAGTGGGAGACGCAGAGATGGGAGGGAGACCCAGAGACGAGAGGGACCCAGAGACAGGAGGGGGGGACCCAGAGACGGGAGGGGAACCAAGAGATTGTGGGAGACTCAGAGACGGGAGGGAAACCGCTCCATGGAGCAAGAGCCAAGCGTCCTGGCGCAGTGGAGGCAGCCCAGACCTGAAAGGGCTTTGTGACACTTGCTGGAGCAGGGCAGACCCGAAGCTGCGAGGCCTCCTGCAAGTGAGGCTGAGAAGCGCTGTACAGCCCGCAGAACTGTATCCTGCCTCTTCCCAGCCTGTTACTTCCTTCATGAACCTCATGGTCATGACTACTGAGCTCTGGGTGACCACTGCAATGTATTCTTAAACCTAGTAGTAGAGTGGACACCTGGTGGCGCAGTGTGTAACGTATCACTGCTAACCACAAAGCTGACAGTTCAAATCCACCAGCGACTCCATGGGAGAATGACGGGCAGTCTCCTCCCGTGAAGCGTTACAGCCCGAGGAGCCCAGGGGAGGGTCAGAGGGAGTCAGACTGTCCTCAACAGCAGCAGGTCAGGTGTGAGTAGAGAGTGGTGAGAACCACGGGCGAGATGGTGGGTGCTAGAATTGAAAGGAAGAGGGTGTAAGGCCGTGGGGCAGGTCGACTTCACTGAAATCAGCTCGTGTTACTGTTGACAAGGACTTTTTCCTGTTGCGGAGAGAGCTCAGGAGGGCGGCTGGTGCCTTAACTGGTAGAAAGGCTGCAAAGTGGAGGCAGGTCTGAGCTCCACCTTACAGGAACCAGCCGTGTGGGCTGCTCATCCCGAGTCTCCTTCCCCTCAAGAAGTTACAGGAGGTCAGAGGCCTTCACGCTGACATTTTTACAGGGTTAAACCACAAACTACAACAGAGTGAGGGAAGTGGGGGGCGGTGCGGCAAGAGCGTTCGACACAGAGCGTTCAGTGGGGGCAGAGACTCACAGCGAGCAGGGGTTGGGGTATCTGGGACAGAGGCGCACACCTCAGCCAAAATGACAGCAGAGGCCAAGGCTACAGCAGGACCTTGTGGGGCTCAAGGAGCAGCAGAGTCAGGCAGCAGAGCGACTGAGGGGAATGTGGGTGCACTGGGGTCAGCAGGGATGGACGGGCTTTCCAGAGACTTTGAGATGGGAGCCGCCAGAGGTAGCAGGAAAAGTAGAGAGAAGGTCTCATTTCAGTTGTGCTCCTGAGAGGAGGAGAGAGCTCTGGGGCCTGGTAAGTAAGGAGCTGTGCTGAAAACCCAAAGGCATGTGGTTCAAATCTACCAGCTGCTCCGAGGAAGACAGATGAGCGATCTCCTCCCATGCAATTCAGAGCCTCTGGAAACCTGCTGGAAAGTCAGCTAAGGGTTGGTTCTGAATAGATGGTACAAAACAATAACAACTTGGGAGGAGGACAGATTGTAAGGGGGTGGGCAGATGTGTCAGGGGTCACTCCTGTCAACCACAGAGGGGCGATGGTGACAGCAAAGTGTGGTCACCATGGACATGGTCAGATTCTGGCTGGAACCTGAGGACATGCTGTGG
Organism: Elephantulus edwardii; assembly: GCF_000299155.1. NCBI lineage: Eukaryota > Metazoa > Chordata > Mammalia > Macroscelidea > Macroscelididae > Elephantulus > Elephantulus edwardii. The sequence continues at coordinate 7,395,675 of NW_006399876.1, forward strand.
AATGAGAATGGGGGAGGCACGTTGACCATGGATAACTGAGAGTAGTTTTTACTCTCACTTTCAGATATTGGGGTGAGGGCAATCAGAGAACCCCATCAGACCAACCACACCCTCTCACTCCTCCCCACCAGGGAGTCTGTAAAGAGAGGGCCCTCGCTGGGTCTATCTGAGGGGGAGTACAGAAAGCTCACACTCTCAGCCACCACGCCTGTCACCTCCCTAACTGTACTCAGTTTCCACATCAGTAAACGCAATCCACAGCAACTGTTTCCGCAGCAGGAACTCGAAGGAGTAAAGCAACCGGGCACTCAGTAAAGTCCCCAAGCTGTGAGGGCCTGACGGGGGTTGGTTACTTGTTATCTCCTGGCCTCTTCGGCTGCTAACCGAGAAGTGAACCTCTAGAACTCACAAGCTGTGTAGCATTCTGCTCAAGTTAAGGAAAATGGCCTCAGAAACCCCCAAGGGGCCATCCTGCTTCCCACAGAGACAGTGAGTCATAACCAGCCCAGCGGCAGTGAGCGTGGGGGCTCGTTCACATGTTCTCATGACCCTAGAATGTTTCCAGGAGCCTTGGTGGAGCGGGGGTTAAGGCATCATGCAGCTAACCAAAACGCCAATGGTATGAACCCACGAGCGAGCTGTTCTACAGAAGGATGAGGAAATCTGCTTCTGTAAATATTTACAGACTTGGAAACCCTATGTCGCATATACTCTGTCCTTTAGGGGCCTGGGAGTCAAAAGATGTATTGCATTATGGAACTCTGCTGTCAGGGACCTCTCTAGAGTGCTGAGAGCAACGATGTCAGTCTAGAAACTAAAGTGTGCCTGATTCAGGCCATGGTCTTCCCAAGTACCTGCTATGCATCAGAGAGCTGAACTATGACAAAGGATGACATAAAAAGAACCGATGGCATTGAGTTGTAGTGCTAGAGAAGAGTCTTGAACATCATGGACTGCTAAGAGAACAAACAGACCTGTCCTGGAGAGGTTGAAACCAAACTGCTCCTTGGAAGCAAGGATTTTGAAGCTCCGTCTCACATACTTTGGGCATGTTGCCAAGAGGGACCAGTCCTTGGAGAAGGACATCATGCTTGGAAGGATGGAGGGACAGCGAAGGAGAGGAAGACCCTCTACGATATGGACTGGCATAGTAACAGGGGTAATCGGGGTAGTTGTGTCAGAGATAGTGACAATAGCTCAGGATAGGGCAGGCTTCAGAGCTATTGTACATAGGGTCACTATAAGTCACAGTTGACTCAATGATACAAACAACGGGGAATTGGAATGCATTATCATGACTCTCCCTGAGGTCCACCATGCCCAGTTTCTCCTCCATCAGGCTGCCAACACCATTCTTTCTTGCATGACCATCACCCCCACTGCATGCATGTCCGAGTTTACACAAACACGCCTCTCTCTTCTCCAAGAAAACGAAAAATCAAACACACCACCACCAAGTCCATTCCAACTCACAGCAACCCAAAGGGCAGAGGCTAACTGGCCCATCGTGCTTCCAAGACATCATCTTTACAGAACCAGATTTGAGAGCCTGTACTGGGTTCCTAGCCCTGTCAGTTAGCAGCCCAACTTTAAGGTACTGCACCTTTACAAAAGGTATTGGTCCTCAGAACCTGTCCGGACCTCAATCAGCGCTCTCAGCAGGAGCTGTCCCGGAAGCCCTCCAGTCCACAGAGAGTAGTCAGGGAAAGCCACTGAAGGCTGGGAGCAGAGAGCCTGGGTGCCACATGTAGGGGAGGTTCTGGGAAAGGTGACATGGGGCCTGAATGTAGAAGAGGGAGGCAGGGGGCTCTTCAGTCCCAAGACTTCATCTGTCCCTCATTAGGCCACAGATGGCAGCTGCAAAATTGCCAACAGGCTCCCGAGGGACAGAAGGGACTCCAAGACCCATTCTCTGGGTTTGCAGCCCTGGAGCTTCACTTTTAATCAAGGAAACAGTCGAGAAATCACGCAGGTAGTCTCAGAAACCCTGTCCATCATAAATGACCTTGAACTTGAGACTCTGGCCCCGCAACCTCAACCTGCTCCTGCGTTTCAGGTTCACCGTCTTCCACAGGTACTGGGTCTGCACAAAGTCAAAGCCTCCCACCTTGTTTGTGATGACTGACGACTTCTCCGACCAATGAGGTCACGCGGCCAAGCCTGGGGGCGGGGCATGTGTATTAGAAGTTGCCACAACTTAAATTCAGGCCAATCAGCGTCGAGCACCGCATGTGAGTAGTAGTGGGGGGGCAGTAGCTGCTGCTGTCTGGGCATGCGCAACCTCTCGCCTAAGGCCTCCTCCCGCCTCGCATGCGCACCAAGGAGACAAGGAGGAGACAAACACGAACCTTGGTTCCATCCTGAAAGTCAGGAAGCTCTCCTTGGCCCTCTTGTATCACACGTTTTTGGATCCCGTCCTCCCGAAGCCTTGCGATGATATCCGCCATCCTCCTTCCCCGCTGCTCTCTTTCGGCAACTTCCGGACACGTTCGGTAGCTTCCGGACCTGCCTCGGCAACCTCTAGAGCTTCGGCAACTTCCGTGATAGTGCCATTTTGACTGAGGGCAGAAGCCAAAAGGGGACCATGTGCGTGGACACGTATGTTGATTGGTTCCCTGCTCTGCGGCTGCGCAAAAGGCCCAGCTTAGGGGAGGGACTGGAACGGCCAGGGGGTGGGGCTTTAGCCTGTCGATGGGTAGGGCGGGGCGCTTCCAGCAATTGTGTACTTTTTTTATAAATTGTGTGATTTCTAATTCCATCGATTACGACTGTCTCCTAAGCCAGTCGATTTAAAACTGTAAAAATAAATATAACGGCATTATACAGAGTTAGATGAGATTGTAGCCTAATCGTAATGCCACACCCTAAAATAACTGTCATTTCTCTGCATTCTTCTCCAGTTTAAGTATCTAGTGGAAGTGACATTTTGCATGGTGTATTTTGTTCCGCCTCTCAAAAAACAGGAGGTAGAGGGAAGGAGGGGAGTTACTGTATCTCTGTAAAAGCTATAGACGTGAAAGCTAGCATGTCCTTGAAAACGAAAGACTTCTAAGCCCCTTGCAAGACCTGGAGGGAGACATAAGGTTTCCGCTACACTCTGGCTGGCCAAAGAATATTTCTTCTTGCCTTTAGAAACTAGGTATGAACAGAGTAACCGCCACGGAAGATAATATGTCTCCAGCTTTCAGGGTTTAGGAAATCAGGTGAGGGGAGTGTCTTTATCTCATCGTAAATGTAACTGCCCAGGATTAGTGTCCTGTCCCTTTGATAAAGGGACTAATTAAATTATTTATCCTGGTTAATTTTCCAACAGGAAATCTCCTGAGAGGATCGTGAGGAAGCATTATTCATTTGGATGGTTTTGGTTTTTGCCAACATAGACAGTTTTACATGTAAGCTATACGAAACTTCGAGGGAACAAATACTCTGTGTCTGTGTCTTACACAAATTGTACGAGAAACTGTTAGTTAAGTGTCTTCAATTTGACTGCAAATTATAGTGACACAATGAATCTGAACTCTATCCTGTGCCATTCTCATCATCTCTGATGTGCATGAGCTCACTGTGAGTCACTGTGTCAGTCCATCTTGTTGAAGATCTTCCTTTCTTTCACTGACCCTCCACCTCTCCAGCCATGATGTCTTTTTCCAGCCCATCCTAACAACATGCCCAAAGTATGTGAGACAGAGTTTCACCGTCCTTGCCTCCAAGAAGCACGCTGGTTGCATTTTCTCCAAGACCTATTTGTTCTTTGGACAGTCCAAAGAATGATATTTAGTACTCTTCTCCAACGTCACCACTCAAAGGCACAAATTTTTCTTCTGTCAATCCATTGTCCAACATTCAGATGAATAGCAAGTAATTTAAAACTATTACTCGAGTCAGGTGCACCTTAGTCTTTAAACTGACATTATTGCTCCTTTACACCTTGGCAAGATTGTTGACAGCGGATTTCCCCAATGCAACATGTCTTTTGATTTCTTGGTTGCTGCTACCATGGGTATTGATTGTGGAGCCAAGCAAGAAGAAATTATTGATAACCTCCTGTCTGTCATAATGTTGCCTGTTAGCCCAGTGGTAAGGATTTTTATTTTCTTGATGTTGAGATGTAAACCATATAGTCTCTGATCTTTTGTAGCAAGCATTTCAAGTCCTCCTTGGTTTCAACAAGCAGGGTTGTATCAACTGAATAAAGTAGGTTGTTGAACCTAGAGTAGTCTTCCTCTGATCTTGATCCCACATTCCTCTTCATAAAGTCCAAGTTCTCAAATTATATACTCAGCATACAGATTTAATAGGTATGGAGAAAACAGATAGCCCTGATGCATACCTTTCTGAATTGTAAACTATACAGTGTTCCCTTGCTCTTCACACAACAGCTTCTTGGTCTAGGTATAAGTTTTATATGAGCATAATTAAGTGTTCTAGGATTCCCATTCTTCTCAACAATATTATTGTTAGGTGCCGTCAAGTCAGGTAGAACTCATAGCGACCTTATGAGCTAGAGAGCAAGCTTGTGCTATAGCGTTCAGATTTGTTCAGAAGGGATTTTTGCATTCTTTTTTTTAACACTATGACATTTAAAAAATATCATAGTGTTAAAATGTGTATCTTGCTTACTGAGTTTTTTGCATCTTCTTATCTTTTGCATCCAAAGGGGAAGTGCCTCCTTTCCTCTCCCTAGTCCCTGCCTCCTAAGTTCCCAAAGCGAGGAAGTAGGTCTGGGATTCCATCCAGTCAAGGTGTTTGGCTCCGAACTACTTTGCTGCAGCATCCTTCTAGATCATTGAAATGATGGTGGCAATGGAATAAGATGTTGGCGATTATCAATGTGACCTTAGGATGAAATAACACCTTAAGCAAGACAGAAAAGTGCCCATCTGCCTGCAAAGCTTAAGTGTTGGGCTGCTGACAGAAAGGTCGGTAGTTTGAATCCACCAGCAACTCTGGAAGAAAGCCAGGCAATCTGCTCCTGCTGGGATCCACTCCCGAGGAAACTTGCTTCAAGAAGAATTCTCCGACTGTCTACGGGGGGACAGTGGTCACACCCCAGGGAGAGTCCTCTTGCATCAGGGCTGTGATGTAAGCAAAGGTACTGGCTTTAGCCAGGTAACACATCCCACTGTAATCCTGCCTCATTAACCACACGCAGAGGTTAATTCTCCCACTGTCCACAGGGGTTTAAAGAATTGCCAGTCATGTAAAATAGGCTAACATGATTGGCTGCTAACTGAAGCATCATGTTAGGTCTCCTATGCTCCTGTAACGAAAATGTTGTTGCTTTATGTGCCACCAGGTCAATTACTACTCACAGCAACCCCACGAGCAACAACGCTGAACCTTGTCCTGTTCTGAGCCATTTTCACCATTTCCAACATGCCTGACCCCATTGCCACAGTCATTGTGTCAATCCATCTCCTCCACAGTCTTCCTATCCTGTGCTCTGATGCTCTAACCTTCCAAGCATGATATCCTCCTGACAACATGCCTAAAGTATGTGAGACAGAGTTTCAAAATCCTTGCCTCCAAGGAGCAACCTGGTTTCAGTTTTTCCAAGTTGGCCCTGTTAATTCTCTTAAGTAGTCCATGAGAATACTCTTCTCACAATTCAAAGGCATCAATTCTGTCATCATCTGTCATTGTCCAGCTCTCAGATGCATAACAAGCAACTGAGAAGACCAGGCTTGGATCAGGGGCACCTTAGTCTTTAGCACTCTGGAAAATAGATTTTCCCAATGCAGCTCCTCTTTTGATTTCCTGACTGTACCAAGGATGTTTATTTGGGCAGCCTGAAGTTTAAATTGAGGATGCTAGCTTTAAGAGCAGGCTGACTGCCCTTTTAGGCACTTTACGAGGAAGATCGTTTTCTACTCTTAGCATCTGTGGGCCCCATGTTGTTGGTGGATAGTCTTTTTTTGTTTTTTGTTTGTTTGTTTGTTTTTGTTTTTTGTTTTGGTGGATATTCTTGATATCAGTCTTATCCTGAGTCTAGGAAGTTCTCAACGCAGAGATTTCAAACCCAAAGGACATACACCATTCCAGCTCTTCCTTTTTGGGAATACTAAGATCCATATGATATATTACTCTGGAGATGAAAAGACAAGGAAAAATGGGGTTGCCTTTATAGTAAAAAAAGTTATTTCTAGATCCATCTTGAAGTACAACATCGTGAGTGACAGGATCATATCCATACACTTACAAGGAAGTCCAGTAAATACCACTATCATTCAGATATATGCACCAACAACCAGAGCCAAAGAAGAAGAAATAGATGATTTCTACCAACTTTTACAGTCGGAAATAGATAGAACATGCAATCAAGATGCATTGATAATAATGGGTGACTGGAATGCAAAAGTTGGGAACAGTGAAGAAGAATCGGTTGTCGGAAGGCATGGGCTTGGTGACAGGAATGAGGCTGGAGATAGAATGATTGAATTTTGTAAAATCAATGACTTATTCATTGCAAATACATT
>NW_006399876.1:7404310-7441629 GCF_000299155.1 Elephantulus edwardii
ATTCGGTGACTGGGGTAATCGGGATGGGTGTGTCGGAGGCGGTGCGGTTGGCGCAGGATAGGGCAGGGTTTAGAGCTGTTGTGCATAGGGTCGCTATGAGTCGGAAAGGACTCGATGGCACATAACAACAACAACAACAAGATCCCTCTTTCTCTGCTCGCTCCTCTCTCCTTTTATCTCTTGTCACACTCTAAGGAAATTCCTCTTGTGTTGGATCAGGGCTATGAGGAGAGCAAAGGTGGTGGCTTAAGTCGGGTGATGCACTCCACTTCAATCCTGCCTCATTAACCACAGAGGTTCCGATTTATAACATATAAGAAAATGGAAGATAATCTTATAACACTGGGAATAATGCTCTAGCCAGATGGACAAGTATTTGAGAGGCAAGGAGGGTGGAATGACAGAATCTGATCCATGACTGATTGGCAGCCTGGCAATCGACTTCTGAGAAGTTAGCCACTGAGGACTTCATGAAACATAGTTCTCATCTGACACACAGGGAATCACAAAGTGTTGGTGTTGACTGAACATCAGCTGGTCTTGTCTATGTAGAGTTTCATGGCACTTTGGTGGTTCAGCAGTATAATTATCATCTTTCATGAAGAAGATCCAGGTTCAAATCCCACTCAAGACACCTCATTCTCATTCAGTTACTACCTGTCTGCCAGTAGAGGCCTGCATGTTGCTAGGATGCTGAGCAAATTTCAGTAGAGCTTCCAGAAGAAGACAAACCAGAAAGAAAGGCTTGTCAATCTGCTTTCAAAAGTCAGCCTATGAATTCTATGAATCACACTGGTCAATCCACAGCTGGTAACTGCTGGCTCAAGACCATGTGTCAGTTCATTCAGCTCTGCGTGGGCAGCTAACAAGGACATGAAAATGTCACTGAGGCCAATTAAGTGTGCATTATCCCTGTGTGTATGTATATGTGTGTGAGTGGTTAATGAAAGTGGTATTGTTTATACTGACATGCAGGCAGCAGAGGCAGTAGATGAAATGCAGTCAAGAGCATTAGAGCTGAGCAGAAAAAAAGGGGGGGAAATGTAAACAATAGGTTTGATTGATGATAGTACATTTGTAAATTGCAAACACATTCTCACATGAGACAATGTTATGTGCTGTACCCAGCCAGCATTCAAGGATGCAAAGTGAGGTACTGTGGTGGAATCTCATGGAAGGGAGGGGAGAGGACAGGAGGTGGGCAGTGAAAGCAGAACACTGAAGAAACACAACTGGAGAGGGGCCTGGTTCATGGTGCACCACAATTCTGAATTGAGAGGTCAGAAGGGGTGGGTCTGGGAGTTCGGAGCACAGAGTTCAAACCCCGGATCTAAGACATTTAAGTATCTGGGATTTAGACAAGCCATTCAGTTCCTCTTTCCACAACTATTATGTATCTAATCTGTTTGTTGTACAGCTAATGTCAAACACTATCCTGAGCTGAAGACATCATGGTGAATGAAACTGTAAAATAATAAGATCATTTCAGGGAAATGCTAAACAGTGTGAGACTGAGTTTAGATTGCTTTGTTCAGATGGCCTTTCAGAGAGCTGACATTTGAGCAGGGAGGCGGATGATGAAAGGAACCAGCTGTGAGATGAACCAGATTTAAGTGTCTCTTAAGAGCAGAGGAGCAGCATGTGCTGAGGTCCTGGGGTGAGAATGCAATGTGCTTGGCTTGTATTGAGAAAGGCAGTGTGTGGGTGGGGTGCGTGAGGTACTGAATGCTGCGGCTATGGGGCATGGCAGGAACAGCATTCTTTGTGGGCCTTTGTATGAGGGTTCAGATTTCTTCTAACTGCGGCAAAAACTATTTATTCTAACTCTTAAACATCAAACCCTCTGCTAGAGACGATTCTGACCCCATGTAGGACAGCGAACTGCCCATAGATGGCCAAGGCTGTAAATCTTTACGGAGGCAAACTGTCTCGTGTTTCTCTCCAGAGCAGAATAGCTAGTTCTACGGCTATTCGAATCCATCAGAGGATCGTTGGGAGAAAGATGGGCATCCCCAGCCTCTGACACCCCAAGGTGGGTCTCTCAGTCCGAATCCACTTGATAGCGATGAGTAGATCTTTTGCTCAGCATCCAAACTCTTTAACCCCGGCGCCAGCAAGGACCTTTATCCGAACTCAGAGTAATGTAAGCAGAGGAGTGACCGAGTAGCCAACTTAAAAAGTGATACTGAAAAGGTGAACGGAGAAAAGGATCAGGTTTGTTTTGAAAGATCATAAAAGCTCGATGAGCCAGTTTCCACCTCAACAAGACGAGGTGAGCCCTGCTCTCTCGCAGGGCCGAGTAGAAAAGGTGGAACGGCAACAGCGGAGGCCCCGCTGGCCCCACATCCGGCTGGGTGGCCGGCGCCCCGCAGGCGGACAGGGGGGTGGCGCCGGAAAGCAGCACCTCCTGTCGCTCGTCGAGGAGGCCGCTGGGCGGCGCAGCACGCCGGCGCAATCGGCTCTGGAAGGCGACCAGCCGGCTCGGCGCTCGGCCTCTCTGGTCTACCGCGGCTGGCGGGGGCGGAGCCTCGACTGCACGCGCTAGACGGGGGCGGGGCCTGTAGCTGGGCGGGATTTGGTTGCGGGGCTAGAGGCGGGGCCGCGGCGACTAGGGGCAGGCGGCGTGGATGGCGGCGGCGCTGGGCTCCTGAGCGGGCCGGGGCCATGAGGGCCTCCCGGCCCCAGTTCAGCATCGATGACGCCTTTGAACTGTCCCTGGAGGACACAGGCCCTGCTCCCGAGCCCAGCGGGGTCGCCAGATTCGGACCCCTGCACTTCGAGCGCCGGACTCGGTTCGAAGTGGCCGATGAGGACAAGCAGTCCCGGCTACGCTACCAGGTGAACAGCCCGGCCCACCTCGCCCCTGCCCTACCGGGCTGGACCCCTGGAGGGACCCACAGAACCCTGTCTACAGGAAGAATCTGCCTGGCGATCCTAGCAGTAGCGAGAGACAAACCCTCCAGTTCAGACTTCAGTCCCAAGCCAGCATTAGCCAACCCAGACCCAGGGCTTAGTTTCCTACTGGGGACCCCACGAGGCTTGGAAAAGCCTTGTCTTACTCCCCAATCTGAGCCTTGTTCATCCTCAGCGGTATTCCTTCTGCCCCGCACCAGATGAGCTACTGGGAACCTGGGTCCCCTTTCTTCCCCCAGAGCTGGAAGGTTCCCCCACATAGAACAACTCCTCGCTTATCCTCTGACTTCCACTAACCCTGGAATCCCCATTTCCCCTGGAGATCTCCACTAGCCCAGGACCCTTTTCTTGGCGACCCGACCAGAAAGTCTGTGCTCCAGTCCTGAGAACCCTGAACCTGTCCAAACCCTGTACCCTGAAAACAAAACCCCTCCTCTGGACTCCTGAAACATTCTGCACTTTACCTGAACCCCCAAACTTGGGAGACTTGTGTCCCAAAGCCCCTAGCACCCACCTCCCACTTGGGTTTCGGTTTCTGTGAATCACCAAACCCGTTCTGCTGGGAGGGTGAGGGTGGAGACCAGCAGCTGTCAAGCGCAAACAGCTGTGTGGGCCTCCTCCCCACCCCCACCCCGCCCGGAGTGGGGAAGGGCTGACCTGGCAACCCTCCTGAGCCCCGTGTTCTGGAACAGAACCTGGAGAATGATGAGGATGGAGCCCCAGCCTCACCGCAACCAGATGGGGGAGTCGGCACCAGGTCAGGGCCAGGTGGGGACCCACCCTCTACCCCAGCCCTGTGCCTTTGGCTCTTGGCCTTTCAGCAACCCCACTAAGTGCTGCACCCTGCATCCCATCTCTCTCACCCTGTCCCCTCTGAGAGCTGCCTGTCCTGCTGAACACCCTGCCCCATATTCTGCTGGATGCTCTAGATGTGCCCTCGTGGCCCCTCTGTTCCCTCACTGGATGCCCTTCCCTGCAGGGATTCAACCCAAACCTCCATCCGAAGTTCCCAGTGGTCCTTCAGCAGCACCAGCACCCAGAACTCCTCCAACACTTGCTGCAGGTGAGGGCTTCCCCAGCCCCAGGCCCTTGGTGCCCCCCACAGCCCTCTCATAGCCTTCCTGCCTCTTGCCACCCAGCTGGGTCCAGCATTCTCTGATCCAGAAGAATCGCCGGGTGGTGCTGGCCTCCTTCCTGCTCCTGCTGTTGGGGCTGGGTGAGTGCCCTGGGACCCCTAACGCCTCCTATGACATCCCACCCTCCTATAATGCAGCTCTGTGCACTCCTAATGAACCCTGGGAAGGCAGGTGGCTGGCATCACAACACCCATTTCATAGATAAACCAAGAGGGCCAGGCCTCAACTCCTGATTACACAGCTGGGAAATCAGACATAAGAAGTGGGACCTGGCTCAGCTCCAAAAAGCCTTGGACTTTTCCTTTTCAAAAACTTAGCTTATTTATCATTCAGTCTGCACAGTCTGCTGCTATTCCAGGAGCCTTTTTCAACCCTAGGAATGTAACAGGAGAAGAGAGGTAGAGGCTGCTCTCGAAGAGCGTCCAGTTCACCTGGTGATTGTTTAGACTGAGCAGACACTAAACAGCTGCCGTGTGCTGCGTCTGCTGGGGGCCATGTACCAAACCCAGCACAGCCTACAGCCGCTGAGTCCATTCCAGCCAGTGGCAGTCTGCCATCAGGTCCGTGAGGTTGTCCGTCTGTACAGGACGACACTGTCCACCTTCCTCGTGCAGTAACTGCTAGATTCAAACTGCTGACTTCCTGACTGGCAGTCTAGCCCTTTACCCACTGTGCCACCAGAGGTACAGGGCAGTTGTCTTCTCCCCACCCTGCACATGGGGAAGGAGTCCTGGTGGTGCAGTGGTTAAAGACTTGAACTGCTAACGGAAAGGTCTGTGGTTCAAACCCATCAGCGACTTCTCTGGAAAAAGACAAGCAGTCTACTTCCAAAAAGATTGACAGCCATGAGGAGGCTCTCCTCTGCCCTCCAGGGCTGCTGCAAGTCAGAATTCATGGCACTGGGTGTGGGAGTTCAGGGCTCTGCAGATTGGGACACTGAGACTTAAGTGAGCTAGCCAGGCCTTTGTAGAAACTATAGCGAAGCCAGAGAGAGCCTGAACTCCACGGGACTGCCCAACTTTTTCAACTCTTACAAGTTTTCCACCTTTGTTGGTGCAAGCTTACCACCTCTCTGTCGTCCATCTTAGTGGAAAAGATCTGCATTTTCCATCACTGGTAGGTTTCTGCCTTGTCCAGGTTCCAGCTTTAGCAGATTTTAGTGTAGAGACATGCACCCATTGAGGGTGCAGAACCCATAGCCTTAAAGCAGGATTAGATGTAAGTGCCAGCTCTAAGCAGCACAGCAACCACAGGACAGTTCATGAGGTTTACAGCCTCCACACAAAACTGCACAAATAGCCGAAAGTCTGGCTCCCCAATCCCGTCTCCCTGGAGACCCAGACTCTCTGGGTCTGAAGAGTGGATCCACCCATAGCCTGGCTGCCACCTCTAATGCCACAGTCACATCCCTCCTGGGGCTTACAGTCCCCCACGGACTCTCTGCCTCTCCAGTCTCGCCGAGTGCCAAAGCTCCAAAAAGGCTGAGTCCCACTGGACCCCAAGTCTTTGCCATACATTTGCCTCCCTCAGTTTGAAAAGTTCTGCCTCTCTGCTGGACCAGGCCAGGATGTGGTTTGGTGAAACAGGAGTCATGTCACGCTTGTCTCAGTCAGGTGATAGCCCATACATCAGTACACGTGACCTCCAGCCCAGTGCCTGGATGTCCTCCCTAATAAGGGGCCAAGAAAGGCGAACTGCTAGTACTCTTGGTAGAGAACCCAGTGGCATAGTGTATTATGTGTGGAGCTGCCAACCAGATGGTTGGCGGTTTGAATCCACCAGCTACTCCTCAGGAGAAGGATGGGTACTCTCCCAGAAAGATCCAGACTCAGAGACCTGACAAAGGGTTGCCATGGATCAGAACCAGGGCAGTGAGTTGAGTTTGGGTTTTTGGTTTGGTGTGTTTTGTGTATGGCTGCTAACTTTCAGTTTGCTAGTTTGAATCCACCAGCTGTTCCAAGGAAGAAAGTAGGGCACTGTTCCCCCAGATTCACTCAGTCAGCTGATGATAGTATGTCAGTGTGTGGTGGGTTTGATTTCGTACCACCACCAACACCATTGTGTGCTGCTGCTCCTCAACCTTCTGGTCTCAGGTTAAACATCACTGTTTCCAGGAATCCCCTCCTTACACCCCTGGGCTGATGAGGGGCTCCCACACTGCCACCCTAAGTGAGAAAAGAGCAGTGGTGGATTTGAACTGCTAGCCTTTCAGTTAGCAACCCCAACACTTAATCTACTACGCCCCCAGTAGGTGTTCCACAAATGTTTGAGTGAATATATGGACACACCCTCCATCAAAGGCCTTCCCCAGAGTCTGTGGCTCTGCTTGGAGGGGTCAAGGGCGGATCCACAGGGAAGGAGGAGGGGGGTGGTGACCATTCCTCGGGCCTGCATCGCGTTAGGGCTGGAGGATGCCCGTACCCCCACTTCCTCTCACCCCATGCTTCCGTCTGTGTGCAGTGCTTATCCTGATCGGCGTGGGACTGGAGGTGTCCCCCTCTCCAGGTGAGCTGCCTATCCTACGACCTGCACAGCGGGGCCGACACTCGCCTCTTGACCCTGTGCGTCCTAGACACCCTTTACCTTCTGGAACGGGTGGGGGCGGGCAGTCACCTCCTTCAACCCCTCCCAGACTCCCTGGCTGTACCCAGACCCTCCCCTTCCTCCCGCAGGTGTCTCCAGCGCCATCTTTTTCGTGCCCGGCTTCCTGTTGTTGGTCCCTGGAGGTGCGGGCGGGCGGGGCGAGGAGTTGAGGCGGGGCCCCGAGGAGAGGGGCGGGAGCGAGTCAGGGAGGAAATTGGCTGGTGGGCGCGGCTAAGAGGAGGGGCGGGAGCGAATCAGGGAGGAAGGGGTATGGTGGGCGGGGCCCTGAGGGGAGGGGCGGGAGCGAGTCAGGGAGGAAATTGGCTGGTGGGCGCGGCTAAGAAGAGGGGCGGGAGCAAATCAAGGAGGAAGGGGCATGGTGGGAGGGGCCCTGAGGGGCGGGAACGAGCAGGGAAGAAATTGGCTGGTGGGCGTGGCTAAGGGGAGGGGCGGGAGCGAGTCAGGGAAGAAATTGGCTGGTGGGCGCGGCTAAGAGAAGGGGCGGGAGCGAGTCTGGGAGGAAGGTGTCTGGTGGACGGGGCTAGAAGAGGGGCGGGGCCCTGAGGAGCGGGAGCGAGGGGGGGAACATTGGCTGGTGGGAGTGGCTAAGGGGAGGGGAGGGGCCTTGAGGGGCGGGAGCGAGTCAGGAAGGGGCCTGGTGGGCGGGGCGGAGAAGGGGGGAGGCGGGAGCGAGTCAGGAAGGGGCCTGTGGGAGGGGGTGGGACATGGTGGGCGGGGCCTCGCCACTGACTGTCTACACGCTCCACCCCCCCAGTCTACCACGTGATCTTCATCTGCTGCGCCTTGAAAGGCCACGGCGGCTTCCACTTTTTCTACCTGCCCTACTTCGAGAAGTGAGCGTCGCCAGGCCAGGGCGTCAGTGGGGGCGACCCCCGCCTGCCCTCGTCCGTCAGGACACCCTTTGGACTCTCATCTCACAAGACGGCCCCAGGCCTCTCGGGAGTTTGCTTAGGAAGTTGGGGATGTGTGGGTCTGGTTCCCCACTAGGCCCGAAACAGTGCCCTACCCCTATTCTGTGCCTTAACTTATTCCCAGACCTAGGGGCTACTCGGTCGGTGTTACTATGTGTTAATAAAGGAGTGGTTGATTGTAGCCACTGTGCCTCCTTCTCTGCTGTGCTCCCTCAACCCTCCACGCAGGGGCCACAGTCCCCTCCCAAAAGGACCCCACTCAGGATTGACCATGCGACTGCGAACCACCCATTGTGCAACAGAGAGACGCTCTGAGAAGGCGCCATGGTTAAAGCACTCGTCTGCTCGCCATAAAGATCAGAAGATGGAACCCACTGTCTGCACCTTCAGAGAAAGATGGGGCATAAACTCCGGTAAAGATTCAGTCTTGGAAGCTCAACGTGACAACTCTGTTCTGTCCTGGTTTGCTGAGTCAGAATTGATTCAGTGGTGGTAGGTTTTGGGGATGACCTAAGACTTGTTCCAGGTCACTTATTACAGGGACAGAGCTGGACCCCATCTGTGCCCAGAAAGGCAACACTGTCACCTGCTCTGGGGTCCCTGACCAGGGTCACTCAGGGATGGCGCAGGCGGCCTGGAGGCTGGTACCTGGTTCCAGCCTGGCCCTGTGACCCTGAATATGGGCCAGAACAAGGCCAGGCGTCTGATCCACTTCTGGGAGTTGGAGGAGGAGCCGAAAAGCTGGGAGCTTGGGAAGCAAGGCCTGTGTGTCAGGAACTATGAGCAAGGAATCCTAGAGTCTTTGTTAGAAGCAAATCTTGGAATCTTTGGACATTAGAGGCTCTCTTATTTCAAGAACACACAGCTGTGAGGATCCGGAAACCTAAGAGCCTAACAGTTGTCATTCCTGATGTTTTTCTAAGGCACCAGATACTGTGTCAGGCTCTGAAGCCTGTAATCTCCATTACCTCAAGCCCATTTTACAGATGAGGAAACTGAGGCCCAGAGAAACCATGGCAGCCCTGGGTCACAAGAGCCAATGGCTAGCTGAACAAGCGTGAGCTGCCAGGATCTTGTTGATGCTGATGTGTTCCTCTGCCCCACTGGAAGATGAGGCCACCAGGAAAGCCAGTCTTCATCTATCACCCTGTCATCCATGTTGTTATCATACTGGAAGCCACGTCCCAGTACCAGTGCTGTCATCCATGGGCAGCCTGGGGAGAAAAGCTTAGCAATCTGCTTCCAAAAATTAGCCAACTGATTCTTCCTGGAATTGGCCTAGTGGGTAAAGAGTTACATCGCCAGCCCTAAGGCACATGATTTGAATCCACCAGCTGCATCAAGACAAAAAGATGAGCAATCTCCTAGGGGAACTCTTATAGCTTAGTGGTAAGGCGCTGGGCTGCCATCCCAAAGGCATGTGGTTTGCATCAACCAGCTACTCCATCTGAGAAAAACAGGCAATCCCCTCCTGTGTGATTAAACTGCCTCTGAAAACACCCCTACAAAACAAAAATTAGCCAACTGAAACGACATGTAAGATGCGATGGTTGGCCTCTTTGTGCAACTATTAGGAAACAAAGCAAAAAGACATAGAAATGATTAGCCCGGAAGACAGATGGACCACATCAACCTAACTCCCGGAACTAACTAGAAGAACTAGATGGTGCTCAGCTGACCACTCATTTACTCCTTCTCTCAAATCACTGGCGGCAGCAGCAGACCCAGGGACTCTAAGGAGCGTGAAGACAGCACAGGCCAGGCATCTCTGCCTCGTGGTCATGGAGTGGTCATGGGTTGGAACGGACTCAGTGACAGCCAACAACAGTCAGCAAGAGCCTCACAGGCCTGGCTTCTCCCGTGTCCAGTGCCTTCAGGGTGCTGTCTCTGTTTCAAATGGAAAGGTCCCTAGACTCCTGTTCCTTCTGCTCTCCACCACCCGCACCAGAGCATCCTCCGTCAGGGCACCTCAACTACATGGAGGGGAGTTCTCAAGCTACCTTTGGTAAAGGAACAGTTTCATTGCTAATCCATAATAGCCCATACTTTCATAAAGTAAAATAAAAAGAAAATCATAATTCAAAAAAGTTATAGAGAATGTTTCTGTTGTTGTTATGTGCCATCTCTTCACCTGCGACTCATAGCAACCACATGTACAACAGCCTTAAGCCCTGCTCTATCCTATGCCAATCTTGCTGTCTGACACACCTACCCCATTATCCCAGTTACAGAATCAATCCATCTCATCCAGGGTTTTCCTTTCTTGCACTGTCCCTCCACCTTCCCAAGCATGCCATCCGTCTGACTGGTCGTGCTTTGCAACATGTCAAAAATGTGTCAGACGAAGCTTCAGTATCCTTGCCTCCAAGGAGCAGTCTGGTCTCTCTTTCTCTAGGAGAAAACTGTCTCCTAGCAGTCCATGGTATATTCAACACTCTTCTCCAGCACCACAGCTCAAAGGCATCAATTCTCTTTCTATCATCCCTAGTCATTGTCCAGCTTTCTGACACATAGCAAGTAATTGCAAAGACTATGGTCTGGATCAGGCACACCTTAGTCTCTAGACTGACATTGTTGCTCTTCAGTACTTTGGAGCGGTCTCTGACAGCCAACTTTCCCAGTACAATTTTTTTTTTGGTCCCAAGAAATGAACAGGCCTTTATTGCATGGTCTGAGAGGGACGCCAAGTGACCTGGCAGGCCACACAGCACGCGGACAGGATCGAAATTCCCAGTACAATTTGTCTTTTAATTTTCTGGCTGCTGGTACCAAAGGAGTTGATTGTGGAGCCAAGCAAACAAAAGCTGTTAACAATCTCGTTTTTATAATTTCAGTTTTTTAAAGGGTGTCGGGTTTTCTTGCTGTTCTTTTTCAATTTGTTGGAGATATTGGGTTAGAGAGTCAATAGTCTGTTTTTCCTGTCTTTTGATGTGTTTGCTTATTGCTATAAGTTGACCTCTGATTACTGCTTTGGCTGACTCCCAGACGTTTTGGCAAGTGATGTTTTCATTGTCATTAGTTTCAAGAAACTTTTTAATTTCATTTTTTATTTCTTCTACTACCCAGTCATGTTCAAGCAAGGTGTTGTTCAGCTTCCAAATGTATGGGTTTTTTTCTCCTTTATCATCCTATTATTAATTTCTAATTTTGTGGCATTATGGTCTGACAAGATGGTTTGTATTATTTCTACATTTTTGAATCTACTGATGCTTGCCTTGTGACCTAGAATGTGATCTATTCTAGAGAATGTTCCATGCACTTTGGAGAAGAAGGTATACTGTGCTTTTTTGGGGTGCATTAGTCTATAGATATCTATGAGGTCAAGTTGGTTTATTGTATGATTTAATTCTTCAGTATCTCTGTTGAGTTTTTTTCTGGTAGAGCTGTTAATCTCTTCACACACTCATATTTTATTAATCAGACATAAAATAACATCCCAATAAACAGATAGAGGGAAAAGAGTTGCAAAAACCATTAAAAGTGAACTGATAGGATAATTAAGGGGGAGTTGACCCAAGAGGAAGTTAATACATGAGCTGATACAACTTCCCACACACCGAGCTAAACCGAAAGCTGTTCCGGAAGTGGTGGGTCTTCTCTTCATTAGGCCTCTATCAGAGTAAACTAACCACAAGCCAAACAGGGCCCAGAAATAAGCATGAGTTTTACATTTTTAATTTACTGGAGGCGAGAAACGTTAAAGAGTAGTAATATTTTGTGACTCACAAAACCCACAAACAAGTCAAACTTCAGCAGCTCTCAGTGGTGGTTCCTGGAACACAGTCCCATCTGTGTGGCCTGAAGCCACTTTGCTCCACAACTACAGAACCAAGTGGCTGCAACAGAGACTGGGGGGCCCTCAAAAACCAAATGATTTCTCATCCATTCCTTTGCAGAAGAATTTTGCTGGCCCTTATTCCAGTCCTCCCCCTTGTACATGCAAATAAATGCACTGAAGGACTACTGTGAATAGCAGTGTTTAGGTATTCATTTTACCAAAGAGTTTGCTTTTGCTTTATCTAATCTGGGTGGGCTGACAACAACACAATGCAGAGAGAATAATGAATAATAAATAATCTTGAGTAAACTCTCAGTCTACCAAGCAAAGGGAGCTCTGGGGGCCTAATAGGTAAGGAGTTATACTGCCAACCCAAAGGCTGGTAGGGGAATCCACCAGAAAGATGGACAATCTCCTCTCATGTGATTTACAGCCTCAGAAAAACTACTGGAGGGTCAGCTATGGGTCAGTTCTGACTTGGCAGCAATGAGAAAGAGAGAGAGAGATCGATCTCATTGGGAGGAGATTGCCTGTATTTCCCATGCAAAGCGGCTGGTGGATTCAAACAGACAAACTTTCAGCTAGCAGTTCAAGTCTATAAGCACTATGCCACTGGGGCTCCGTTAAAAAGTGTATACAGACTAGAAACTTTCCTTGTTGTGGTTAAGTTTTGTTGAGTCGATTCGAACTCAGTGACTCTGCACAACACTACAAAACACCACACAGTACTGCCCCTCCTCACCATGACTGCTCCCCATACCCGTGACCGTGACCATGACCGTGAGCCTAACACTGCTCAGTGCTGCAATCACTGCTCCCCTGGCCCTAACACCACCCAGGGCTGACCCCCCACAACATACTATGGTGGGTGAAGTGAAGGGTCCTAGAAGGAAGGAAGATCTCCCAAAGGATGCATACAGGAGAGGGCAAGGGTCAGATCCGATGTTTACTGGGTCGCTATTAGTTGTAGTCAGCTCAGTGGTGCCTAGTTTTTCCATACTGATGGGCCACGAGCACCCTATTAGCACAGGAGCGCTTGCTGCAGGTCAAGGACTGTGGTCTTCAATATAAATTGAAGCTCAACATCAAGAAGACAAAGATTCTCTCACCACTGGGCCAAGTGGCAGCATGAAGATGGATGGAGACGAGATTGAGGCTGTTAACAATTTTAGCTTGCTTACATCCACAACCAACACTCTTGGCATTAGCAGCAAGAAATTTTAAAATAATAATGATAATTGCTTAATAATAATTGCTCTGGGGAAAGCTGCTGTCAGGGACCTCTCCAAAGTACAAAAGAACAATGGTGGCTCTCTGGGTTTGGTGCCAGCTTGTGGCAAAATGCACCAAGAAAGTCAAGATCGTCGGTAAATACAGGACCTGTTATGGTGCCTCTTCAGAAAGATGAAGAAAAGTGAAATCACCCAGCGTGCCAAGTACGCTTGCTCCTTCTGTGGGAAAACCAAAACGAGAGAGGAGTGAGGATCTGGCACTGTGGTTCTTGCATGAAGACATAGCTTGTGGTGCCAGACCTACACCACAATCTCCACAATCACAGTGATGGCTGCCATCAGAAGATGGAAGGAACTGAAAAATCAGGAGAAGCTCTCCATTTCAAGCACCTTTAGTCTAAAATAAATGGGTTAATTTATGTTAAAAATTAAAAAGAGCAATGATGTCAGTCTGGAGACTAAGGTGCATCTGCCTCAAGTCATGGTCTTTGTAATTAATTGCTATGCATCAAAGAGCTGGACAGAAGAACTAAGGCATCTGAGTTGTGGTGCTGAACAACAGTGTTGAACATACCATGGACTGCCAAAATAACAAGTTTATCCTGGGGAGGGTGAAACCAGGTTGCTTCTTGGGAGCAAGGATTTTGAAGCTCCATCTCACATATTTTGGGTACATGGCCAGGAGGGACCAGTCTCTGGAGAAGGACATTATGCTTGGAAGGGTGGAGGGACAGCACTGGAGAGAAAGACCCTACATGAGATGGATCAACACAGTAACTGGGGTTATGGGGTGGCTTTGTTGGTGACAGTGAGACTGCCTCAAGATAGGGCAGAGTTCAGAACTACTGTACATAGAGTCACTATGAGTCACAAGTGACTCAACTGCATATACATAACACCACCACCATCACCAATCACTGTGGGGAATCACAAAGACTAGGGCTAGAAGGATTAGATGAAGCAATTCCACACACACCACACTCCCTTGCTTTCTCATTCCCAACTCCTTTCATCTACCTGGTACACAAACATGACCACTCCTGAGCCCTGGACTCTCAATATCCAGTGACAGCTGGATGCCACCTCCAGATTTCCTTTGAGGGAAAGAAACTTGTGTCTAATACATGACCTTGTTATCAGGGAACTCTGTTACCTACAGGAAACTGAATCACAATACTGATATTTAACTTTTAAGAATCTGAGACTTTTTTTTTAAATCTGAGACTTTTAACCAAATTAGCTGATTTTTAAAAAGGATTGTTTCTACCTTCTATCTTAAGGTTTTCCATTTACTTTGCTCTTTCCCCTTTTCCTATTATCTTCCTCTATTTGACTATCAGTGGAACATTTCCTTCTTGTTATATTAATAGTTACCCTTACATGGTTAAAGAAACACTGGTGGTATAGTGTGTTATGTGTTGTGCTTCTAACCAGAAGGTCAGAGGTTCAAATCACCCATTCTACAAGCATGGAGGGTATTTCCTTGTTCTTAAGTGGTTAAGGAGTCCTGGTGGTACAGTGGTTAAGCACTTGACTGATAAGAGGAAGGTTAGTGGTTGGAACTCACCAGCCGTTCCTTAGGATGAAAGCTTGCTTCTGTAAAGTTACAGCCTTGACCCGCAGAGACATTCTACCCTGTCCTGGAGGGTTACTCTGAGTCAGAACCCACCAGACAACAGTGGGGTCAGGTGGTTAATCAAGTCTAAAGTTCATCATTAGATCCTTTAGAGCAACAATAAAAAGAATTTCAGCATACCTACAGAATCTTTCCCGTCTCCTGCTTCACTTTTGCCTGCCTCTTATTTTAGTCTGTCATTTTGTCGTACTGCGTTTTATGTTGTTGTGATGCAGAAGCGATGCCGTGAATATTCCAAACACTGTCATTGTCACCCAGCATAGACAGACTTCTGGACTACGAAAGACTTGGAGAAAGGACCTTCTTAAAAACTGGCCACTGGAAGTGCTCATTCATTTATCCTAAAACAATTGGCAGACAGCTTGCCAAATGTATGGAAGGCATACATATTTGTACTCATTTTTTTTAAAAAAAGTCATCCAACAAAATATGAAAGTTATCACTAATATCATGCACAAGAGAAACTTTGCAGCAGATAACTCAAAAACAGTTGCAGTAATGCGTCCACAGTGAACCAACCACCAGAAAGCCAGGCCAGATTCAGAGCAGCACACAGCGTGCAAGGTCACTGCTGAGGTCGGACAGACCTGGGGGAAAGCAGAGAATATCAGAAAAGTGTTCACATTTGTTTTATTGACCATGCAAATACATTCTACTTTGTGGACCATTACAGATTAAGATAATTAAGGGTAACATTGCAAAGCCTGTGCTCATACAGACACAGACCTAGATCAAGAGCTACTCACTCCGACAGAAGAAGGGGTCAGAAGCAGGAAAAGTGTCAGGCTGTGCCCTTTCACCATATTCACTCAGTGTGTATAATGAGCACATGATCCGTTAAACTGGTCAATATGAGGATGGAAAGAAGCAAAAGGATTCGTGGGAGACACATCAGCAAACTTTAATGTGCAGATGGCACTATCTTGTTCGCTGGAAGCAAAGATTTGAAGTACTTACTGATGACAATCCAAGACTAGTCTCCAGTAGGGATTACACACTTCAGCATAAAGAAAACGAAAATATTCACAACTGAACCAATCAATAATCAATATCATGATGTATGAGAAAAATATTGACATCAATCATTTTACTTTACATGGATCCACAATCAACACAGAAGCAGCAGTCAGGAACTCAAGCCAAGTACTGCTGCTAGGGGACCTCTTTAAAATGTTAAAAAGTAGGGATGTCACTTTGAGGACTAAGGTGTGCCTGACCCAAGTCATGGCATTTCCAATTGCCTCTTATGCATGTGAAAACTGTACAATGAGTAAGGAAGAATTGATTTTTTTTAATTACAGCACTGACAGGGTTATCTAACGGACTTCCAGAACAGCAAACAAATCTTTCTTGGAAGAAGTCCAACTAGAATTCTCCTTCGAAAGACTTGGCAAGACTTCCTGAACATGTTATCAGAAAGGACCAGTTCCTGGAGAAACATCATACTTGTTAACACAGAATTTAAAAAAAAAAAAATAGGACGAGTCTCAATGAGATGGATCAATGTAGTACAACAATGGGCTCAAACAAAAGACGCCGCGTAGGGTGTACAGGGTCAGACAAGGGTTTGTTCAGTCATACACAGGGTTATTGTAGGAAATGAACTGACAGCACCTAACGACGATTTTAGTCTCGTCTAGCTCTTAAAATCCTCTGAATTAATTACTTTAGTAAATCCTTCCTTCCTCTACCACTGTTTACCAATTTCTTTCTTTACTTATTTCTCAGATTCTTTGCCTTCCTCCTAGATTACGATTCCATTCCTTTGACAAGGATGTCAATGGAATGGTTTTTCATCATCATCTTTTAATAATGTCTTCTTGATGGACAAGTCTTTTTTTCATATGAATTTTCACCAATATATTTCATCACTTCTGGCATCTACTGTTGCCAATGAAGAAATTTTGGCAAGTCTAATTGTTGTTTCTTTACAAGTATTCTTTCTCCTCATACGTTAAATTTTTTTCTTGTATTCTGTAGTTGCACTGGCATGAGTCTAAGAATAAACTTTTCTTTTTCTGATTTGGTTTCTGATATGGTTTCAATAAATCTGAGGACTTAAGTCTATATTTAATTATGGAAAATTCTCACCATCGTCTCTTTTAATATTACCACATGTCCATATTTTCTCTTTCCGAGATGCCTAATAAGTTCTAACTTTTCCGTATTTTTCAGGTTTTATCTATCAGTGCTTCATTTGGCTGATTTCTGTGCTATAAGCTCCATGTTCATTTAGTTTCTCCTCAACTGTGTCTAAACTGCTGTTTTATGTCCTCATTTCTTTTCCATTGTCTTGGCTGTAGCTCTTTGTTTCTAGAAGTTCTCTTTGACTCTTTTACAGTGTTTCTGTTCTTTTTCCATGCTGTCCTGTTATCACACATCCACCTCTCTTCGTTTATCTTCGCAATGCGAATTCTTGTTTCTTCATTTTCTAAGTATTCTTTTTGGTAGTATATTTCCTTTCATGATTTCAAAATTTTTATCATGAATTTATCTTCAGAAGTGCTTAATGTCCTTGGTTAAAAAAGTTCCGCTTCCTTCTTAGTTTTCCAATTTCTTCAGCTATTTACACCATAGAGGCCAACTACTTGGCTGCATGGTATCTCAACTTCTTCCTCCCTAGGGCCCTGGTCGTCTCTACAAACTTCCTTGCCACTTTCTAGGCTGGTACGTGGAGTATGTCATGGCCTCTTGAAGAAGCACACGTGGTGCGCTGGATTAAGCACTGGGCTGTCAGTGGTTCTAATGCACTGGCTGCTCCACTGGAGAAAGACGAGGCACTCTGCTTCTGTAAAAATTAAGTCTTGGGTGCCCTTCAGGGCAGTTCTACTCTGTCCTATAGGATGGCTATGATTTTTTTTTATTATTATTTGTGCGTGTGTGCCGTCAAAAAGGATCTGACTGGAACAGGAGGAGACTGGACTACGATTTCTTAAAGTCACAAAATTGTGGTATTTCCAGAGAACTGGGGACACTGGGGAATGATAGAGGTGTTTGAAGACCAGGTCCCTCCAGGCAGTTCGAATTAAGGGTAAGTGAGAGCAGTGAACTCACTCACGAGCAGATGCCTTGACCAGCAGCGGTCTTGCAGCAGATGCAGCGGAGCACGCTCAGGGACATCCAGCCCTTCTGTCCAGTGGGGGATTGACAGCCTCTGGGAGGCGCATGCGCCCTGGAATCGCTCTGGGTCCGCAGCTGGCTCCGCCTCCCGGAGCGTCAGGGGACGGAGAGCATCATCACAAACTCTACGGAGAGGGCGCTTGCGTCAGGGGCGGGGCTTGTGTCAAGGGCGGGATCTGCGTCGGGGCGGGGCCTCGCGTCGGGGGCGGGACCTTGAGTCGGGGGCGGGGTCTGCTCCTCCCCTTCCCCGTGCAGTTTCGTAGGCACCAGGCTTTCTCCTCCGCACGGAGACCCATACCTGGGGTGCGGAGACTCACCGTCAAAGTCCACGGTGCCGTCCCCATTGAGATCCACCTCGCGGAGCATCTCGTCCAGCTCAGACCCCTCCAGCGGCTCACCCAGCAGTGCAGGTGCTGCTTCCCGCAGCTCCGCCACCGTGATCCGTCCATCTCGGTCCCTGTCGAACTGGGGTCCCGGAAGGATTCAGCAGTTCTCCAAAAGGGGCCTCTGCCTGCACCCATCTGCTCGAGCCACTTCGGCCCGCATGCCCCTGTCTTAGCCCATCCTAGTCTTCCCCTCCCTCCCAGGCTGAAACAGGACCTCCCCTCCTCCAGGAAGTCTTCCTGAATCTCCAGCAACCTGGGGTCCTGTCCAGTCCAACCCCCTCCCGGGAATACCTGGCCTCAGTGAGAAGCCAGTTAGGACACTGACCCCACCCCACCCACCTGCCCCAGCCCCACCTCTCGGAAGGCAACGAGCAGCTCCCGCACCCCCAACATGTGCGCCGTCTCCTCCCGCAGCTTCGGGCCCATCATTTCCACGAACTCCTCGAAGTCCACGCGGCCACCCACTGTGGACCCAAACAGGGAGTCACAATGGTGAGGGCTGGGGCCCAGAGCGAGAGTTCTAGGGCAAGTGTGTCCTGATTTCACACCTGGGAAGGGACACTGGAGGCCAGGCTCTGGGGGGCAGAGGACAGATGGGGCCAGGGCTGCCTCTCTTTTCAAGGGAGGGAGAGAAAGAACACCAGGCCAGAAAGCCCCTAGTTCAAGACCAGGCTCTGCTGTTGACCATACATGACCTCGAGTGACTTTCCCAGTCCTCTCTCCCTGGCCTGGGTGAAGCTAAGGGAGCCCACTTCTCAGTCAGGATCAGAGCTCACGGACAGGAAAACACTGGCGCTCATTCAATCAGTTCCTTAGCATCAGCCCAGTGTGCCAAGTGGAGCAGTGCTCCGCAAGATATCCAGTGATGGGTTTTCAGAAACAAATGGCCAAACCTTTTTCCTAAGGCTGTGAACTTGCACCTCCAGCTTCTACCTTAACCAGCTATAGCACCCAGACATTCCTGGAGTGCATGAGCCCAACTGAACCCTACTTCTGTCCAGTCATTTCTTAACCTCCACTGAGTTTGTGAGGCTGTGAATTTTTATGGAGGGAAACTGCCACATCTTTATCTCAAAGGGTGGATTTGAACTGCCAACCTGTCAGTTAGTAGTCTGACACATCATGCACTACACCACCAGGAGGCCATTCAACTCAATAGACTCTACTCTTTGAGTATGAACTGACTCATAGCTCACCCTCCAGCCGGTTCTCAGAGCTTTAAATTCCACAAGAAGAGATTGCCTGTATTTCTCCCTCCAAGCAGCTAGAGGATTCAACTGCCTACCTTTGGGTTGGCAGCACAATTCTTCACGGCTAGGCCACTGGAGTCCCTAGGAGGGCCAGTAGGCTATGGTAAATGTCTCTGAAAAATCACCCTGCAGTCCCTCAGTCCTTAGAGGCCATCATTAGCACCAGTGGCCACTTCACGTCAATTCTGGAAAGCAGTGCTGTGCCTTGTTCAGGTCAGTGGTTAAGTCATGTCAGTTTTGGAAAAGAAAGAAGAAATAGAGGAGTCCCAGGACCCAGGAATAGGATCTTTGTCTGGAGGGAAATTGGCACAAGAATCACACAATGAATCCCAGAGGCGCACGGTTCGAATCCACCAGATGCTCTGCCGGGGAAGGAGGGACAATTTCCTCCTATACCAGTCCGATCTGATTTGACAGTACACTCACACAAAAATAATAAAAGTAAAATAAAAAAAAGAATCACACAATGGCCCGTTGGACATCTAGTCCCGACCAGCCCTGGGGCCCTCTCACCAGGTCCATCCTGCCCTGGGGCTCCCCTCTACTTCTACATCACCCCTGGTGTGGGTTAGTGGGAACTCCAGAGATGAGGCTCACAGACCCGCCCCCCCCCCCAGGAAAGGCCTTTCCTCCTCCCAAACCAAACTCACTGAGGTCAATTCTGACTCACAGTGACCCTCCATGGGTGTCTTGGACTGGAAATCTTTATGGGAGGGACTGGTCGTCTTTCTCCCAAAGGCTGCCTGGTGGACTCGATCTGCCAGCCTTTCGGTTACTCTACCAGGTCACTTTCTTCTTTATCTCAGGACAACCCTAATTCAGGCATCACCCACAGCCTCCTCCAAGAGACCCATGGGCAAGGCCACAGAGGAGCTGGGGGAGAGAGACAGGCATCTGGTTCCAGCCTGGAGAGGACTTTGTAAGGAGTCCAGTGCCTGGGCCAGGGCAGCAGGAAGGGGACATGGAAGGCTGCAAACAGGCAGGACCCCTAGCCCTGAGGCCCTTCCGGGTTTACATGGGTGCCTTCCTTGCCCCCTTGATACACCAGAAGTGGAAGCTTGGATGCTGGTAGCTCCTGGGAACTGTCACCTCCCTCACCCCCCCATGGCAGATCTCAGAGGCAACCCCCACCCCTGACTGCTCCCTAGAACCTAGAAACATGGGGAGAACTGGGAGGACTACAGGGGACCCCACACTGACTCCGCATCTTGACGTGCTGTGAGACTTCTATGAGCTCCATCTCCGTGGGCATGTATCCCAGTGTCCGCATGCAGGCACCCAGGTCCCTGTAGCCGATGTAGCCGTCTTGGTCCGTGTCGAACTCCTCAAAGGCCGCCTGAAGCTCTGCCAGGCGTGGGAGAGGTCAGGTCCAGCCCACTAGGTCCAGGACCCTGGACACTGCTTTGTCTCCCCACGCACAGCCCCTGCAGCAGACACTCACCATCCAGCTCCTCGGGGCCCAGCTCGCGTTCCTGCAGGTGGATAGCCAGCGTGTCTTCAGTCCCCTCAGCTCCATCCCCACCCCGTCCTTCCCTTCAGTCACTTCCTGGCCACTGTCCACGGTTGCCTTGGAAAAGTCCGTGGGCAGGGCCAGCCCACAACATTGAGGTGGGAGTGTGGATGCATGGGGGGGTGGGAGCACAAGAGCACAGGGCCCCCCCGTTCCTGTCCACACAGGCCTGGGGTTCTAGCTCAGTCTGGCTGAGACGTAAACCAGCCAAAACCAAATGCAGCGCGGCCAAGTCAATGCCGACTCTCAGGGTCTGTCCGTGAAGGATGGAGAACTGTTCCTTGGTTGCCAAGTCTGCCACGTTTACTGCCTCTTCCTCCTTGTGGACTCAAGCCACTGACCGTTTGGCTAGTAGCCTAGTGCTTTCCTACTGTGCCACCATCAAGGCTCCTGAGAAATGGGGACAACCAGGGCCAAGCCCAAGGACACCCGTCCCCTCCGGCCCAGACCCCGAGAGCCTCCTCACCTTCCCGAAGACTCGGTTGAGCAGAGGCCCGTACGTCTTCTGGGCAGCTTCCTGCTGGGGGTCAGGTCGGTGCCGGTGGGACTGACGACGAGAAGGTGGGGTCTTGGAGGCTGTGGGGGGCAGTGCCTCCTGCCCCTCTACTGGCCTTGGGGCCACCTTGCTACTGTCTGGGGCCTCAAATCCCTGGGCTGAGGCCTGCTCCTGAGAGCCACCAGAGTTCTTGTGGGACCCGTGGCGGCCCTTCTGGGACCCGTGGCGGCCCTTCTCCTTTTTGCTCTTCTTCCGGGTCAAGGAAGGGCCTTCATCCCCACCCTTGGGAACCTCAGCTGAGTCTGAGCCCAGACGGCCCCTTGCCTGCTCTGTGGCCATGTGAGGAAGGCAGCCGGGCTCCAAGATGTGGCCCAAGAAGCACTCTCAGCTCTGGATCCACAAAGCTGCTTATGCCCCCCCCCCCCAACTCTGGGAGCCAAAGGCCTGCACAGGGCCCTGAGGGGGATTAAGGTAAGTGAGGCAGGCAGCCCAGGCCCTAATCCTGGCTCTGCAGTGGGGGTGGCCAGGACCCCTGGCAGGTAGGTCCGAGGGCTGAGAGCTGTGCAGTTAGCAGCGGGGTGTGTGTGTACAATCAGCCTTAAACCCCAGCTCCGACATTATTAGCTGGGAGCTAACCAGCTACAGTCTAACCTCTCTAAGCCTCTATCCCTCATCTATAAAATGGAGAGAATGTTCTGGAAGAGTTTGGCTGCTCCTTGGGAAGCGGGCAGGGCCTTCCTGTAGAGAGAACCACTCACTCCTAAGACAGGAGGAAGAATGTGGCCGAGGTGGAGGAATGGAGTCAGTTGCACACTGCGACGCCCCCATGGGGTAACATCTTGGCTGGAGCAGGACAGAGAAAAACCTAGAATGTTGGATTCTGACTCATGCCCACCCCGTTCAGAGCAGAGCTGAGCCCAGTGAGGTCTTCAATGGCTGTGAAGTAGAACACAGCATTTCTCTTGCCTTGCACCCATGTGGTCTTGAACCACTAACCTTTTGGCTGGTAGCTGAGCTCCATTTGTACCACCAGGGACTTAGCTGGAATGGAGAGGCTGTCAGGCTGAGACATGCTCGCTCACAGC
Source organism: Elephantulus edwardii (assembly GCF_000299155.1). Lineage (NCBI taxonomy): Eukaryota > Metazoa > Chordata > Mammalia > Macroscelidea > Macroscelididae > Elephantulus > Elephantulus edwardii. The sequence continues at coordinate 7,426,368 of NW_006399876.1, forward strand.
AGCCGGTGTGCAGGTGGAGGTGCACGGCGTGAGGTTCTAGCAGAAGGCCCTTGGGGCCCCAGAGTCAGGGGTGGGGGCTGGCTGGTCACTTGGCCCTACTGGGCCGGGGTTAGGGTTTCCCAGAGAGCGGCCCCATGAATGATTGATGTCCTGCCGGCTTGGGTTTCGTGCCCGCCCACCTTAGTTAGCCCTGCCGTGCGCCATGCACCAGGCCCCGGTGTGGGGCCATGCGGACAGCCGGACCACTGCGCAGGCAGGTCTACCTGTCTCACTTCTTCCAGCCAGCGGCCTGCACTCACAGGTAAGCTGAGCCTCCCTGCTCAGAGTCTGGGTCCTACAGCTTGGATTCTGCAGCAACTGGAACTGTCAGAGTGGGGTTGGCCCAAGGGAGAGTCTTGGGGGCCTGGACCGACCTCAGAGGACAAAATACACACCCTTGCTTTTTCAGCAACTCCCTGCAGGCCTGTCCCCTCAGAGGGTACAGAGGTGGGGGTGGGAGTTCCAGGCCTGGTACCTCCTAGCCTCTTTCACCCACGTCTTGCTGCCAAATGCTTGCCTCTTTAAAGTCATCCCCACCTTAAGGAGGAACGAGAGGGCCACAAGAAGTGTGGGGCTCACCCTGAATCCATGACTTGCACTTGTTGCAGGGGAGGGATCTGCTGGGGCTGCAGACTCCCTGTCCACCCCACACCTCTATGAACTCATATGACCCCTGAACCTTTTCCCTGGAATCCTTTGAACTCCAGGATACAAAAAAGGAGGTTCAAAAAAAAAGAGGATACAAAAAGGGAGGTTCACAACGAGCCAGCTCTACATCTCCGAACTGAACCCCCTTCTCTGGTCTGAACACTCTCAGACGCAAAGGAGTTTTGCTCTAACACCTTCTTTTCAACAAAAGACTCAGCACCTTTAAAAACATTTGAAGGGAAAAAAATTTAAAACAAACAACAAAACAAAAAAACCCAAAACATGTGAAGGCCTCGGGGGAGTCTGGTGGGGCCTCCTGGGTTCCATGCTGTAAATGACCCAGTCTGGGTTGCCTGGCATCTCCCTTCCTGCCCATGACCTTGGACAGCTCACTTCCCCTCTTCACCTGCAAAATGAGGTGCCTAGTTCGGGGGCCTAGTTCAAATCTGTTGTAGTTCCTAGGTGCCATGAAGCCTGTTTCAACTTACAATGACCCAACAAAACATCGTCTTGTAGTTGCTCCGTTAACTCCACAATCATTGCTGTGTCCCAGCCTATTGTGTTAGTGACAGTGTCTCCCGGAGGGTCTTGTTCACTGACCTTCCACTTTTCCACGCATGAAGTCCTTCTCCAGGGCCTGATTACTCCTGATACCACACCCAGAGGCTGTCACACCCAGTCTCACCACCCTTGCTTCCAAGGAACATTCTGACCATTCTTCCAAGACAGATTTATATCCTCTTCTGGCACTTTGTGTTACACTCTGTTCTTTGGCAACAGCACCATTTAAGGCATCAATTCTTGGTCTTCCTTGTTCATTGTTTGTCATGCTTGGAAAAGTGGGAAGTCAGTGAGGGAGAGTAAGACCCTCACTCGGATGGATTGACATCATTACTGCAGCCAGGGGTCCAAGTACAGCAGAGATTGTGAGAATAGCACACAACCTGGCAGGGTGTCATGCTGTTGTTCGTAGGACTGCTATGAGTTGGAGTCAACTAGATGGCACCTAACGACAGCTTTCACAGACATACAAAGTAATTGAAAATACCAGGGCTAAGGTCAGGTGCACCTTAGTCTTCAAAATTATATCCTTGCTCTCTAAACTTTAAAGAGGTTCTTGGCAGCAGGTTTCCAGTCCCAGGCACACACTGATTACCCAGAGTGGAGCAGCAACTTGTCTGCAGACCCTCAGGGCCCTCTCTCTGATAGTCACTCATTCGTCCACTAGCCGCTCACTCCATCATACCCAGCGATTCCCGGGACCGTTGGATGGACACCACCATGGGAGCCAACCTGGGTGCTGCGGGACGAGGCCCCCGCACAGAGCTCGACGACGAGGACTACTACCCCCAAGGTGGCTGGGACACGGTCTTCCTGGTGGTCCTGCTCCTCCTGGGGCTGCCAGCCAACGGCCTGATGGCCTGGCTGGCGGGCTCGCAGGCCCGGCACGGAGCGGGCACGCGGCTGGCACTGCTCCTGCTCAGCCTGGCGCTCTCTGACTTCCTTTTCCTGGCAGCGGCCGTCTTCCAGGTCCTAGAGATCCAGCACGGGGGACACTGGCCGCTGGGGACGGCTGCCTGCCGCTTCTACTACTTCCTGTGGGGCGTGTCCTACTCCTCTGGGCTCTTCGTGCTGGTCGCCCTCAGCCTGGACCGCTGCCTGCTGGCACTGTGTCCCCGCTGGTACCAGGGGCGCCGCCCGGCCCGCCTGCCCCTCTGGGTGTGCGCGGGGGTCTGGGTGCTGGCCACCCTCTTCAGCGTGCCCTGGCTGGTCTTCCCCGAGGCCGCCGTCTGGTGGTACGACCTCGTCATCTGCCTGGACTTCTGGGACAGTGAGGAGCTGCCCCTGAGGATGCTGGAGATCCTGGGGGGCTTCCTGCCCTTCCTGCTGCTGCTCGCCTGCCACGTGCTCACCCAGGCGGTCACCTGCCGGCCCTGCCGCCGCCAGCCCAGACCCCCCGCCCGCCAGGGCTTCGCCCGCGTGGCCAAGACCATCCTGTCGGCCTACGTGGTGCTGCGGCTGCCCTACCAGTTGGCGCAGCTGCTCTACCTGGCCTTCCTGTGGGACATCTACCCCGGCTACCTGCTCTGGGAGGCCCTGGTCTACTCCGACTACCTGATCCTTCTCAACAGCTGCCTCAGCCCCTTCCTCTGCCTGCTGGCCAGCGCTGACCTCCGCGGCCTGCTGCACGCTGTCCTCTCGTCCTTCGCAGCAGCGCTCTGCGAGGAGCGGCCGGCAAGCTTCACCCCCGCTGAGCCACAAGGCCAGGCGGATGCTGAGGGCCAGACACCACCGGAGCCCATGGTGGAGGCTCGGCCACCGCTGGACCCCACAGCCCAGCCACAGGCGAACCCCACGGACCTTCCACAGGCGAATCCCACAGTTCAGCCACAGGAGAACCCCACGGTCCAGCTGCAGGTGAACCCCAAGGCCCAGCCACCAGTGGATTCTGTGACCCAGCCACAAATGAATCTGGAGACCCAGCCAGTTGTGGATTCTATGGCCCAGAGTCAGGCAAACCCCACAGCCCAACCTCCAGTGGCTTCTGTGGCCCAGGCACAAATGAACCCCGAGGCCCAGCCACAGACCAATTCTGAGACCCAAAACCCCGGCCCCACTGCCAGCTCAACCCCCAGCCCCAATGATGAGCCCTCCTCAGCCCCAACCACAGATCCCACCCCCAGTACCCCTGAGGCCTTGGCCACTTCTGCTGTCTCTGAGGGAGAAAGCCCCGGTAATGGCCCCTCTGAGGAGACCCCCAGCACAGGTCCCACGTGAGGTACTCCAGAAAGCTCAGGTCACAGGGCAGTGACGAGAAGAGGGAGCCGGAGTGGAGAGGTAGCATGGAAGGCAGAGGCTGGGCATGGAGCACGGCGGTGGAAAACCCCGCCTGAGTCCCTAGGCCTGGAAGGAGGATTGGGGAAGTGAAGCCAAGGCAGGCAAAAGTCCCAGGGGCCTGGGGTGAGCGCCCCTGTTTGTCCCAGGCCCCTAGGTTCTTCCCTAGTGACTCCCAACAAACTCTTTCCTCCAGTCAACTTCACCCCAGTGAGGTGGCCTGTTGGGTCTGTCCCTCAGTGACAGATTCCCCCTTGTAGAACCCTGAAGCAGGAAGACAGAAGAGGAATTCCCTAGCTTGACCTAGCCTCTGGCCTACCCCCTTCCCTGCCTGTCTGACTGTCCTGCAGTCCCAGCACCAGGAGGCCAGGGAGGAAATCATTCTTTGCTCCAAAGAGGAACCTGGGACCCTAGTGGTCCAGTGAGGCTGGGGTGGGACTTCCCTTCCAAAGTGTCAGGCCGGGGGTGGGGATGGAACTGCCAACCTTGGACTCAAGTCCGGTTCTGCTATGTCCCAGCTGGGCCACTTCTGACAGGCGGTTCGGCCTCTGAGCTTACCCTGTATCTGCAAGTGGGCTGTGTGGGGATTGAAGGCGAGCCTGGGGTCGCCTAGGGCAGTGAACACACAGCCAGGGCTCAGGAAACAGCCCCCTTTCTCGTCATCTGCACAGAGGGTTTCCCTCAGGGCTGGAAAGGGACAGGGACTGGGACGACAGGAGGAGAATCATTGCACCTGAGCATCTGTGATCCTAAGAGCTTCAGAACAAGTGAGGTGCCCATGGTGGACCCTCGGGTGGCCACAGGGGGCACGGGACCACCTCTTTGATTTGGGTAGCGCCACTCCACAGGACTTAAGCATCTGACTCTAGGGCTCAGCTGAGGTCCCCTGCCCCAGGTCCACCACAGCAGGTGCAGGGTGGCACCCTCCCTGCCAGGTCCCTTCTACATGTGCAGTCCAGAGGCCACAGGATAACCCAACACAGACACTATGGAGTTCCAGGGGACCCAGAGGGGCCAAGGCCTCCAGAGGTCACACAGCACCTCTGGGCTGAGCCAGCCTCTTCCTGCTCAAACTGCTGATGCTTGAAACCTGGACGGGCTGAAGGTCCCATCGCACTTCCCCTTCACACCCCCACCCTCTGCTGGCACCTACCCATCCGTTCTCGCAAGCTCCACTGCTCCCATGTCATGCCCCCTTGCCCCTCAACACTCCACTGCCACCACCACCCATCTGGTCAGCTGGGCTTTGCGACCCTCAGCAGCCAAGAGCCTCTCCCCTGCTGATGGCGAGGTCGGGGGCATTCCATGCGCTGCCCTTCACAGCGGGGCGGGCAGCCTGAAACGCTGCTGTCAGGTTTGGGCTCAGGTCTGTCACTCTCTGCGCCTCAGTTTTCTCCTCTGTGAAATGGGCCAGCATTCACCTCACCAGGCTATCTGTTGTGAGCTCCTCCTGGCTGGGAAGCTGCTGGTTGGTGTTTGTCCTGGTACCACTTCCTCATGGTCACGCTGAAGAAGACAGGAGAGGGACCTGGCCACGCAGGAGTTAATCATTCCACAGTTTCACTGTACGCTCCTCCTGTACCTCCCACCACCCTTTCGTTGTGGAGACTAGTGAGTGGATGAGGGGCGCGGCTTCTGATGTCCTTCAGGGTTCTTCTTTTTTTAAAAAAAAAAATCTAAAATATTTATTATTTTTTTGTGTGTACCGTCAAATCAGATCTGACTGGTACAGGAGGAGATTGTCCCTCCTTCTCCAGCAGAGCCTCTGGTGGATTCAAACCGCTCACCTCTGGGATTGCAGGGCAGCCTCTTGCCACTAGGCCACCAGAGCTCACCCATGGTTCTTCTGATGGTGGCTCCATCCCTCACTTCACCAACCTTCAGCAAGTCAGGTGATCTCTTGGTGATTCCGTTTCCTCCTCAGTGAGATTGCTGTTGTTCTTTTGTTGTCAGACGTCATTAGATCGACTCCAGTTGTTCTCTCCTGACAACGTGCTCAGAGACTGTGAGAAGTCGAGGAGCGCGTGCTGGCTGTCCTTCCTCCGCAGTGCACCCCCCCATTTCCAGCTCGTCCCCAGCACCACCGTTCAAATGTGCTGCTGCTTAGTCTTCCTTTCTCACTGTCCAGCTTTCCCATGCATCTGGAAAAAGCCCAGCACACAGAGCCCGTTGCTGAACCCTCTGTTGTCAAGTAGATTACGGCTCCTAGAGGCCTGCAGGACAGAGATAACTGGCCCAGAGGGTGCCAAGGCTGTAATCTTTACAGGAGCAGAGGCCGCCTCTTCCTCCCACGGAAACATGGTCACGCCTAGCCTATCAGCAGCTGTGTGATTAACCGCCGTGCTACCAGGGATGCTGCCATATAAATACGTTCAGTGATTTTTTTATTATACCACTGGCCGCCTCCAGGCTGAACCCCAGGCCTAAGCCAAGGCTTGTCTCCACCTCCACCTCACTGTCTCCTCCTGTCCCCTGCTGGACCCCACGCTCCCTGAGGGCAGAGTCTGGGCACCATGCCCGTGATACTCTGTGTGCTCCCCTAAGTTCTCCCAGGCTGGGACCCCAAAGCCTTCCCAACATGGCAGGCAAGTGAAGGACTCAACCTTCAGTGCCCACTGCCTGCCTTCAGCCCACACACTGAACCTTGGGGAGCAGGCCACCCCACTTCTGCCTCCAAGGTCCCTGAGGGACTCACCCCCATACTGGGTAATGGCTGTGCCGGGCGGGGGTGGGGGAAGCAAGAGCAGAAATCAGAAGAGAAGGCCCCTTCTACAACTGAGGTCAGGAGTGATTCCTTGCTCCAGACACATGGAAACAGTTTGGCTTTGTAAATGCGAGGCTTGGGAAGAGGTCAGGTTAGTTGTTAGTTTCACAAAGTGAGGGAGAAAACCCAAAAGGTTACTTTTGCTGCCGCTAAGATGGGGCGGGGAGGGAGTTGAAAAACTGCTTTATAGCTTGAAACAAAAGGGTATGAAGATAAATGAAGAGGGTGTGAGTCACTTTGCAGTGAACATTGAACCTAATGATTAGTAGAAAAATGTGCAGGGGCATGTAAGGTGTATGTCTGACCATGTAGCTATTTGTATAGTACTTATTATGGGTATTATTGTTGGGGAAAGTTTCCCTTTATGAAGGGGGTAGGAGTCAGACTTGGCCACCTCCATGTTGCATCTGCTCCTTTTACAATTGCCCTGAGGGGTTTTGCAGGATGAAGAGGAGTTCACCTGATGGTCTGTGGAGGAGAGTTTCATGCTGAAGGAAACATGCACCAGAAGGCATGTAGGGAGGAGGGCTCACTTCCAAGACACTTCACAGCCCCTTCTTTAACCCCAACACAGATCATGTCCTATTTCCCTCTTTGGAAACTCACCTGTCCCCCAGATGAAAGCAGTTCCTCTCTCTGCATTATAAGGACCAGATGGCGACTCAAAGCTGTGAACATGACTATGTTTCTACTCTACATTGAAGGCTGTGGTGCATTCACTCAACAAACTTCATTCATTCAACAAATGTTGAGTGAGTGCCTACTGTACGTCGGACCTCATTCTAGGTGCTAGGGACGGAATAGGGAACTTGGCAAGGTCCCTGTCCTCAATTTACTGACATCCTGGTGTAACAAGTTAGACAAAGAGTAAATATACAGACCACCAGGTAATGAGCCATCGTGAGGTAAGCAAGTTCTAGCCAGTGGAGGGTGAGACCAAAGAAGACCCTTGAAAGAGATGACATTTTAAGAGACCGGGAGGCAAGTGGGATGGAAGCTTTAGTTTTTCCACGTGTCCAGGCTCGGGGGTGGGGGTGCTGAAGTGAGTGTGTTCCAGGGATAGGAGGGTCAGTGCCCCTGCTCAGTGTCCTGTGTTCAGGAAGCAGCAGCCGGAGGCGATGAAGGATGGGGGAGGTGAGCACATTGTGGATTTTACTTCAAGGGTGGCAGTAGGGAGCCAAGGCAGGGTTTAGAGCAGAAGGTGACTCTTGCCGAACTTTACAGACGCTCTGGCTGCCATGTGGGGACACAATGGAGGAAGGAGCGGTGTTTGTCATTCACTCCCCCAGATTGCCCACACTCCTGTCTCCAGGATGGAGGGGTCACCCTCTCCCAGGGCTTATGGAACAGTGGGAAAAGGAGGACTTTGTAAACAGATGAGGATGGGATTCCGGCAGGGTCGTCCTGGGTCAGCACCTGCCTCCCTGAGCCTGTTTCCTCCACCGTCTGCAAGGGTTCAAACCTCAGCTGTGGGAGGACACACACAGTGGGGGCCTCCTGCTTCTGATTTGACTTCTACCCTCCCTCACACGTTCTGGAAAGGGGAACTGGTCATCCAGGCTGGTGGAGGGCACTCACGGAAAGCCCCCAGTTTCAGGGACAGGCAAAGACTCAACCATGTTTTGTTGCTGTGACCTGTCTGGGAGACAGTCCTGACTTGGACAAGTGCTGCCTGGTCTGCACCAGCCCCAGGGGGGGTTGCACACTGGACCATATTGAGCTGTAGGGTCGGCTGGTTTCCAGTAGTAGATTACCAGGTCTTTCTTCCTAGTCCATCATAATTTGGGACTTCATCTGAAACCTGTTAAGCATCAAAGCAGCACTTACTTATATACGCTTCCATTGAGAGACAGGTGACGTGATGACTAGACAGGAGGGGTCTTGACTGGGACTCGAACTTCTGGTCTCCTGTACAGAAGAGGAGAATTCTACTACCACTGCTGACCTACTACTGCTCGGCAAAGTCAACTGCCATGGAGTTGATCGTGGCTCACGGTGGCCTCGCGTGTGACAGTAGAAATATCTCCAGATGGCTTGCAATGGCCGATTTTGCAGAAGCAGGCCACCAGCCTTCATATCTGGTGGAATGGAGTCTCTTTGTGCCAGTCTGGAATCCTAGGGACCTACAGAGACATCAAAACGCCCGGGGTGGGAGGAGAACGCCCCAGTGTGGAGGGGGATGGGGTGGATGCTGCATCTTGGGGAAAGGAGGAGTGTAGACTGACACCCCTAGGCCTTTAATGAGACAGCAAAACATGGATCAAGAGCCCATTTCTATTTTGCACAAGGAGGCCTACCGGTTCCAATTGCTCTTTAAAACAAAACCGTTGCACTTACACGATTCATTAAGAATGTGTACTTTAAAAAAAATTGTGTACTTTAAAAGATGCACATGTGGAGAAGCGTAGGAAAAAAAAAAAGATGCACATGTGGCCTAGTGGCAAGAAGCTGCACTGCAGTCCCAGAGGTGGTTGTTGTTATGTGCCCTCCAGTCGCTTGCGACTCATAGCGACACTATGTACAACAGCCCTAAACTCTGCTCTGTCCTGTGCCAATCGCACTGTCTCTGACTCCCATCCCAATTGTCCCAGTCACTGAATCAATCCACCTCATAGAGGGCCTTCCCCTCCTGTGCCGTCCCTCCACCCTCCCAAGAATGAGGTCCTTCTGCAAGGACCGGTCTCTCCTCACATGTCCAGAGTATGTTAGATGGAGCCTCAGAATCCTTGCCTCCAAGGAGCCACCCGGTTTAACCCTTTCCAGGACGAATCTGTTTGTTTTCCTAGCAGTCCATGGTATTCTCAATACTCTTCTCCAGCACCACAGCTCAAAGGCATCAATTCTCCTTCTATCCTCCTTGGTCATTGTCCAACTCTCTGATGCATAACAAGTGATTGTGAAGACCATGGCCTGTATCAGACGCACCTTAGTCTCCAGAGAGACACCATTGCTCTTCAGTACTTTGGAGAGGTCCCTAACAGCAGACTTTCCCATGGCAGTGTGCCTTTTAATTTCCTGGCTACTGGTGCCAAGAGTGTTGACTGTGGAGCCAAGCAAACTAAAGCTGTGTACAATCTCAATCTCTTCACCATCCATTCTGATGCTGCCAATTGGTCCAGTGGTGAGAATCTTTGTCTTCTTGACATTGAGCCTCAATCCATAATGGAGGCTGCAGTCCTTGACCCTCTGCAGCAGGTGCTTCAGGTCCTCTTCAGTTTCAGCAAGCAGGGTTGTGTCATCTGCATAACGCAGATTGTTGATAAATCGTCCACCAATCTTGACCCCGCATTTCTCCTCATAGAGCCCAGCCTCCCGGATAATCTGTTCTGCAGAGGTACATGGTTCAAATCCACCAGATGCTCTGCTGGAGAAGGACAGGCAATCTCCTCCTGGACCAGTCAGTACACACACACACACAAAATAATAAAATAAAATTAAGAAAAGAAAAAGATGCACGTGAGATCGGAAGCTGTCAGGGTCAGAAGTGGATTGGGGCTACCCGGGCATGGTGCAGAAGACGCTGCCCTGGGCAGCAGGCAGGGTGGGCCCGAGGTCCAGGCCAGGCTGCACCCCCAGCTGTGGGTCCCGCCACTCTTCTGTGCCAGTGGACGACAGAGGGGCTTTCCAAGTAAGCATCCCACTTGGATGCTTCTCCTGCACTGACGTTGGGGAGAGGGCGTGACCTGGTCGCGCTCCGCCCACCGCCCCGCCCCTCCGCGCGTGACCAGACCCCACCCCCGCGAGCCCCCGCCCCGCCCCCTCCCCCTCCCGGCTCCTCTGTCACTTCCTGATTCCCGCTTCCTGCTTCCAAGAGGCCGGGATCCGGAGCCGCCCGAGGCCCTGCAGCCCCCGGCTGTCCCGGTGAGCGCGGCGGGGCCGGCTGGGGGTGCGGGCGGGGGTCCGGGCTGGCGGGAAGCCGGGGGCTGGGGGCCCCGGGGTGGGGGATGCAGGGCCAGGGAGCCCACCCGTCATGGCGCCCCACGCCCAGTGCCCGCTCTCCATGGTTGCACGACTTCTCCCCTCCCGGGCCAGGGGTCCTTGGAAGGTGGGCGTCCCGTTCCCCTGGGGCCTGTCCAGAGATGCTCTGCGGCGGGGAGCAGCCTTCCAACCTCTCCTGCCCCCTTGGGCTCCCTGCTGCTGGGCCTGGGACTTGATCTGGCCTGATTCATCCAGCCGGCTCCCTCTACCTCCCTCATCACCCATCCTTGAACTAGGGGCCCACAGAAGAGCCAGAATTCCTCTGGCTTAGGACCATTCCTCCATAGCCCCCACATGCACCAGAGCCAGGGAGAGGCTGGCAGGGTCTGCAGCCTCCAGGCTTGTCAGCAGGCAGGGCCCCTGGTCAGTGCATTACCCGGCAGATGCCCTCGTCCACCCTCCCTGCCGCGTGACCCCATTCTGTAACGGGAAACACTAGGACCCAGCCCCCCCATCTGCTTCCTCCCCACCTGCCTTCACATGATCCTGGGAGGGCTGGGGGGCTCGGAGACTTGGGTGCTGACTCAGACCCCCACCCGTAGTCATGTCCTTCCGCAAAGTGGTGCGGCAGAGCAAGTTCCGCCACGTATTCGGCCAGCCGGTGAAGAATGACCAGTGCTACGAGGACATCCGAGTGTCCAGGGTTACCTGGGACAGCACCTTCTGCGCCGTCAACCCCAAGTTCCTGGCGGTGATCGTGGAGGCCAGTGGCGGGGGCGCCTTCCTGGTGCTGCCACTGGGCAAGGTGGGCTGGGTCAGGCTCGGCCGCGCCCAGAGCTCGCATGGTGGCCCGGAATCATGTTTATTGCTCGGGAGGTGTTGGTTCAGATAGGGAAAGTGTTTTCTTGACAGTCAGGGTCGGAGGCAGCTTCCTGCTCACCTGCTTCCGGCAGGCAGGTGGGGCGCGGTCATTGGTCACTGCAGAGATGACCTGTGAGCAAGACAAGGTGGGAGGTGGGCTGTCCCTCCTTGGAGGGATGAGGGCTGGGGTCTTGGGTCTCCCTAACTGGTCCCCCCATGCCCGCAGACGGGCCGCATTGACAAGGCCTACCCGACGGTGTGTGGGCACACGGGCCCTGTGCTGGACATTGACTGGTGTCCCCACAATGATGAGGTCATCGCCAGCGGCTCAGAGGACTGTACCGTCATGGTGAGTCTCAGAGCCCCAGTGGTTTGCACTGAGGGGTGGGGCAGGGACAGGTGCAGGCCTTACGCCCACGAGCCACCTTCCCACCCCAGGTCTGGCAGATCCCCGAAAACGGGCTGACTTCACCGCTGACAGAGCCGGTAGTGGTGCTGGAGGGGCATACCAAGCGAGTAGGCATCATCACCTGGCACCCAACGGCCCGCAACGTGCTGCTCAGCGCAGGTGGGCACCACGCATGCTGTCTGTCCCTCCTGGGCCCGCCTGCCAGAGGGACTCACCGAGGCCTCCAAAGGTCTTGAAGGTGGGCCCGGCTGAAGGCCCCTTCCTGTCCACAGGCTGCGACAACGTGGTGCTCATCTGGAACGTGGGCACAGCGGAGGAGCTGTACCGCCTTGACACCCAGCACCCCGACCTCATCTACAACGTCTGCTGGAACCGCAACGGCAGCCTCTTCTGCTCCGCATGCAAGGACAAGAGTGTGCGCATCATCGACCCCCGCCGTGGCACCCTGGTGGCGGTACGTGGCCCCGGGGCGCGGGATATCGGTGACTAGGTATGGGGGGCCCGACTGGGTTCTGCACTGACCCTCTGGCCTTGCCCTACCCCCGCCGCAGCACCCTGGTGGCGGTACGTGGCCCCGGGGCGCGGGATATCGGTGACTAGGTATGGGGGGCCCGACTGGGTTCTGCACTGACCCTCTGGCCTTGTCCTGTCAGGAGCGGGAGAAGGCCCACGAGGGTGCCCGGCCCATGCGGGCCATCTTCCTGGCCGATGGCAAAGTGTTCACCACCGGCTTCAGCCGCATGAGTGAGCGGCAGCTGGCACTGTGGGACCCGGTGAGTGCAGGCCAGCCTGGGGAGTGCCAGCAAGGCTCCCTCAGCCAGCACCTGGCCCCTCGCAGGCTCCCCTCCCTCTACCTCCGTGCTGTCGCCCTCCTTGTTTCTTTGGCTTCTTGGTATCACCTGACTGCCCTTGGAGGCCCAGCACAGTCTCCCTCCTCCAGGAAGCCTTCCTAGTTTCTCCCCTGAGGTGTTTTGCCCCACAGCCCTGAGCTTCTGCACTGTGGCTTCTAGGAGCCCTTGACATTCCCACACCCATACAACCTGCCCACAGTACCCTAAAAGTTCTGGATGAAGTAGACTAGCCAGCGCTGGTGTAGACGGACTTGGGAGGACCTGGCAGGGCATAGTGGGTGGCAGAGGAGGAGGAGGAGGGAGGGAGCCACTAGGGACCACATCTGCAGCTGGCGGGGCCCGTCCTGTCACAGTTCCTAGCCTGGCTGCCCCCACCCCTGCCAGGCGAACCTGGAGGAGCCCATGGCCCTGCAGGAACTGGACTCCAGCAATGGGGCCCTGCTGCCCTTCTATGACCCTGACACCAGTGTGGTCTACGTCTGTGGCAAGGTGAGGCTGGTGCTGGGCAAGGGTGGGGCCTTTGCACAGGGGCTGCCGTGTGCTGATGCTTCCCGTTCCAGGGCGACTCCAGCATCCGGTACTTTGAGATCACAGACGAGTCCCCCTACATCCATTTCCTGAACACATTTACCAGCAAAGAGCCCCAGAGGGGCATGGGCAGCATGCCCAAGAGGGGCCTAGATGTCAGCAAGTGTGAGATCGCCCGGTAAGAGAGTCAGGGAGTGTTCGGTGAGGGGGGGGACCCTCAGGAGTAAGACAGCTCGGGGGCTGGGGGGCAGCAGACCCAGGGAGCCCAGAGTCAGGATGTAGCCTGGGGGAGGAGTCACCCCCTTTAGGAGCTTCTCAGAGGTCAGGGGTCAGCCGCCAGGCATGGTGAGTGGAGCAGGAGAGCTGATGGGGTGCCTCCACGGTCCCCTCCCTTTTCCAGGTTTTATAAGCTGCACGAACGCAAGTGTGAGCCCATTGTCATGACTGTGCCAAGAAAGGTGAGGCCGTCCCTGCCTCTCCTTCAGCACATGGGTCCACGGGTGTCACGGGACTGAGTTTGAGTGGGAAGTGTGGTCAGTGCGCTGGCCAGATGCCAGCATGTTCTGCACCCAGCCCTGCGTTTGTGCCTAGTGACAGGCCAGTCCTAGGAGAGCTGCAGGAGAGGTTCTAACAGTCGCGGACAGTTGCGGTGGGAATAGACCATGGGGGGTTCTGGCTGGAGGAGGGTCCTGTGAGGGGGGCCTCTGACGTGGGCAGGCTCTGTGAGGCTTCCTCCAGCGTCCACTGATGGCTCTAGTCCGCATCTCGGGCACACCCAGGAGCCCTGACTGAGCCTGGTGGGGTCTGCTCCGGGAGTGACCCGGCGCACACATGCTCCCCCTAGCTGGGTGGATGTGTCACAGGGCTGGGGAGGGTGGGAAAGCTGGTGGTGGTGTCCAGAGGGGAAGTGAAAGGGCAACTGGAGCTTCAGAAAGGTCACCCAGGTTTGCTCGTTGGGTGATAGATGGACAGGGGGACGGATGAGATCAGAATCCAGACTGTAGGATCCAGGGAGGGCGTGTAAGCTCAGAAGAGGTCAAGGCCAGGGCTGGGGGCATGGAGCTCCTGGGTGGGGGGTGTGTGTGTCTGTGCCCCCAAAAGCTGAAGGGTCTCAGCTGATCCTGCCCCCGCCCCTGTCCAGTCGGACCTCTTTCAGGATGACCTGTACCCCGACACTGCCGGGCCCGAGGCGGCCCTGGAGGCCGAGGACTGGGTGAGCGGCCGCGACGCCGACCCCATCCTCATCTCCCTGCGTGAGGCCTACGTGCCCAGCAAACAGCGGGACCTGAAGGTCAGCCGGCGCAACGTGTTATCAGACAGCCGGCCGGTGGCCACCCCTGCTCGCTCAGGGGCCCCCACGCCTGCAGCCACCACTGCACTGACCACAGCTGGCGGCAACCTTGCTGGAGCCGGGGTGTGTACAGCGGGGAGGGGAGCAGGTGGGCGGGGCCAGAGTGGGCAGGGACCTGGGGGTGGGGCAGGCTCTGCTCCTCCCTGACACCCCCACCCTGGGGCCCTGAACCGCTGGCCTTGCAGGAATCCAGGAAGCTAGACGAGGTGATGCAGGAGCTGCAGAGGCTGCGGGCACTGGTCAAGGAGCAGGGAGAGCGTATCAGCCGCCTGGAGGAGCAGCTGGGCCGCCTGGAGAATGGGGACGCCTAGGACCCCTGCCCCCGGACACCCCCGCCTCCTCTGCCCCCTTAACTCAGCTTCTGCTGGCAGGTCACACCCCCTGGCTGCTATGCCCCAGGCGGGTTCAGGGGCCGCCCCCACTGCCCTGGCCCACCCCATAGGGCCCTCATCTCTGTACTGTGGAAGATTTTCAGATGAGGCAGGCAAGCTTATACTGAGGGACCAGCCCCCTCTTTGCCCAGACCCCCCACCTCTTAGAGGAAGTGGGAGGGATGGGCTCTATATTTTCATTCCAAATAAAATTCTCTTTCTAAAACACAGATCTGGCTTGCTGCCACAGGGTGGGGCTGGGAAAGGAAATTTGGGGACTGGGGGAGGGTAAGGCCCCCGGAATTCGGGAGTCCTGCCGGGTGGTCAAACTGAGGCAGGAGCCCAGGATGCCTCTCAGGCAAGGCCCTACTCTTGGCTGGGTGCCCAGTTTCTCTGGTAGCCTGGCCACGGGCCCCACAGCTCCAGCCTCATCCTGGCATTTAAGGGGTTGTTGTTGTTGTTGTTATGTGCCGTTGAGTCGCTTGTGACTCATAGCAACCGTATGTATGTACAACAGCCCTAAAGTCGGCTCTGTCCTGTGCCGGTGGCATTGCCTCCTACACACCCATCCCGATCACCCCAGTCACTGAATCCACCTCATAGAGGGTCTTCCCCTCCTGCGCTGTTCCCTCTACCCTCCCAAGCATGATGTCCCTCTCTTTTTTTTCATTTTATTATTTTCGTGTG
>NW_006399876.1:7442879-7452231 GCF_000299155.1 Elephantulus edwardii
ACCCCTTCTAAACCCAGCCTGGACTTCTGGTAGTTCTCTGCTGAGTAGTGCTGTTCCAGTCGTTTAGATTAAAATAGGTCTGTGAAGCCCAGGGTGGGCCCCTACAAGGGTCCTGAGCAGGATGACAGGGCGGGTGTTGTGGGCAGGAAGCGGAAGTGTCGGGGCACCCCCAGTGCAGTGGGGAACACGAGAGCTCACTTCTCACTCAACACTGCCAGGGCTGAACGTGGGTGCTCGGAAGCTGGCTGGCTGACCCATGGTGAGCCCAGGGGCCTGCTGGGGTTCTTGGGGTGTGGGCAGCGGGTCAGGGATAGCAGCTCTGGGCCTTGGGAACTCTTGGAGGGACCCCGGGGGGACTGAGGCAAAGGTGAGAGATCCAGAATATTGTGGTGTAGGAGCCAGTCTGCACCCTTCTTTGGACTCGGGGTGGCCCGAGCTCCCACTCCAGGCCTCTTGTGGTGAACTTTCTCATCCCTCCTCTTGGGGACATGGACAAGGGGCAGTCCCAGCTTACATCATTGGAATCGAAGCAGGCATGGTTGGAATGGGGAGCTCAGCACTCAGCACCGCTCTGCACCCCCACCTGCCGTGTTCCAACCGCAGGCTTCCGCTGGCAGCTGGGCCTGCCCCCTCGTCCCCAGCCTTGTGTGCCCCTGGGACTCGGTGAACGGAAACTGTAGCTAGGGCAGCCCGTGTGGCTGGGAAGGGCTCTGAGGACCCCCACCTCGGGATCTGAGAGCAAGGTCTCAGGAAGGGTCCCTAAGCTGGTGTTGAGGGCTCTCGTCCTCCCTTGTGCACACCCCAGAAGAGGGTTCCTGTCCACTCGGGCGTTTGCCCAGTGCCTGCTGGTGGGTAGGTAGGGGTACTTGATAAACAAGACTGACCCACAAGCCTGTCCTCCTGATGGGGGCCCTGCACATGCTGACAGAGGAGACAAAGTGGGTGATAAGCCTGGAGCGGTGGGCTCGTCTAGAGTGTCGTGGGGGTGTGATGGGTGCTTGATAATGGAGCGGGGAGGCAGGCAGTGCCTCACTGAAGTGACATCTGAACCAAGATTTGAGGGTGGCAGGTGGGCCATGTGGTTGTCAGGAAGTGTCCGTGTCCAGGTGCAGCCATGCGAAGGTGCCGGGACAGCGGGAGCGTGGTCAGGAGGGGCAGCACCAGGTGCTGGGGTGGGCTTGGCCTTCTCTGCTTCAAGGTCCCCTCTCAGGAGGGCAAAGTGGCTCTTAGATAGACCACATATTAAGTCCCCACCTGTCCTGACAGGCTCTGCCCTGTGCCCTGGGGCTGGGGACCCTGCTGACCCTGCCGGGGGTGCTAGGCTCAGACGGCAACACTGCAGACAGCGCGGGCTCCGTCACCACCGTCCTGCTGCTGCTGCTACTGCTGCTGCTGCTTGTCGCCGGGCTGGCACTGGCCTGGCGCCGCCTCAGCCGAGACTCGGAGGGCTACTACCACCCAGCCCGCCTGGGGGCCCGGCTGTGGGGCCGCACACGCCGCCTGCTGTGGGCCAGCCCGCCAGGTCGCTGGCTCCGGGCCCGGGACAGGCCAGAGTCGCTGGACAATGACCTCGAGCAGCAGGAGGACGAGAATGAGGCTGAAGACTACATCGTGGAGGGCGGCCTAGGAGAGGATGAATCCCAGATAGAAGAGCAGCTGTGCAGAGGGACCACCAGCCTGGCGCCGGCTCCTGAGCAGGCCCAGGAGGTCCCTGATGGTGACAGCGCGGGGAACCTGGGCCTCCACACTCAGGGGCCAGCGGGATCAGGGGGCAGCTCAGAGGCCCTGCTCAATGACCTGCATGCATTTGCTGGCAGTGCCGCCTGGGACGACAGTGCTGGAGCCACCGGGGGCCCCCATGTCACTGCGCTTTAGGAAGCAGCCGTGATCCCCATGGTCCCCATCACACCCATACCCACTGTGCCCCTGCCCACACCCCACAAGGACTGTAACTCCCCCACCAGGCCCACCCCTCACAGAGCGAAAGCATCCTTTAGAAATAAAGTTCTCCAGCCTCCAGGCGAGGTGCTGGTCCTGTGGTGATCCTCCACTCCCGCCCCCCCACCCCTCCACTCCTGCCCACGTCTAACAAAAGAGCAGACCAAGTGCCATGATTCATCCTTTAATTCCCAGGGGCAGTGTCACACCAGCAGGCCCTGCCCGCAGTGTGGCCCCCACACTCATAATTCTGGGGTCACAGACACCCAACAAAGACACACTCTCACACTCACTCTGCCTCTCACACGTCCAGGTCTCAGAAACTGGTCCCCCATCCTGTCCTCAGTGCCTGCACGGAGGGGTCTCCCCACCCACCCTCCTATCGCCTGCGGTGCCCATGGCCCCTCTTGGACTTCTTGGTCCCTGAAGGGACAGGGATAGGCAGAGGGGCAGATCTGGGAAGTAGTGGCGGTGGTACGAGTAGAGGTAGTGGTGGCTCCGTGGTCTCTGGCCGGGCAGGGCTGGGTCGAAACGCCTCAAACGGTGAGAACTTCAGAGGGCTACAGAGGGGAGCAAGGCAGAGTTAGGGCTCCTCCAGACTGGGCCAGGGCCCCCCCAGACCAGACCAGGTGCAGGTGAGAGAACCAGTGCCTGCCCACCCACCTCTCCACATGTGGTACCTGATGGGGGTCCGGGGACTGCTGCTGAGGCGCCTGGGGGAACACAGCTTGGGCTGGAAGACGAAGCCCTCCTCTTTGACGCTGTCCAGGACACAGGGTGCCACGTACGTGAAGCCCTGGGGCAGAGGCCGAGACAGATGAGTGTCCTGCTTCCATTACCAGCCCACCTTCACCCCCCACTGGCACGGGGCCCCAGGACTCACCAGGAAGGCCTGCTTGGCACTCTCGCTGAGGATGGCACTGTCAGGACTGTCTACTGGGATCTGTCGTGTGAAGCAGGTATCAAACTGGCTCACGTCCTCCTCCGACTGCTAAGGTGAGCAGGGACAGGGGTCAGAAGGCACGTCCGGCCGGGTAAGGGACCCCAGCCTGCCCCCGGACCTGGAGCTTACCAGACAGGGCCTGTTAGGGGGTTCCACACGGCGGTCTAGCAGGTCATCCCAGTTGATGTTCCGAAAGAAGGGGTGTTTCTGTGGGTGGAACACCCCCAGATACAAGGTCAGACTCAAGCTGTTCCTGTACCCCACTACCCTAGGGCTCAGCCCTGCCCCATCATGGTGGTCCCAGACCCACCTGCACATCAGCACTGTCCCCTGGGCCACCTCCGAGCCGCTGCTTGGGATTCCGCTTCAGAAGCTAGGGGACAAGAGTAGAATGGAGGCCCGAGTGAGGCAGGTCCACCCATCTCCATTGCCTGGCAGAGAAGGCAGGTAGACTCCCTGAGCACTGTCAGGGTGGTCCAGTGGCCTCTTCTCTAAGCAGTCTTCTTGCCACCTCAGAGCACCTGTGCGGGAGCCCATCTCCACACCTGGATGGGACACCCACCAGGCGAGCCCCTCACACACTGAGCACAGCACCTCTAAAGGAATATCTTAGGGAAAAAGACCCATAAGCTTCTCGGGGGAATTCTGCTGTGCACGCCAGAGACCAGGGATTTGTTGTGAGTCAGCCAGTGCAGTCAGAGCCCAGCTCCACGTCCGAGTCAGCCAGTGTGGCCCGAGCCCAGACCCGTGCCCGAGGCAGCCAGTGCGGCTGGAGCCCAGACCCGCGTCTGAGGCAGCCAGTGCGGCCCGAGCCCAGACCCGTGCCCGAGGCAGCCAGTGCGGCTGGAGCCCAGGTCATTAGCAGTCAGTGCAGACAGAGCCCAGGCCCAAGTCGTCGTCATCAGTTAGCCAGTGCAGACCAAGGTCTCCACGGCAGCAGGCAGCGGCCCCAGGGGCGCCTCGGCACCTGCTCGGCCTGAAGCACAGGCTGTCTTGCTGAGTGGCCAGCAGGGTCTGCAAGGGAAGCAGCGGGGCCCTGACCAGGTGGGGGCAGCGTACCTTTTTGATGAGGTCCTGGGCATCCGGGGTGAGGTAGTTGGGCAGCTTCAGCTTCCCCTTGACAATCTTGTCTATGATTGTCTTCCGATCCCTGGCTGTGAAGGGTGGCTAGAAGAGGCAGGGCAAGAGGGACCGTGTGGGCTTTCACCAGGCCCCACCGTAGCCCCTGCTCCAGGATGGGGGTCTCCTCCAGCCCCCACCCCCATTCCCTTGAAGGCTAGACTTACCGATCCAGTGAGCATGTCGCACATCAGGGCCCCCAGGCTCCACCAGTCCACCGCTCGGTTGTGGCCACTGCGCATCAGAATCTCGGGGGCCCTGGGCAGGGTGGAACAGAGTGAGACCAGGCTCCTCGGGCTGCCATCCCTGTTGTGTCCTCCCCTGGGCTCCCCTCCCAGGTGACCACCACTCACATGTACTCAACGGTGCCACAGAAGGTGTGAGTGACAGCATCCTCGTGAACCGACTCCTTGCAGAGCCCAAAGTCTGTCAGTTTGATGTGCCCTGAGGAGGAAGAGCAGGGGATGGTTAGAGAGGAGCTCGGGCCAGCCTTCCCCACCTGTGGGCCTGCTGGGGCCTCCCCCAGGCTCTGTGATGAAACCGCGTGAGCACACACACATTCAGGCAGGCAGACATGAGTTCCATGCACACACACACACACACGCAGGCACATATAAGTGCACACAGCTGCGTGTCTGCGCACACAAAACGCACCCTGACTGTCGAGCATAACGTTCTCAGGCTTGAGGTCTCGGTAGATGATGCCCTTGGAGTGCAGGTGGCCAAGCGCCAGGGTGATCTCTGCCAGGTAGAAGCTGTGAAGATAAGTCGAGGTGAAGGTATGGACTGGGAAGAGCTGGCCAGGGGCCCTCAGAGCCCTTGGGGGGAGAGAGTGGGGTCAGGGGGCACACCTACCTGGCCACGTCCTCCAACAAGAAACCTTCTCGCTCCAGATGCATGAAGAGCTCGCCACCTATAACACAAACACGCCAGTGTCTCTGGGTGGGGCCCATGACCCTGATCTCTAAGTCTGAACTTCTTCTTGGGGAGAGAGGGGTGCAAGTCCTGCCCTACCTGCCTTACAGGACTGCCAGGGGGGCTCAATTCAATTCAGCAAACGTCTACCGATGCCTATTCGGTGCCCAGCCCTGTGCTGGGTGACGCTGGGGATGCAGACACAGAGAGACCCAGCCATTCCCCTCAGGATGCCAGGCCTGAGGGAAGATAGGCATGTGTGTGTGGGGGGGAGACAGACTGCTCAGACCGAGGCAGTGACTCCAAGCTTATGAGGCTATAAATCATCATGGGGGATTGCCTACCATTTCTCTCAAAGAGCTGCTGAGGGATGGATTTGAACCACCAGACAGGTATGGCCCTTTGGGTTAGCAGCATAACTTCCTATCTACTATGCCACCAGACCTCCCTATACAGAAGACAAGGGGCCACATAACACATTCTAATGCAAATAACAGAGAAAGCCTTGTGTGGATTCCAAGGTGAAGCTGAGATGGCAGGAGGCGTGCAGTGTGACGGGAGAACTTTAAGAGTCTGGGGCAGGTGGGAGTATTCCGTGGAGGCCAGGCTCTGGGCCGTGAGAGAGCAGTGCAGGTACAGTGAGTCCTCAGAAGATTCTGACTGGCAGTGGAGGGGATGTTAGAAAGGGGTGGGCTGCAGGCCTTGAGCTGGTTAACACAACTGCAGCTCCCTGAGAATGATAGTATCACTGAGAACGAACCAGCTGGGTGCAAGACAAGAAAGGGGTGGACCAGGGCATGAAGGAACAGAAGAAATGGACAGAACAGGCCCCACAGGATTTTATACATGTCCCACTCCCCAGAGCCATCCAACCCAAACACAGGTGAAGGGCACGTTAGGTGCTAGACAGACGTTTGCTGAATTAATGAAGGACAGACATGATGGATGGATGGGTGGGTGGATGCAGGGAGTGTGGGTCCCTAGTCATTCTCCAACCATCCTTTCTGAGGGTGCCTCCCGGGGAGCTCCCATGCTGCCTGCACTGCCTTCTGCCCACATGCGTGTCTGGGCCCCCATTTACCCTCCAACTACCCCTCCCGAGGGCACCTCCCAGAGCTCCCATGGCCCCCAGTCCTACCACTGAGGCACTCAAGGATGAGGTAGAGCTTGCCATCAGTCTGAAAGGCATAGGCCAGATCCACAATGAAGGGGTGCTTCACAGACTCCAGAATGTTCCGCTCAGACCGTGTGTGCGCAACGTCCTTGGCACTTCGAAGGATTCTGGCCTAGAGAGGCAAGGACCAGTTAGATCAAGAACCCACCCGAGGATCACATCCAGCGAGCTCTGGAGGCCTAGTGGCAAGAAGCGGCACTGCAATCCCAGAGGATCACATCCTTCTGCTGTGATCTCTGTTCTAGTCAGCAACCACCCTCTTCCAGGCTGCCTTATCTACCACTAGATTTCTCAATCCCAGCAACTACACATTTGGGATAAAATAATCCTGGGTCAGGGGCTATCTTGTGCATCTCAGGACATTTAACAACATCTCTAGCCTCTACCCAGTAGATGCTAGCAACATCCTCCAATTCTGACACTCAAAAAATGTCTGTAGACACTGCCAAACGGCCCTGAGGGTACAAAATTGCCTCCAGGTAGAAACTGGTACACAGAAGAATAATAAGGATTATACTGATAGCAGGTATCAAGCAGACAGAAACCAGCCAAAGCCAAACAGGGGCCATCAAGTCAGCGACTGGCCCCATCATGTCCACACTGGCCAGTGACTCACCTTCTTCAGGACTTTCATGGCGTATATTTTGCCCATGTTGGTGCCTTGTACCTTCCTCACCTGGAACACCTGTAGGGCAAGGGAGACCTGCTCAACCTACCGTTCCATGTCTTACCATCATAAAGCCCCACCTGGAAGCCCTGGCATAAGGACCAAGAGGTGGGGCGATTAAAGAGGCTTCCCCTTCCCTCCAGTTTCAACCTTTCAATTCCATCAGCAGTTTCACTGCCTGACATGCCTAATTCGCCCACCCTGGGGGCATGAGGAAGAGGGAGGGGCGCCATACCTTGCCAAAGTTCCCCTTGCCCAGAACACGCAGCAACTCAAAGCAGTGGGGCCCGATGCGCTCTGGACCAACGTTGACGCTGGTCTCAGTCAGCTCCACTTCTTCATACTGTTCCCCAAATCTGTGGACACAGAAGTGGATGGAGACACAGCTCCAGTACCCGTGGGTCCCTTCTCCACTGCACCCCACGCCCACCCCCACCGCGACCCTTACTTACTCCATGCTAGTCGACTTCAACTCGGGAAGGGGACACACGTCCTGTGAGAAACCGAGTAGTAAGCACCAAGGGAAAGACCAGAATGCAGCTCTCCGGCCCTCGCTGGCCAGTTTGGCCCAGGAGACGAAGGGGCGAGGGTGGGAGCTGGCAAGACAGGGGCCAAAGAGGAGAGGAGGTAAGGACAGGGGGAGAACTGGGCGGGCAGGGTTGGGGAGAGCCGAAAGCGTGCGATGGCGGGGTGAGACGAACAGGGAGGGACCCGAGAAGGACCAGGGTCTGCAGGGCTCGGAGCCCATTCCGGCTCCGGGACTCCGGCTGCGGTCGGAATCGAGCCGCGCCGGGAGGGGAACTTACCGCCGGGCTGAGCTCGAGCTCGCCCTCGCTAACCTCCTCCGTCTCCAACTCCAGGTGGAACATGGTACCCATGGAGGTGCCGGCCCCGAGGGTCCCTGATCCCATAATTAGCAGCACTCAGAGTGACAGTCCCGGCTCCCTGCCCCGACATCATCATTTAACGACTGGGATGACGCAAGCTGATGACGCACGCGGCGCGGCCCCCCTCCAATGGGTGGAGAGGCGGTGTCCGCCGCAAAGCCTTTCGGGAATTGTAGTTTTGGCTCTGATCTCCTCCTGGGAACTACTACAGTGGCAATTCTCCTAGGAAGTGAGGATCCACTTTCGGCTTTCGGCTTGGAGGAGGCCTCGGTGCAACTTTCTTCGGTCGTCCTGCATCTGGGTTCATCCGACACCAGCCACCTCCGCCATGCCGCCCAAGTTCGACCCCAACGAGATTAAAGTCGTGTACCAATTGAATCGTACCATTTAATCGTGCTAATGCGAAACCTATACTTGGACCAAGAGGCAGTAGTCAGAACAGAGCAGGGCAACACTGCATGGTTCAAAATTGGGGAGGGTGTACGCCAGGGATGCGTCCTGTCTCACAAAAACAAATAGATTCATCCTGTTGTTGTTGTTATGTGCCATCGAGTCGCTTGCGACTCATAGCGACCCTATGTACAACAGCCCTAAACCTTGCTCTATCCTGCGCCAATCGCACTGCCTCTGACACACCCATCCCGATTACCCCAGTCACTGAATCAATCCACCTCACAGAGGGCCTTCCCCTCCTGCGCTGTCCCTCTACTCTACCCAGCATGATGTCCCTCTCTAAAGACCTGTCTCTCCTTACAACATGTCCAAAGTATGTCAGGTGAAGCCCCAGAATCCTTGCCTCCAAGGAGCAGCCTGGTTTAATCCTCTCTACGATAAATCTCTTTGTTTTCTTGGCAGCCCACGGTACATTCAATACTCTTCTCCAGCACCACAACTCAAAGGTGTCAATTCTCCTATCCTCCCCTAGTCATCGTCCAACTCTCTGATGCATAACAAGTGATTGCAAAAACCATGGCCCTCACCAGGCAGACCCCAGTCTCCAGAGAGACACCACCGCTCCCGAGCACCCTGGAGAGGTCCCCAACCGCAGACTTTCCCATCGCAACACGCCTTCCAACTTCCTCGTTACTGGTGCCAAGAGTGTTGACCGTGGAGCCGAGCAAACCGAAGCTTTGAACAATCTCAATCTCCCCGCCATCCACCCCAACGCTACCGACAGGTCCAGTGGTGAGAACCCCCGCCCTCCCGACATTGAGCCCCAGTCCACACCGAAGGCTGCAGTCCTGGACCCTCCGCAGCAAGCGCACAAGGTCCTCCTCAGCCCCAGTGAGCAAGGCTGCGTCATCTGCACAACGCAGACTGTCCACCCATCCTAACGTGGACAGATCGTCCACCAATCCTAACGCCACGACCCCCCCCCATAGAGCCCCGCCTCCTGGATAATCCGCTCCGCATACAGGCTGAAAAGGCATGGAGACAGGACACATCCCCAACACCAAACCATGCAGTGCCGCCCCGCTCTGCTCTGACGACTGCCTCCCGGTCCAAGCACAGGCCCCGCATCAGCACGACCAAATGTTCCGGGACTCCCACTCCTCCCAGAGTCAGCCACAGCCCGTCATGATCCACGCAGTCAAACGCCCCTGCATAATCAATGAAACACAGATAGGCATTCTTCTGGTATCCTCTGCTTTCAGCTAAGATCCATTTAACATCAGCTACAATATCCCTAGTACCACGACCCCTTCTAA
>NW_006399876.1:7453046-7455950 GCF_000299155.1 Elephantulus edwardii
ATTGGCACAGGACAGAGCGGAGTTTAGGGCTGTTGTACATAGGATCGCTATGAGTCGCAAGCGACTCGACGGCACATAACAACAACAACAACAACAACCTGAGGTGGACTGGTGGGGAAGTTGGTGCCACTTCCTCTCTGGCCCCCAAGATTGGCTCCCTGGGTCTGTCTCCAAAAAAGATTGGTGATGACATTGCCAAGGCCACCGGTGACTGAAAGGACTAAGGATTACCGTGAAACTGACCATTCAGAAAAGACAGGCCCAGATTGAAGTAGTGTCTTCTGCCTCTGCCCTGATCATCAAAGCCCTACAGGAACCACCCAGAGACAGAAAGAAGCAGAAAAATATTAAGCACAGTGGAAATAGCACTTTTTTTTTTGACTGTTGGTTACACTTTATTACATCAGATGGGCTTCGGGGGGGGGGGGGGGGGGGGGGGGGGGGGGGGGGGGGGGGGGGGGGGGGGGGGGGGGGGGGGGGGGGGGGGGGGGGGGGGGGGGGGGGACAGTAGGGCGCACTCAGTCCTTCTTGGCAGCCACCTTCCTCATGGCGGCCAGGATGTTGCTGAGTTCTTCTCGCTTCCTCTTGGCGTGGATGTTTGTCCCCACCCTTTTCTTGATGAACTTGAGGGCCTGCTTGTCCTTGGAGACCTTGAGCAGCTCCATGGCGCGTCGCTCGTAGGGCGCGAAACCACACACCTCCCAGATCATGTCCCGCACGAACTTGGTGTGCTTGGTGAGGCGCCCGCGGCGGCGGCGGCTGAGCCCCGGCTGGCTCACCTTCTTGGTGACTTTGTGGCCCTTGTTGAGGCCCACGGCCACAGGGTAGCGCACAGCCATGGCTGCTGCATGTCTATCAAAATATCACTTTTGATGAGATTGTTGGCATTGCCTGGCAGATACGACACCAGTCATTAGACAGAGAACTCTCTGAAACTATTAAAGAGATCCTGGGAACTGCCCAATCTGTGGGCTGCAATGTTGATGGCCGTCACCCTCATGACATCATAGAAGACATCAACAGTGGTGCTGTGGAATGCCCAGCTAGTTAAGGAACTACAGATGAAAATATTTCAATAAAGGATCATTTGTTAAAAAAAAAAAAAAGAAGTGAGGATCCATTTGACCCGCAATTCCACTACTGGGAATAAATATACGCCAAAGAGACCAGAACTGCCACCCAAGCAGATACATGCACACCCATGTTTATCGTGGCTTTGTTCACAATAGCAAGGAGTTGGAAACAACCTAAGTGCCCATCAACAAATGAATGCATAGAGAAGCTGTGGTATATTCACACAATGGAATACTATGCTGCATTGAAAAACAAGGAACTCATGCAATATTATTCAAAATGGGTGACATGGAGGACATTATGTTGAGTGAAATATCTCAGTCACAGAAGGACAAATACTACATAGGGCCACTGTTGTAAAACAGCACTGACATTGGCGTTGGGGGGGACTGAGAAAGATGGGCTCAATAATGTATACTGCACTGAAACAGATGAAGGAGAGAACTGTTTAAAGGGGATATGTGATTAGGTATTATTGTCATGATTGGATGTTCCTTAGAGGCAACAATGGTAAACTTCATCTCATTGATTTTGACCATGCTGTTAGGAGATGCCAATCTTTGGGAAAAGATGCCATGTTTGGAAAAACAGATTATCAGTGAAAGAAGAAGACCTTCAAGGAGCTAAGTTACTGTAGTGGCTGCAGCAATGTGTAAAAAATGGCAAAGATTGTGAGGATGGCTCAGGAACAAGGGGGAGGTGCTACAGTTCAGAACCAAGACACATAACAACAGTGACACTGCTGAGCGAATGCTGTGGCAACCAGCCTCCAGACCACGAGAACTCGCTTTGCAGGGACCCTCTGTCTCAGCACCAAGGTCCTGGGATCAGAAGTGAACAGGGACAGATGGCTGGCTGGTTGTGTGGAAAGCAGACACATGAACTGCATCCTTTCTCTTGTGGCCTCTGATCCTCTGACAGGGTCATAACTGCATCACAACATCCTAAATGCCTGGCAGCAAGAGGACTCTGAGTGAGAGCATGAATTAAGTAAGTACTCTGTGAACCAAACTTACTGCAGTGCTCTGTTGCCAGTTCCTGCCCAAAAGGGTCTCATTTGGTCCACACTGAGATAAGATTGTGTTTTAGAGTTTGTTCTGTTGTCAGTTTAAACAGTGATAAGTACTTAGAAAATCCACATTGCCCAGGAGTGAATTCTGACTCAAGGCATCCCAGGTACAAGATTATCAGGCCTTTCTTCTGTGGCCCCTCTGGGTATTTTCCACCCCTGAGCCACCGCGTACATGATGAAAATCAAGTCTATTTTTGCTGAGTGAATTCCAACTCATAGCCTCCCTATAGTACAGATAAGTATGTCTGTTCAAGAGAAACCCACAGGGTCTCCAAAGCTGAAAATCTTTACAGAAGTAGACTGCCACAGCTCTCTCCTCTAGAGCAGCTGATAGATTCAAACCTCTGACCTTTTGGTTAGTAGTGAAGCATTTAGCCGTAACAGTGCCAGGGTTCCCTGGTACACACTATTGTTGGTGTTGTTGCTGTACGTCCTCGAGTCAGAAATGACCAGTAGCTGACCCTCCAGTGAGTTTTCAGAGGAGACTGTTCAGCCTTCTCCAATGGATCAGCTGGTGGACTTGAACCACATGCCTTTGGGAGTGCAACAAACTTCTTACCACTAGGCCCTCAGAGCTCCCTTACTGTTGGTGTTAGGTGTCTCCAAATCAGTTCTGACTCAGCAATGCTGGTACAACAGAAAAAACGTCGCGCAATCCTGCACCATCCTCACAACCACGACTTGATTTAGCTCGTTGCAGCTACTGGATCAAATCATCTTGTTGAGAGTTGAGATGCAATGAGTTTGGGGGTTGTTTT
>NW_006399876.1:7456140-7482233 GCF_000299155.1 Elephantulus edwardii
TCCTGTAGGCTGACAGAGAACAGTGGAGCAGCCAACACACAGAACTCCTGTCTGTGCATGGCTGAAGACCGTGGGGATTTTATAGCGTCCTGGACATTTCACATCCATGAAATAGGAATTCGGGCTCTGCACCAGGCGCTTCTTCTTGTGTTTCCTCTTCTCCTCTTCTGGAGAGGGATGTTGGCAGGCGGAGGTCACCACCGGAAAGGCGCAATGAGTTTTTTAACATGACCCTTCTAACCATAGTCCTCCATTTTGTGGTATTGGTGGTGGTGGTGGTTATGTGCTGTCAAGTTCACAACAACTCATAGCAACCCTCTGAACAATAGCTCTGGTCCTTGCTGTCTCCTGTACGATCCTGGCCATCTCTCACTCACAACCCCATTGCCACAGCTGCTGCATCAGTCCATCTCATCCAGGGTCTTCCTCTCCTGCGCTGACTCTTCACCCTTCCAAGCATGATGTTCTTTTCCAAGGACATCCTAAAAGACTACTCAAAGTATGTGAGAAGGAATTTTAAAATCTTTGCCTTCAAAGGACCAACCTGACTTCACCTTCCCCAGGACTCTTGTTTCTATGCTTGGATTACAGGCCCATTTTAGAGTGAGTTGCTTTTTGTATCTATGAGGCAGGATTAGGATTAGGATGTATCTTGAATCTTAGCACCTTACTAAAGGTTGTATTACCACGCTTACCCCTTCACCACTTTCCACACCCTTATTCAACTGACCACATTCCAGTGCCTTACTGAAGTCACACCGCAGCTTGAGTCACACTTTTTACCTGAGAGGAGAGAGGTGAGCAAAGAACAGGTGGCAGGAGAGGAGGAGAACCTCCTTTGGACCCTGGCCCTGTGATTGGAGCCCTCCTTCCAGGAGACAGAAAGCTGTAATGAGAGACAGACAGAAGCAGTGACAGTGAAATGGCAACAGCAGAATCAATAAATCAGCATGAAAACTGATCAAGAAAACACAGTGCCTTCAGGGGACATGCTTTCTAGCAGGTGAAGTGCTTCTACACTTTGTCAGAGATCAAGTGAAAGCACTGGTGGCCCTTCCCCCCCACCCCAAAAGCCTTCAATATGGATTGCACCTCAACATCAAGAAAACAAAAATTCTAACCACTGGACCATTAGGCAACATCATAATTGTTGTTGTTAAGTGCTGTCGAGTCGCAGGTGACTCATAGCGACCCTATGAAGGAAAGTCCTCAACACTTGTGTGTCTTTCATCCTCTCTCCAGGGTCATAGGGTTTCCGGAGGCAAGCTATTACGAAAGTGGATGCCACTCCTGCTTCCAAGCTTGTTTTAATTGCTGAGCTCCACCCAACACCGTCTGCATTGGGTAACCAACCATTAACGCATTTGACACATCAGCGTCACAGTGTTCAGCCTCACAGCAACCACAAGTTACCTCTGTACGGCATGTAGCATCATGATAGGTGGAGAAAATATTGGAACTGATCCACAGTCAACAACCTTGGTCCCAGCAGTCAGGATGGATTGCGTTGCTGAAGTCTGCAGTGAGGAACATCTCTAAATTACTGAGGAGCAATGATGTCAGTTTGAGGACTCAGGTAAGCCTGACTCAGGCTGTGGTCTTTCCAATCATTTGTGATACATTTGAGAGCTGGACAACGAATAAGGATGAACAGAGAGGAATTGATGCCTTTGAGGCTGGTGTTGGAGAAGAGCGTGGACATCACATGGACTGCCAAAAGAACTAAGCATTATATTTTGAAGCAGGTGCAGCCAGAGTTCTCATTGGAAGCAAAGATTACAAAGTTTCATCTGACATAGTTTGGGCATGTTGCTAGGAGAGGTTATTCCTTGCCAGAGGGATATCATGCTTGGAAAGGAAAGAGAGAAAGACCCTCAACCAGATGACAGTGACTATAGCAATAGGCTCAAGCGTGTCAGAAATTATGAAGACGGCACAGGATAGGGACAAGGTTCAGATCTATTGTTCATGGAATTAGTATTGGTCATAATTTACCTGACGGTACCTAACAACAACAACAACTGGTGGCCTAGTAGGGAGCTCTGGTGGCCTACAGTTTGGGTCTACCAGCTGCATCACACGACAAATATGGGCAATCTCTTCCCACATGATTGCCTCTGAAAGCCTTCTTCTGGAGGGTCGGCTATGAGTTGGTTCCGTCTCAGTGGTACCAAACAACAGCGATTGGTGGCCTAGTGAGTAAGGAGTTGCATTGTCAGCCCAGTGGTCAGTAATTTTTAACCCACCAGCTGCTCCACAGAAAAAGGTTGGGCAACCTCCTCCTGTGCATTTACAGCCTCTGAAAACTCACTGGAGGGTCAGCTCTGAGTTCTAACGGTGATAAAGTAGTTTGTCTTTTGTGGTAATTCGTTTTCTTAAGGTAAATTAATGATACATTTATTAGAAAGTTACTTCCCCAAAGAGACAGGCCTCCTCTTGCGAAAGAAAATATGGAGGGGGAGCCTTTTTTTGGCAATTCTTGCTAAAGCAAACCAGAGGCCAAGGGGCAGCGAGTGATTGAGGACTGAAAAGGGGTGTGTGTGTGTGTGTGTGTGTGTGTGTGTGTGTGTGTGTGTGTGTGTGACAGTTGAAAAGAGACTGTCCGGGCAGAAAAGCTGTTTCTTATCCTGAATACGCCCTGCTGTTGTGAAGTGTCAACTCATAGTGACCCTGTGATCAGAAGAATGTACCACGGCCCAGGCCTGCACTGTCTTCAGTCGCTGTTCAAACCCATTGTTGGAGACACTTAGTTAATCCAGCTCCTTGAAGGTCTTCTTTTTTGCTGACCCTACTTTACCAAGCATAAGGTTCTTCATGGACTGGTTCCTCTAGATAATATATTCAAGGTAATATATCCTCACTTCTAAAGAGCGTTCTGGCTCTTCTTTCAAAACAGATTGTACAGTAGGAACTTAATTGTTGTTGCTGTTAGGTGCTGTTGAGTCGTGTAAGAGCCATGGTGACCCTGTGAATCTGAACCGTAGCCTGTCCTGTGCCACCCTCCCCAGCTCTGACATCCATGAGCTCATTGCTGCAATCACTGTGTAAATGGACCTGTTTGAGTCTTCCTCTCTTCCACCAACTCTCTACCTTTTCAAGCATGAGGTCCTCTGAACATTTTTGAGAAGCGATAACAAGATGTCATGTAGCCTAATGTCTTTTTCAATACCTTAGAGGCAGATCTGGAGTATAGATTGTATCGCAATGGGCATACGCCAACCTTTTATAAAGATTTACATATTAATAGAAGTTGCATTTTTGGGAGTCCATGGTATAGATTTTTTTCCCCTTAGGCATAAACATTGGTCACAGTAAGTAGATACTAATCATTATCCTTAAAGTCAACAACAAGCACCACAGTTTTGGGGAGCTGTTTCCTTCATGAAGATTTTTAAGTTGTTGTGTTGTTATGTGCTGCCGAGTCACCTGAGACTCATAGCAACCCTATGTACAACAGCTCTGAAACCTGCCCTGCCCCGAGCCAGTCTCATTAATTCCGACACACCCGCCCCATTGCCCCAGGTACTGGATCAATCCATCTCATCTGGGGTCTTCCTCTCCTGTGCTGTCCGTCCACACTTCTGAGCATGATGTCCTTCTCCAAAGACTGGTTCTTCTTGGCTACATGCCCAAAGTATGTGAGATGGAGTTTAAAAATCCTAGCCTCCAAGGAGAAACTTGGTTTCACCCTCTCCAAGACAGACCTATTTAGGGAGCTCTAGTGGCCTAGTGGCAAAAAGCTGCGCTGCAATCCTGAAGGTGCATGGTTCAAATCCACCAGATGCTCTGCTGAAGAAGGGGCAGTCTCCTCCTATGTCAGTCAGATCCAACTCGATGGTACATCACAAGAAAACACACACACAAAAAGAAGAAGAAGAAGGAAGAAAAGACAGACCTATTTAAGTAGCAAGTGGTTTTTCTATGTGGTTCATCCCCAAACCTGAGATTTACAGTAATGTGGGACCAGTTTACTATTTCTGGCAAAAGACCATCCCAACTTCCTAGTCTGGGAAAGAGGCACTGATACATACAAATAAACAACTGTTCTAAGACCACAAGTTTAAGGAACTTTTTTAAAAAAATTATTTGTGTGTGTGTGTGTGTGTGTGTGTCTGTGTATCGTCAGATCAGATCTGACTGGTACAGGAGGAGACTGTCTCTCCTTTTCTGGCAGAGCATCTGGTGGATTTGAACCATGCACCTCTGGGATTGCAGTGCAGCTTCTTGCCACTAGGCCACCAGAGCTCCCCCTGAGTCTTTGCATGTTTGGATTCACTCCATAGTCCACGTCTTTATTTTCATAATAGGATGCCCACTTTTTTGTTGTTGTCTCCCCTTCTGTAGGTTCCTCAGTCCCTGAGTAGAAGAAGGGTGCTCAGGGTGTCAGTTTCTGGGGTCGGGTCCTGGAGAGATCTCTGTAAATCCTTCACCATTAGCAGTCTAGGGAGGAAATGTTAGCACTGCCTCTGATTCTTGTGCCATCTTGCTTGACCAGGAATGGGTTCTTGTTGGATGAGACTCTTTGGAAATAAATTTGAGCCAGATGAGGTTCTGAGCATGAGCTCTGCTTGTCGGTTTAAAATCAGAAGAAGTCACTGTTGTAGAATGGGACTGACATCAGGGTTGGGGTAAGACTGAGAAAAACTGGATAAATTATGTATACTGCATTGAAACAGATGAGGGAGAGAATAATTTAATAGTGATATATGATAGGGTATTATGGCTATCACAAGAGTCCAGAATTAAGGTTGCATAGTGGAGTGTACTCGGGACGGTGGGAGGGGTGTGGAGGGATTGTATACCAAAGAAGGAATTTTTCTTTTGCTTTTCAAAGAGAAGCGCAAACTGGGGAGGGGAGGGAGGGCTGGGCAGGGAGAAAAGTGCAACAATGATTGAATGGAATTCCAAAATCTCTGTAAATGTTCATTAAAATTAATAAAATTTTTAAAAAATAATCAGAAAAAGTGTTCATCAGGGTTGCATCTTCATCCATACCTGTTCAATCTGTATGCTGAACAAATCACTCAAGAAGTGAACCTTATGAAGAATGTGGTGTGGTGTCAGCGTTGAAGGCTCATTAACAACCTGCTTTATGTGGATGACAAAACTTTACTTGCTAAAAGTAAAGAGGACTTGAAATACTTCCTGCAGAAGATCGAAGACTATAGCCTTCAATATGGATAACATCACAAGAGCAAGAAAAGAAAACTCCTCACCATTGGACCGGTAGACAACATCTTGATAAATGGAAAAGAGAGTGAAGTTTCTAACTATTTTATTTTAGTTGGATCCACACTCAACAGCCATGGTTATATATTGTTGTTGTTAGGTTCCATCAAGTTGAGTATGAACCATAGTGATGCTAAAAACAACAAATTAAAAAACAACAACAAAAAACCCCCTCAGATTTGACCCTGCCCTATCCTGTGCCATCTTCACACTGCTGGTCCATTGCTGCAGTCACTCTGTCAATCCACCCGGATGTGGGTCTTCCGCTCTTTCGCTAACCCTCTGCCTTTCTGAGCATCACATACCTCTCCAAGATACAACAGCCCCGCCTAGCAACATGCCGGAAGTATGTGAGGCAAAGCCTTATCTCTGCTTCCAAGGAACACTCTGGTTGCACTTTCTCCAAGACGTATTTGTTCTTTTGGAAGTCCATGGGATGCTCAGCTCTCTTCTCCAGCCATAGTAGCACCAGTCAATAAATCAAAAGGCAATTTTATTGGAAAAATCTACTGTCAAAGATATATCCAAAGTTCTAAAGTGCAAGGACTTCAGTTTAAAGACTAAGATGCGCCTGATCCAGGCCATCATATTTTCAATTGTTTCCTATGCATCTCAAAGTTGGACAGTGAATGACAGAAGAGTCGATGCCTTTGAATGGTGGTGCTGGTGAAGATTACTGAATATACCATGGATTGCCTAGAGAACAAACACATCTATCTTGAAGAAAGTGCTACCAGAGTGCTCTTTAGAGGCAAAGATTGTGAAATTCCATCTCACTTTCAATGGGCATAATATACTGGGAAAGGTAGCGGAAGAGAGGAAGACCCTCAACAAGATGGATTGACACAGTGATGACCACAGTGGGCTTGAACAGGACAGAGATCATGAAGATTACACAGGACAGAGAAAAGCTTAGTTAGCTCTGTTCACAGGGCTGCTATGCTGCTCATGGGGTCCAGTATACATATGTATATGTATACTATACGTATACGGAGGTATATGTACTCGACTCGATGGCACTTAATAACAGGTTCCAAGACTGCTATCTGGACATGCATTATAATAATAGAGGTTGGACGTGAGTGGTCAAAGCTCAGGGGTCTCCTGGCTTGCAGAGGATTATCTGCTTGGGTATGGCCTTCAGGATGTGATTCCTGGTCAAGGTCTACAACTTTCAGCTCAGCCTCGAAGGCTTGTGTGGTGGAAAGGATTGTCCTTGGCCTCAGATCCTGGTTGATTCCTGCCCACACCCTTGGTCGTCCAGCGTCTGGGTGAATCTAGAGGCATTATGCCAGTTCAGAGAACCTATTCGACTCCAGACACATCACTAGTTAATAATAAGTATTTATTTTGGGATTTGCGGAATGCCTATGTGCACAACTCTGCGCTTCTCAGAGACAGGAGTTCCTACAGCTGCTTCCCTGAAGGTGGAAAGACACGTAGGTCACTTCTCCAGTGTTAGGTCATGAGAGGTCAAAGCACTGAAGCTGGGGCGCAGCCACTGTACTTCCCCCAGGCTGACTCCAGGGGTTCACAATGGAGCCTTTAAGAGGAACCATCCATGTTCACGTGCCTCAGGGCCACAGAAGCCCAAAGGAGGCCTGGGAGCTGTGTGGGCACCTACGATTCAGTTAAAGCAGAAACCTGGACCTTCTCTGTGTATTTCTGCCCACTGTGGGGCGACCTT
Source organism: Elephantulus edwardii (assembly GCF_000299155.1). Taxonomy (NCBI): domain Eukaryota; kingdom Metazoa; phylum Chordata; class Mammalia; order Macroscelidea; family Macroscelididae; genus Elephantulus; species Elephantulus edwardii. The sequence continues at coordinate 7,463,057 of NW_006399876.1, forward strand.
GGGGACAGCTGTTTTCCCCCTCTCATTTCTTCCTCACTGTCAAGTGGGGTTGAAGGTGATTGCATTAGGGTATCCGGGGAGAGGATCACTGCAGAGCCCTGGCCACCTGCTTCTACTGCTCAGACCAGATGAAGCGGGGAAGGTCATGGTCAAAATGCCTTGCCAGCATGCTCTGGAGCTATCCTAGAATTTGTTACCTGAGGAGGTGGGAGGAAGAGGGCAGAGGGTTTAGTTGAAGGTCTTCTTTGAGATTTGTCCAAGATTACGGAGTCACGTGGGGCAAGGACTGGACTGGGGCCCACTCCCACCTCCCATGGGTAAAGTGAGTCCCAGGCCTTAGTCTGGGTGCTAACCTGGAGCCTTTGGAAGGACAAGAGGGCCCTGTGACCTCCCCACTCCAGATCCCTCCTTCTGGGGTGCAAGAAGCCTGGTATCTGACACAGATCAGAGTGGCCAGCTGGGTGGGGCAGAGGTATGGGGAGAGAGGCAGGGAGAGGGGAGGGCACTATAACCGCTCCCCCAGCACTCTGTCCCCTGTTCCCAGCGCTATTTGAAGTGAGACAGAAAGTGGGCCACGGGGTAGTGCGGCCCATCGATGCCCAGGCCCTGGCAGAGGCCCAGCAAGCGGTGGCGGGCCTCGGCAGGACTGGCGCCCGCACAGGCCACATTGCAGTACGGCTCTTCGTACTCGCCGGGCACCAGGGCCTCCTCCAGCACGTTGAGACGCAGCACACCCCGGTCGTGCAGGGCCTGCAGGGCTTCGCGGCTGGCGGTGGAGCTCAGCGCCTGCAGGTGCTGGGACACCAGGCACATGATGCCCACCAGGTGGCCGCGGGCTCGCGGGTGGGCGGGCACGGCGGGCCGCAGGCCACAGGCCACCATGGCGGCAGCCAGCAGCAGGTCGACGCCGTAGAGCTCCAGGATCCAGTCCCTTAGGTAGAAGCCGCCCATGCGTGGGTTGATCTCAATGAGCCTTGGCCCTGCCTTGGTCACCTTGAGCTCCACGTTGAAGACCCCATCCAGCAGCCCGCAGCCCAGGCAGCAGCGGAAGGCCGCCTGAACCAGCTGAGCCTCCTGCTCCGGGGCCAGCCCGGTGGGCATGCAAGCTGCGGTCTCAGTGAAGCCGGGCAGCCGCGTGGGACCGTTGTCCGAGACAAAAGCCGCCAGCAGCTGCCCGCCAAACAGGATCAAGTCCACGTCGTGCTCAGTGCCTTCCACGAACTCCATCAGCAGCATGGCATTGCCCCAGCCCAGCCCGATGCCAGGGTGGTCCGCCTCACCTTGCAGGTCTCGGACGATCCGGGAAAAGTGCTCATGGCACTGCGATGCGTCCTCCACCAGCCGTACACCCACCGCACCTGCCCCAAACTCCAGCTTCATGACGCCCGGCAGAGGCACTTGGCGGACAGCCTGCTCCACGTCTGCCTCGCTTTGCAGCGGGCAGCAGGGCACGGCATGCAGGGCGGGCGCTGGCCATGGGGGGCCTCGGCGGCACAGCAGGTGCAGCTGGGTGCAGCTCTTCTGCTTGGCCAGGCGCATGGCGGCCGGCGGGCTGCAGGGCAGTCCTAGCTCCTGGCAGAGCAGGGCGGTGAGCACCAGGCAGTCGTCCCAGTAGGAGAAGCAACCATCGAGCTGCAAGCCGCGCGCCCGCACCAGATCAGCCAGCAGCCGGGCATTCTCCTCGTCCCTGCGGTGCTCCGTGACGTCGAAGTGAATGAAAGTGTGCACCAGCTGCGAGGCAAAGTGGTTGGGATCCGACTCCACCAGGTGCAGCTGCAGAAAACAGCCCCAGGAGGTCAGGGGTGCACGCCCCGCCCCGAGCTGCAAAGCCCCCGCCCATTCGCAGAGGCCCCGCCCATCTTGAGATCGTAATCGTGCACCGCGTTCCACCGGAACTTCATACTGATGCTGAACACACTGAATACACTCAGCATGCCCCGCCCCACCATCGTAGACCCGCCCCCAGGGCGCATGTCCCGCCCCATTCCTAGAGACCACGCCCTATCACCATAGACCACGCCCACTTAGAGACCTTCGTTGCGGCCCGAATCCCGCCGGAACACACGCCACTCAGTCAACATGCCCCGCCCCACCTGCGTAGGCCCACCTCCGCTGTGCATGCCCCGCCCCGTCCACATATGCCCCGCCCCCGACGCGCTCGCCCCGCTCCATCTGCACAGGCCACGCCCACCTTGAGTCCGTAATCTCGCGCTGCGTCCCATACAAACTTCTTGCTGACACCGCCTGCACCGACCAGCAGCAGCTGCTTGCCCTCCATGAGGCTGCGCCCCGAGCGCCGGAGCATGGTCTCCACGAGGGGCGCCGCCGCCGCCTCCTCGCCCACCACCCCCATACGCCGCGCGGCCCAGAGCCCCTCGAGCGCACCGCACGCCTCCAGGCACAGGCCGCTGTTCAGCTCCAGGGCCACGGGGAGCAGCTCGCGGCCGGACACCGTCAGTGCGAAGTCCACGCCTGGTGAGCGGGAGCGGGCTCAGCGCGGTGGGCCTGGCCCAGCCTCGGCTCCAGCCGCCCGTCCGTCTGCACTCCACTCACCCAGCACGTCGGTGCGGACGTGGCGTCCACCGCGCTGCTCGGCGCTCAGGCCGGCCTCCAGGGCCAGCACGGCGGCCAGCGCGGCCTCTGCCGCCGCCTTGACGCGCCGCCGCACGGCCTCCACCTGGGCCGCCTCGCGCAGGCCGCACTGGGCCAGGGCCACGTCCAGCGCCCGTGGCAGGGAGCTGTGATGCCGCAGCGGCCGGTCCGCACGGCCCACAGCACACACCACCTGCGCAGGGCACTACTCAGGGGCGCTGGCCCGAGGGAGGCGGAACCCCCAACAGACAGACGCGCACACACCTCCCCCAGCGCCATGTGCAGGCCCGCCTTCACGCTGATCTCCAAAAACTCCCTTCTCAGGTGGGACCAGCCCCCATGGCTACCCAGGCCCCTCGGAGTTCTACTCTTATGGAGCCCAGCTGGGGTTCCCTCTTGGTGCTCTTGCCGCCCTAGGGGCCTTGTCACCCTGTTGTACCCTAGCACTGCTCCCACCCTCTTCCCAGTTCCTCCTGGGGGCTCCTAGTCATGGACTTATCCAGCAGATCTTTCCCTAAAACTTCCTGGAACTCCTGGCTTGGAGCTTTTCCCCCAGAACTCCAAGAACCCTGGGTTGTTTGAGTACCCCTCAGCCCCTGCTTAGAGTAGCAATGGCAGGAAAGGAGGGAGGAAACAAAGTATTTTAGACCCAGGAGCCCCCACAAAAGGCAACTGACACCTCCGAGACTTCCTCCTCTCTCTGCCCCAGAGAACTGTTGGGGCCCTAGCAGGTGAGCGGGGTGGGGCTGGGCTGGGCTGGACTAGGCTGCGTCATACAAAGACTCACCTGGCCCAGGCCACACTCACCTTGCTCAGCAGAGGTCTGTCACCCTGGGTGCAACATACCACAGCACAGATGCGAACAGCCAGCTCAGGACCTGATGGGGGGTTATCTGAGGGGAGACCTGAAGCCTGAGTGCAGCCCCTGATAGCCAGGCACTAGGGCCCACCCTCACAACAGCTGGCCCAGGAGGCCCTCACCTGGGCTGGCCAGCCAGACAGGTGGACACACGGCCTCCACTAGGATGCTCTCCTCCTCCTCCAACTTTTCCATCATGGCCAGCACTGCATCCACCACAGCACCTAGTTCCGTCCTTGGGTGCAGACGTAGGACTTGCCTCCCACGCCAGCGCCAGCCACTGAGCTTCACAGCCACCTACAGAAGGGAGGGCAGAGGGGGCCTCCTCATCACCACCCCAGTGCTTACAGGCGGGGTATGTCAAAACTGAGGTCAGAGGGCCCACTGGGGCCACTTTCCTATCTGCACCTGGGTGGGAACCATCCCTGGGGATCGTCCTCTGGGTATTGGCCCAGGCCTCAGGATGAGCTGGGGCCTGTTACCTGCAGGGCATCCCCCAGGGCCTGGGAGTGCAGGAAGGCCCCCACTTCCTCCTTCACTAGGGCCTCCTGGCCCTCTTTGCAGCTCAGCTCCACCAGCCGAAGTCCAGGCCTGGCCTCCCCGCCCTGCAGCAGCCCCAGCGATTTGTAGGTGAAGGCCAGGGTAGCGGGCACGGCCACGCCCCCCTGTCGGGCCAGCAACCGCCTGGTCAGCAGCCGGTCCTCCAGCAGGCGGGCCAGCTCTGCTGAAGTGCCCCGGGGGCAGGCCAGGTCACGGGCCAGCTCTGCTGCCTCTCTACCCCAGCCAGGCCCTGGCCCCACGTCTGCCAGGAAGTAGGTGGCCTGGCGTGGGGGCACAAAGTTATCCAGGAATGTCAGGCCCCCTGGGTGGAAGCTCACAGCCTTGGAGACCAGCAGGGCTGCCTCACCCAGCTCCCCGGTCGCTGGCACCTTCGTCAGCCAAGCAGGGGACAGACAAAGGAGCATGTTTCCTGTGGGCAGAGGGAGACAGGCAGCTGGCCAGAAGGGGCCTAATGCCCCCAGGCCCCCACCTCTGGCTCAAGCCCCAAAAAGTGGGGGCAACTGTTCTCAGAACCCACCCCCACCCAGCGCAGGGCAACTGCCCACGGGAATGCAGGCAGTTGGCAGGACTGGTAGGTATTTTGAGATGTGGCTGAGGCAGGGCTGCCCTTTCTGTAGGAGCTGGCGGGGGAGGGAGGACTCCAGCAAGCACTCACACACTCACCCGGGCTCTGGACCCCACCCTCGAGCAGCACGGACAGGAAGGTGCTGGGGGATCCCAGAACGCACAGGGTCACCTCTGCCCCAGGGCGACCTCGAGGAGAACAGGACCCAACTCAGCAGGGGCTCTCCTGGTTATCTCCCAGTTCCCTTCCCCATCCCCCATCCTCATCCTTGGCCTCTGGTCCTTTTCAGGATGGGATGACAAGCATATGGAGACAGATGAAGCTGAGTGGGGTATAGGGAGCCTCTGTTCCCTCCCCACTGGAAAGCCAACTTTCTCCTCTTCCAGCTGCTCTGGGAGACACTGGAGATCGGACATCAGGAGATCTGGGTTCCGGTCTAGCGCTGCCTCTGGTTTTCTGTGTGCCCTTGGGGAAGTTACTGACCCCACTGTGCCTGTTTCCCAGTCTCTGCAATGGAACCAGCTTGGGCTCTCACGTATTCTAGCCCTTGTCCAAGCAAACTGTGGCCACCTGTTCCATGAGCAGTTAGAGCACGGAGGGCGTGTGGAGTGCCGATGCCACAGCTGCCTTCACAGCCATCCTAAAATCTTCCCTAAAACTTCAGAACCCAGCTTTCAAATCCCAGGACTGGACTCCTGGAGTGGGCATCTCTACTGGTGCCAGAGGCCCTTGGCCTTCCTGGGTTACTGGCCGTGCTGCCCAGCACAGAGGAGAGGCTACTCTTGGCAGGGAGCTCTCTGCCCCCTGGAAGGGGGCAGCCGACTGAGCTGAGGGCACCTCCCTCCTCCCCAGTGTGCCCTCCGTGGAGCCCTCAGCACCTGTGCGGGGCGCCTGGCTGCGGTCCTGGGTCTCCGGGAGGCCAGCGTGCTGCAGGCAGCTCTGAAGGAGGCTGTAGTAGTAGGCTGTCCAGGACCGGGCCTCAGCCCCCTCGGGGGAGCCCTTGCAATCCAGGTCCACATCCTGGCTCCAGGGGCCAGGGAGGGAGCCTGTGGGTGGCAGGCCAGACCCCCCTCCCCATGGGCCCTCCTCATCCTCCATGTCCTTGGAGCTCAGGGGACTGTCCCAGCTGGGACACAGTGGATCCAGAGAGAGCTGAGGTGGCAGAAGGGGTGGGTCTTGGGCGGACTGGGCAAGGAGACACACCAGGTCACTCTGGAGCCCAGGCCCTCCCCTGCCCTTCAACCCTGAGTTATGTTTGGGCCAGATATTGTCCAAAGGACCAGGAGAGATGGAGGGGGTTGGGGGTGGAGGCTTGTCACCAGGTCACACATGTGGGAGTGCTTTGTAAACTGTGAGCTGCTGTGTCCTGAAGCAGGCAGGCATCCGTGGCCTGCTGGTTGGACCATCAGGTCCCCCCCTCCCCCGACACCGGCCCTCCCTGGCTCAGTTCCCAGGGCAGTTGCTTGTCCGTCTAGTTCACTGGTGCAGTGCCACCACCCTAAGCTATGGCTGGCACACAGAAACCATTTCCCAAACGTTTATGAATGAAAAACTAGATAAATACTTAAAAACATTAATAACTCTGGGTTTCCCATGGTGCTACAGGCTTCAGTGGCCTGCTGATCCTCTTGAAGAGCCTAACTATTCCTGGAGGTCCCACTGTACAGCAGATCCTTTGCAAGGCTTGGGAACTGCAAAGGTGGGCTCCTTGTGTTCAGATGTTGCTCTCTGGGTGGAATCTCACCTTGGCTGCTTCTAAGACTTAAGATGATGGTCCTAGGCTGACACCACACAGGTGGCTGGAGGCTCCATGTGAGCACAGATGGGACGCTTATTCCTGACTGTCCCTGGCTTGGAGAGGGAGGACGGGTGGCTGGCCACGTGGCCACCTGGGGCTTGGGACGAGGTCTCTCTGGGCCCTTGGGTACCTAGCATCTATCTGCCCTGTTTTATCCTTGGATGCTGTGGCTTGGACCATGATCTCCTTGTCTGTTGAGGACAGTGTCTAGGGGCAGAGAAGTCTGGGCCTCAGAGTTGGACTTAAGTCCCAGCTTGCCAGCGTCAACCTCTGAACTTCTCTCTACTCTGCTTGATAGAGAGGCACCCTGCTGCGGTGTCCCCAAACCCAAGTGTTGTTACTTCCATGGTAGATGCTCAAGATGACTGGATGTGAAAGGAAATCAAAGGTGCCCGAGTCTCTGGGCTGGAGGGAAGACATGGAGGGCAGTAAGAAATGGGACAGGTGGTCAGGGGGCTGTGAGCTGGCCACAGCTGAGATGTCAGCACAGGACGGGCCCAAGATTAGGCTCTGACGCCATTGTTCTCGGGGCCCTCCCTCTGTCCCTGGTCTTGAGCCTCGAGGAGGGACAAGCGGAGACTCACCATCTTGCAGGTGGAGAGGCTGAGAGACTGATGGCCGAGACAGAGGGACAGAGAGATAAGAGAGGGAGTCAGGGCATCTGGGGCCCTACTCCACCACCCAGTCCTGAAGACTAGGGGAGGGACAGGTGGCCAGTACTGTGCCTGCAGCCTGTCCCGGCCAGAGTGTCCCAAGTCTGCCCTGCCCCCACCCCAGGAAGCAGAAGGATTTCTGCCCCCGGGACCTTAAGACCTTAAGAGCCCTGTAGCATGAGCTCACAGCTCCAGAGTTGCACAGGGCAGTCGGTGGGTGGGAGGGGTCGGGGTGGAGCACAGTCGCTCCAGGTAGGGTGGGTGTCTGTCCTCCCCAAGTATCGAGAGGCGGGGCTGGGGACTCCCGTGGGGCCAGTCTCAGGGTCCCAATCCTCGCGGCCCCTGCCCCGGCAGCCCCCCTCCCTGGCTCGCCCAGGCGGGGGGCCGGAGCCGGGGTACCTGCGGGTGGGCGCAGCGGCTAGGCGGGCGGTGGGGCTCCGCGGGCGAGCGGGCGGGCTGGCAGGCGGCAGGTGGCTGTCACAGCGGCGGCTGCACAGCGCAGCCTGGGCGGCACCGCCTTTTATAGCCGCGCGCGCGCGGGGCATGCCCAGTGGGCGCGGGCGGGGCGGCGGGGGTCAAGTTCAGCAGCCGCGGGTGATCAGACAGATTGCGCCCAGAACCGGCCTGGTTCCCTCCAGCCAACCCTGGCAGACTCCAAACTTGGGACACTGGTGGGGAGCCCAGCCAGGAGAGATGACAGCAGTGGAGGGAGTGAAGGATGGATGGAGGGATGAATGGATGGATGATGGATGGATGGAATTGTCAGAGACACCAAGTTGGGACCTAGGGCCAGGCACACATGAGGGCCATCTGAGAGGGTCCCAGACACAAATCTGGGGGAATAGAAGAGACAGAGCCTGGGCCCAGGGCAGATGATGGAGGCTGGAAGGGACGGGAGGGAGGGGGGCAGATAAGCCTGAGGCTGGAGCCCTCAGAGACTGGTACTAGGACCCGCCCTTGGGGGTGGAGTGGCCTTAGGAGCGGGTGACCGGTCACTGGGGAGCCTGCCCTTGGAACAGGTCCTGGGCCCACAGCGTGGCCCATGGCTTCCCCGCCCACAGTCACAGTTCTGAGCAATGATTCTCCAGGAAACAAATCCCTCTCCTGGTCCCCAAATCTATCTGTGGGGTCCTCTTGACAAGAGTAGGGGCTTCTCTGTACAATCTCACACCAAGACTTTCCCTGCAGGGAACCAGGAGGCACTGAGCACACAGCAATGTCACCTGTCCAGGAACACAGGGGTCAGCTGCACACTGAGGTCACACCCAAATCACCTGGTCCACCCCACCCTAGAAGCCTGCCTGGACCACAGGTTCACATCAAGAACCCCTTCCTGAGGTGTACCTCTCATCTGGGTTCCCATAGAGCTCTGACTGGGGGCCAGGGCACCTCCATTCTGGACCAGAGCCCCACCCTCCTATCTCATACAGACTGGCACCCGACATGTGTACCGTCCTGACTACTACTTCTTCCCTAATGGAATTGGACCCTCTGAACTATACTTTGTGATAAACTTGGGGAGGTCCCTGGGGGGCTGGGAATGAAGCCGGTCAGCCCACAGTCACTTGTTGCACTTGTGGTGGTGAGGGGCCAGCTTGGGGCACTTTCTGCAGCTGTGCTCAGAGGAGCCTCTGAGGTCCCAAACCACTGGATACTCCTAGGGCAGGGGAGGGACTTATCCAGGATCCCCTGTCTAGACCACACTCCCCACACACTTTCTGAGGCTTCTCTGAGCCCTTCCAGGCCCTAGTCCACACACAGCTTTCTCTGGAATTCTGTGCATGTCCCCACACCCCCAGATCCAGGTAGGTGGCCATGTAGGAGTGCCAGTTGGGCCCACAGGAGAGGATGCAGGGGCATTCCTGATGTTATCCAAAAAGCATGAGGTTTGTATTGTTAGGTGCTATTGAGTCAACTCTGACTCACAAGTGACCCTCCCTGTAAAGAACATATTGGACCTTCCTTCCCCTAAGCTGTGTCACGCTCAGTTTCTACCATGGAAAATCCCATTGTTGCAGTTGCTGTATTAATCTTTCTGAAGGTCTTCTCTCTTTTGCTCGCACTCTACTTGTCCAAGTGTAATGTCCTTTTCCCAGGGACTGGCGCCTCATGACAAATAAGATGAAGTTGCCCCATCCTGGCTTCTAAGGAGCACCCTGACTGCACTTTCTCCAAGGCAGATTTGTTCTTTGGACAGTCTGTGGGATATGGAATATTCTTTCCCAATACCAGAATTCAAAGACATCATTTCTTCTTTGATCTTCTTTATTTACTGCCAAACTTTCACATGCAGGAGAAGCAATTGAAAATACCATGGCTTGGATCAGGCACACCTTAGTCTTCACATTGACATCTTTGCTCTTCACCACTTTGGAGAGATCCATAAGAGCATGTTTCCCCAGTGCAGTACGTCCTTTGATTTCTTGACTGTTGCTACTATGGATGTAGATTGTGGATCCAAGCAAAATGAAATTGTTGGTAACTTCAGTCTTTTCTCCATTGTCATGATTTTTTCCCATTGGTCCATTGTCTTGATGTTCAAATATAATCTAGATTGATTGAAGGCTTTGATCCACATTGAAGTCTTTGATCTACAGCAAATGGTCCAAGTCATCTTCACTTTCTGCAAGCAAGGTTGTGTCGTCTACATAATGCAGATTGTTGATAAGTCTTCCTCCAATGCTGATGTGACATTCCTCTTCATCTAGTCCACCTTCTCTAATTATTGCTAGAATTATTTGACAAGGTTTGATTCCTAACAAGTTATCTAGGTTCTGATAAGTTCAGTTTCTTCCTCACAAAGCAAGAGTTGCGATGCACACTTCAGCTGAGTGTGGCTTATCACTGGAGGGCTGGGTGTTGGTCTTCAGACCTCCTCGCAGCTCAGGGCCCAGCCTGGAGTAGGAGGCCATAATTATCTGCTGACTGGGCACTGGATGCCCACCACCCTCTCCCCTGCCAACACACTCCCCTAAGCAGAATCTGTAGGTCAGGGTCTGTGAGCCCCGTGGTTCCGTCCCCGGGACCACAGAGATGCCACATAAACTTGTGCTTACTGAGTGGATTCCCGTAGGCTGTGTCCTTGCCACTAGGACATTCCAGATCCCCTGCCCTACTGTTGGGACACGCGGAAATGACCACGAAACCTGACAGTCACCACTGAAGCAAGGCGCCCTGCCCAATGTGGATGTGTTTCTGTACCACGCCCTGAAGAGCTACAATGAGGTCAGGGACATGGGTATCTGGGAATTGGCACTGGAGGGACACCCGCCACAGAACCAGCTTGTTGTCCTGGTGATGGCTCATGTCTCAAGCCCCCAGGTCCCCACGGGGGCAATTAGCTGTGTGGGCTGGAGTTTCTATGGAGGCAGTCCTGAGGGGGTGCAGCCGGGCTGAGGGAGGGGGCAAGGGCCGGCAGGGCCTTTCTCCTTTGTCCTGGGTATACTGGGCCTTTGTTCCTGCTCAACTCCCTCAGAGAGGCAGACCAGACCCATGAGTGGGGGTGTAAACTTAGGTTAGAGCCCCCTATACGGGGGAGCCCTGAACTAGCCTAGGAGGAGGGGAAGAAAAAGCAGAGAATGGGATGGGCCCCTGCTTTGGGCCCAGCATATCCCTGGGGAGCCACAGGTGCTGGCAGCACCACCCGCCCCAGAGTCTGGGTAGGCGCAGGTAAACACACCTTTCTGATAACCACAAGGCAGCCTCTTGGTGGCCATGGGTGGAGCTAGGGCAGAGTGTGGCTACGAGGGGAGGGAGGGGCTGAGGAGGGCAGGAATACAAGGGGGGGGGGGGAAGATGGGGAGGACAGGGCCACAAGGGGAAGAAAAGGAAAGAATGGGACAGACTAAGAGGAAGGTGAGGTGAGGGCGAGGCCGGTGGGAGGGCGGGAACTGGGGGCAAGAGTAGCATAGGGTCCATTGGATTCAACCCCCTGGATATGCTCAGTCAAACTTTATTCTAGGTTGGGGAACCCAGCTGGGCGACTTTAATGTCCTCAGGGACCTAGCTCCCTGGGCAGATGACGCTGATCCCAGCCAGCCCCTCCCTGTCCTTTCCTCCACCTTTGTGCCCCATGGGGTCAGGAATGAGTTTACCTGCCCTGCTGACCAGCTTAGGGGACGCTAAGCCCCACACATTGTGGGAGGCCCACCGTGGGGGTCTGCGCTCATGAGTCCAAGGAGCCCTCAAAAGCGAGTGTCCAGGAAAGAAGTGGAGCCCCGATGAGCTCTGGGGGGGCCTTCTAGAGGGGGACCCCGCGACCGAGTCAGGAGCCCATGGAACGTTTTGCCGCGGGTTTGGGGCTTTCGCCGAGGGGTCTTGGGTTCCTCTGGGGGCTGTACCACGATGCGGGGCACTTCGAGGCCCGGCCTGATGGCCCCTGGCACCCCTGCCAGCTGCTGGGCCTCAAAGATGGCTGCAGCCCCTGCTAGACGTGCCTGTGGCCGAGGTCGTGGTCCAGGTGATGTTGTGGGCAGCTGGCCCAGCTGGGCCCGCATCTCATGCTGCAGGTCGCGCTCCGACAATGCCACACTGTGCACCTATGGGAGAGGCAGGGGCCCGCTGGTGGTGAGGGGGTAGGAAACAATGACAGCCCCCACCCCTGGGGCGGGCCCAAGGGGCCAGGAAGTGGCTACGGTGGAGGGGCTGACAGATAACTCTCACAGGAGGAACCACTTGAAGACTGGGTTTTCTCCCCTGCAGCTCCGAGGACCTACTGAGCCTAGGTCCTGTTATCTTGTTCTGAGACTCTCTTTCCTCCAATTGCACAACAAGGGCTGGGATGTGGTAAAGGTGGGCAGGAACACCTACCTGGGACATGAAGACCTCCTCCTGTAGCTGAGATGGGGAAATGGTTCGAAGGGCACCCAGGGTCTCCAGGATCCCGGGGCAGGCCAGCCGCTGCTCAGCAGTGCCCAGCGCCAGCCGCACGAGTGTCAGCCCCACGCGGAACAACACCTTCACACCTGCAACCTGGGCTCCATCAAAGGGAAGCCAGCCCCGCCTCCCACCACACCTGAGGCCCCACCTGTCTGCAGCTCACCTCTACCTGGGACCAGGAGAAGGGACTGCATGAGTGCATGCTTGCACATGTACACCTGCAAACACAAGCACACCTACACACACAAGACCTGCGCACACACACAGTGTGTTCATGGGATCCTGGACCAGCGCCTGTCTCAGAGCCACAGAACCTTCCCCTGTCAGCCTCTGAGAGGCCTAATGACAACTGTGTCGCTGTTATTAAAGGAAGCCCGTGGCAGGGCTTGGCCACCTGGCTCCAAGCCTGCCCTCAGGCCCTCCCAAGGGGACAGCTGGGGCTGGCTGTGTACATGGCAGAGGTCAGTAAACGTACTCATGGGTTTCCACATCTCCAAGGTACAACCTGTGGACATTACAGATCAGAGTGACTGATGTACTGGAGGGGGGAGGTGGTGCCAGAGTCTCAGCTCAGCTACCGACACCCCCATCTTGTCCTGGTCCCAACATGCACCTCTCCAGCTTCCCATCTCTTCACATTCCATCCCTCTGCTGCCTGGGTCCTGCAGACAGCCTCCACCTGTCCAGGCTCCCTACAGAAAGGCGCCCTCCTTGGACCTGCCACAGACATGTCCTACAATCCTTGCCTCTGCCAAGTCCTGTCCCTGTTGGCACTATTTTATTTTCTCCTTGGCACCAGAGAAGCTCTATAAATATCTTGGTAATGTGCTTCTTGGCGCCTCCCATGCCTGCTAGAACGGAAGCCTCCATCCACAGGTGGTCTCAGCTCCCAGAGCCAGGCCTGGGCCTAATGAGAGGAGCACTCAGTAAAACCAAATTCAAGGACCTCCAGGTCTAGCTCCCCCACCGAGCCCTGTCTCATGCCACTCCACCCAGTGTTCCTGTCCCATGGGTCTCCTGTGAAAATGTGCCCTGGTCCATCCTCCTGTGGTGGGGGGACACTCTCCATTGCCGCCCTCAGGGGCCAGGAACGGGGGGTGGTGAGGATGGAATAAGTAAGTCCAACAGGTGAGCTATGACATCTCCAGTCACCATCACCAGCGGGCCCCTGGATTTGGGGCCCCAGGAGGGCCAAGGTGGGCAGTGGGAGAGCTGTGGGACCCCGAGCTGGGGCCCCGTGTGCCCCCAAGGCCCCCAGCCTGGCACGTGCCCCACTCACCCTCGCTGAGGAAGGCGTCCCAGATGCGTAGCACCGTGGGGAAGGGCAGGGACCGGGCAAAGAGGCACAGGAACCACTCCGGCAGGTAGAGCAGGGGCCCGACGCCCACCTGCTGCAGGTGCTTGTGCACTCGTGGGAGCAGCCTCCGCAGAAGGGCCGAGAACACCTGCGCGTCCAGCTGAACGGCCTCCTGCAGGTGGCGGTGTCAGCTTTCGCCTCAGCCAGTCCTCCTCGGCTCCCAGGCCCACACCCCTCCTGTCCAGTCCCCTCCTGGCCTCCTTAACCGCCCTACCCTGCTCTGTCCCCCTGCGCCCTATCCCACCTCTCACCATGTGGGGTCCGTAGTAGCCAGGGAGGTAGACCTCGCAGATCTGCACCAGGCACCAGAAGGCCTCCTGTGGGAATAACCAGGCTGTGAGGTCACCTCGAGGCCAGTGCAGGGCAAAGGAAAGGGCACAGGAGCCTGGGACGCAGGGCCACGCAGCCACCCTGACCCTGCTCAGTGGCAGGGAGAGCAGACAAGGTGCTGAATATGAAGGTACCAGGGCTGGCTCCCACTGGTCAAGGCTCGAGTGTCCCCACAGTTCACATCCTGCGTTTCTGGGGTCAGAGGTCATGGTTACAGGTTCAGAAGCAGGATTTAGAGATGGAGGTGACAAGGCCCGAGGGTCTGGGTCATTGGGGTAAGATCAGGGGTTAGGTGATTGGGATTGAAGACCCTCAAGGTGGGTGGTCATGACAGCTGGGTCCATGGGGACAGGGTTTGGGAATCTCAGGTCCCTGAGGTCAGTTTCTCCAGGGTTAGTGGTCAGGGAGTCCAAGGCTTGGGGTCACTAGGGTTGAGATCAAAGGCTTTGGATCCCTCAGGTCAGTATCTTTGGGGTTGGGGATCAGGGGTGCAGGGTCACTGGGGGCTGGGGCCCTGGCACAGGGCTGAGAACACTCACTTCTGGAGGCAGGTGCATGAGCAGAAGAGCGGCCACAGGGCCCTGGGCCTGGCAGTAGCCCTGCTCCGGCCGATACAGCGTGTAGGCCTTGAGTACCTCCAGGAGCCCCTGCTGCCTGTGCCAGAAAACCTCGTCAGGGCCAGTCCCCTCCTCAGGGAGCACCTTCCCTCTCGTGGGGCCTTAGCTCCCGTGGGATGCTGGAGTGGGGTCCCTGGGGCTCGCTGGCTCGTACCCGTGGCCCTGAGGTGACACAAACATCTCATGCAGAGGGAACTGGCGGTGCAGGTCCCTGCCAATGGTCTCCATCCACTGAGGGTCGCCGGGGGCTGAAGCCAGTTCCTGTGGGTGGGCAGGCAGGCCTGTGTGAGGGCTCAGCATGGATTGGGAATGGGAAGGCGGGATGCCGGTCACGTGCCTCACCTGGTAGGTCCTGGGGTTCTTCTGCTGACACACGTGAGCGCCGCACAGCAGCGGCCAGCAGCGGGCCCTCAAGGCCGAGGGGATACCTTTCCTGCACTGTATCTTCACCTGAGGGAGGGGTCCAGAGCTCCATGAAGCCAGGTGACCAGCCTCACCTGCCCCTACTGTCAACCCCAGATATGACTTTTTGGTGGGAAGGGACCCTTTTCTGTGGCAGAAAGCAAAGGGGGCCAACACTGGGTCACAGAAGAGATGAAACAAGAGTGACCAAGGCAGTGGGATTTAGACACGGTGGACTGAGTGGGGGACCCTCCATCCCTTTCACCTTCTTATATCGCCTGGACATGGTCTTCTCCCAGTGCGAGGTCATCTCCACCCACTTCATCTCCCGCTGTCGGATTAGGTCTGCTGAAGGGTGACCTGGGCTGGAGACACATGAAGAGGTAACCAGGTGCTGGCCAACTGTGCCTCGGTGCCCACACCTGCTACTGTCCACATTCCCTGGGTAAGACCAGCCCCTGCCCATGGCTGTCATGAGGACAGAAAAGGATGTGGCTCTGATGTGGGCGGAAACAGAAGAGACTGAAGCAGTACAGGAGGGTATATTGGGGGAGGGGCTGGCTGGCTTTCTCCCTCCTCCCCCGCCCCAGAACAAGAACAGAGAAGTCACAGGAGAGCTGGTGGACAGAGCTCTGGACTGGATGTCAGAGTCCTGAGTGTGAGAGTCAGGTCTCTGATGCGCTGTGTGACCTCCAGCAAGTGCCTCTCCGTCTCTGGATAGGTTTTCCTGTCTGTCCTTTCACGGGAAAGGGGAAGGAATAGTGTGGGCTGCAAGGATTGGACCTGAGATTACTGGGTCAGAGGTTAAAAGAGGAAGGATTCTCAGTCCCAGTGGTGTTATCCCTCAGAGGTTTAGGGAACAAGAAACATCCAGGGACCCCACGCAGTCATTTCCATTTTAGGGTTCACTTAGAGCTTGAGAAGAGATGGCATCTGAGCCCCATTCCCTGCAGCAAGACCCTCCCAGCATGCTTGATGGACTCAGCTCTCACATCCCATCCTAGATCCCAACCCCCACCCCCCACCCCCACTTACCCTGGCTCTGCTGAGCTACCACCAATGAAGCCATAGCGGTCAGCCTGGCGAAATGGACTGGGCCCACTCAGCTCGGAGTCAGACCCCAAAGAACTGGAGTCGTCCTGCAGCTCAGAAGGTTGCACCAGGTCCTCCCCCAGGGCCTGGGCCATGGCACCCCTGAGCCCAGATGCCACCGGCTGTAAGATGTGGGGAGAATTAATGAGAGAGGCAGTTCTGGGCCACCCTGGCATCCTGGGTCCCCGTCTGCCAGGCACTAGCCTCAGAGCTTGGATGTGAGGCTAGAGATGGCAGGTTTGGGGGAATCTCATTGAGGGCCCTGCATCTCCTCTTTTTTTAGGGGGAACTGGGCCCTGAAATGACAGAAAGGTCAGAGCTCTGTACAAAAACCCAGCCCCAGGCCCAGCCATTGTTCCCCCGCCAGCCCAGCTCACCTCCAGGCAGCACCTCACCTCCCCCTCTCACTTCCTCCTTAACCCCAGCTTCAGCAGCCTGCTGGGGGCCCCTCCCAAATGTGGGGGGGTAACCCTTCCTCTATGGGGCTCTTCCTGCTTGCCCTGGTGCCCCGCACCGCAGCACCCCTCCCACCTTCCCCAGACTGCTGAAAGGGGTTCCTTTGTCTGGTGTACGTACCCCAGCCCACTTCGAGGCTCCTGCGTGGAAGTTACCAAATTAAGGTTCCCGCAAGGATTAGGGGCTACTTACTGTTTGTACTTTACAAAGTGATTCTTTTTCTCCCCTACAGAATGCACGTGTGTTCTTTAACTGCGTCACTCACTAGGTAATTAGTGGGCCGCTAGAATATTCACTTAGTGAGCACCTGGTGCGCTGGGACCGGAACGGGCTTCACTCAAGCCTGGGGACAGTTGTGTCTGGGTTACGTCGGTGGCGGCGCGCTGCGGTGCAGAACACCCGCAGTGAAGGTGAGGTCAAACCAAAAGCCTCACCAAAGAGCCAAAGGCCCTTCAGTTCTGAGCGCAGGGCCCCGGATGGTGGAGCTTAACTGCCTCTTCCGGTTTCTAAGGCTATCATTTAACAAATTTTTTTTTTTAGTGTACCGTCAAATCAGATCTAACTTGTACAGGAGGAGATTGTCCCTTCTTCTCCAGCAGAACATCTGGTGGATTCAAACTGCTAACCTCTGGGATTGCAGTGCAGAGTCTTGCCACTAGGCCACCAGAGCTCGCCAAAGGTTGTCATTTTTCTGCAACTAGGCGGTCCCATCTTGCTCCCTGAGAAAATTACAGGGGTGGATTCAAGCTGTCCACCTTCCGGTTAGGAGTGCAGTCCTTAACCCACTGCACCACCATGGGTCCTTCCAACATGAAGTTAGCCCTTGCTTTTTCTGAGTTTCCAAATTTTCTGCACTTTCGGGACTTTGGGGAAGTGGCCACGGCTGGGGTTTGTCTCGGTGATTAACGGCTTGCACCAGTCTTCCTCCCCGGACAGAGCTGCATGGGCTTTGGAGTCTCTGAAAGTGAAAAAATCACTTCCCGGGATTCACCGACTCCTCGGGGGCCGGCCCCGGCCAGGCCCCGCCCCGCAAGGCCCCGCCCCCGCTGCACCGCGCCTCCCGTCCAGCAGGGGCGCTAGAGCGCGGGCTGCGTCCGGGGCGGTGTCCCGGGCGGGGCGGGGCGCGGGGGCGGGCCGGGCGGCGGAAAAAGCGTCAGGCCGGAAGGAGGCAGCGGGAGGGCGGGCGGCAGCAGCGGGCCCGGGGCTGCAGGGCCGGAGCGGCGGTGCCGCCATGTCCGACACCGAGAAACTCAACTTGGACTCTATCATCGGGCGCCTGCTGGAAGGTGGGCCGCGGCCCGGGGGGACAGCGCGCGCCGCGCCCTGGGCCCCCCCCGGAAGTGGTGCGCGGGCGGGCTCTGTCGCCCGGGGCCGGCCGAGCCTGGGTGGGGACGGCCTCGAACTCCGGGCCCGCTCCGCCTCCGGAGCAGCCCCTCTCCAGGGCGTGCGCTCTCGGGAGGGACCTGCGGCGCCCAGCCCGGGGAGGGGTCCTGAGCTCTCGGGGAGCGGGCACGGCGCCCGGCCACCCGCTGTTTAAGGTCCTAGGATAGTGGGGGTCCTGCCTTGGGGGGGCCGGAGACCCAGGGCAAGAAGGGGTTCCCCAGGACCACTCTCCTGTCCGAGCAGCCGGGGTCTTGACACCCCTTCTTTCTGCAGTGCAAGGCTCGCGTCCCGGGAAAAATGTCCAGCTGACGGAGAACGAGATCCGTGGATTGTGCCTCAAGTCCCGGGAGATCTTCCTGAGCCAGCCCATTCTTCTGGAGCTGGAGGCACCCCTCAAGATATGCGGTGAGCACCCTGAACAGTGACAGTGACGCGCCTGTTCCTGGGGTCCTTCTCGCTGGAGCCCGTCCCGGGGCCATGGGTTTGCTAGCTCCTGCATGTAGCCCTGACCTGCTGCCCTGGGTCGCAGGTGACATCCACGGCCAGTACTATGACCTCCTGCGGCTGTTCGAGTACGGTGGCTTCCCGCCAGAGAGCAACTACCTCTTCCTGGGGGACTATGTGGACCGGGGCAAGCAGTCCCTCGAGACCATCTGCCTGCTGCTGGCCTACAAGATCAAATACCCGGAAAACTTCTTTCTGCTCCGTGGGAACCACGAGTGCGCCAGCATCAACCGCATCTATGGCTTCTATGATGAGTGTGAGTGGCACCCTCAGCGGGCGGCAGTGGGGTCCTGGTAGACCCCACATTCAGCTCTGTGAGGGGAGGGCCCTGTTCAGTGCACAGCCACCCCACCCACGCTCCCTGTACAGACAGATGCATCCAGGAGCAGCCTGGAGTCTTGATGCTGTCCCCCAAGGCTCTGCCTGCTGACACCCCACCACGTTTGCCATCACTTGACCTTAGGATACCCACTTGGACCTTGATGGCTAGAAGCTGAGCTGAGCCCAGTCCGGTCTTGGCCCTGCTCAAAGGGGTGCAGCTGAGGAGGAAGTAACCAACTCTAAGGCTCTAGATTAAAACTTGGGGGGTCTCTGTGGCCCTGATGCTTTAAAATGTCTCCTTGGAAGGTAGTGGGCAGGGAGGGGTGGGACAGGTGTGAGGCCCCCTCTCCTCTCAGGTCTGGGTGGTGGGTTGAAACTTGGGCTGGGGGCGGGGTGTGGCAGGACCCTCCTCAGAGCCGCTGCCTTCCTCCAAGCAGGCAAGAGACGCTACAACATCAAACTGTGGAAAACGTTCACCGACTGCTTCAACTGCCTGCCCATCGCGGCCATTGTGGACGAGAAGATCTTTTGCTGCCACGGAGGTGAGGCGGGCGCTCCCTGGAAGGTGGCATCAGCTGCACTGCCCGGGGCGAAACGTGGCTCAGGAAAGACATGTTCCCTGTAGCGACAGCCTGGGTCCTGAGGAAGCTCCCTTACACCTGACTCCCTCTGGGGCTGCGCGCCTCTGCTTTCTGCAGAGTGGGCACAGGAGCGGGCAGGGACTGGGAAATGGCAGCGGGGCCTGGGCCTGCCTGGGCCCAGGAGTGCAGGGAGAGGGCCCGTGGCAAACTTGAGCTTGTCTGAGGTGC
>NW_006399876.1:7482333-7489409 GCF_000299155.1 Elephantulus edwardii
GGAGCAGATCCGGCGCATCATGCGGCCCACGGACGTGCCTGACCAGGGTCTGCTGTGCGACCTGCTTTGGTCCGACCCTGACAAAGATGTGCAGGGTTGGGGCGAGAATGACCGCGGGGTCTCCTTTACCTTCGGGGCTGAGGTGGTGGCCAAATTCCTGCACAAGCATGACCTGGACCTCATCTGCCGGGCGCACCAGGTGGGCTCGTAGAAAGGGGTCTGCGGGGGGGACGCCGGCTGGCCTGGTGGCCCAGCCCCCAGCTCACGCCCACCCTATCCCCGCCCAGGTAGTGGAAGACGGCTATGAGTTCTTTGCCAAGCGGCAGCTGGTAACACTTTTCTCAGCTCCCAACTACTGCGGCGAGTTCGACAACGCCGGCGCCATGATGAGTGTGGACGAGACACTCATGTGCTCCTTCCAGGTGGGGTGCTGAGGGCCCTGTGTGCTCCTTCCGGGGTGCAGGGTGGTCACTGGCCCCAGGAGTCTGACTAGTTTTCTTTCTCTAGATCCTCAAGCCCGCAGACAAGAACAAGGGGAAGTACGGGCAGTTCAGTGGCCTGAATCCCGGGGGGCGGCCCATCACCCCACCCCGCAATTCTGCCAAAGCCAAGAAGTAGCCTCCTCGTGGCCACCCTCTGCCCCCAGACAGCGAGCTGACCGTCCGGAAGCCTGCTGCCACGGGTCAGGGCGGCCTGGGCCCACCCCACAGGACTCGAGCCTTGGCCTGTTTTCCTTTTTTTAATGAATCAGTAGCAGTGTCCAATCCCCAGGCTTCCCTCCTGGCTGCACCTTTGAGGGTTGTGAGCCGGATCCTGGGGCCAAGACTGCAGCTCAGGGTAAAGGCAGGCCGGGTCATGAGTGTCCAGCAGCGCTGGGCCTTGGGGCTGGCAGCTGGATCCTGGGGCAACCCGTCTGGTCTCTTGAATAAAGATCAAAGCTGGATTCTTTTCATGGCCTCTGCCTCCCTTGTCCTAACACTGGGCCTGCCAGCCCTTCTGCCTGGAGCCACTGGCTGGGAAGCCTTACTGGGCACCAGGCCCCAGCCCCATACAAAGACAGGTGGTTGAAATTCTAAGCTCAGAGTATTGGGAAAGTAATAAAAGCAGTCTGTGTGGACCACAGGGCTGCCAGGACAAGGGCACTGTGGTCATGATCAGCAAAAGGTCCCAGGGCCAGCAGCAGTCCTGTTGGAACTTTGTGAGGACGGTCCATGAGCAGACATGATTGGCTAGGAGGGGAGGCCAGAGCCCAGACCACCTGTCAGCAGGCACAGCACAGCCTGCAGTTTGGGCCGTCTAGGTGGCCTGGGGTCCGAGGCCTGCGGCTGGCCAGCCCAGCAGGAAGCAGCAGTGTTTCCGGTCCACCAGAGCCCAGCCCAGCTCAGCCTTCGCCCTCACTGTCTTCGGCCAGCACAGGGCTGGGACCCTGGGGCGAGTGTGCAGGAGCCAGGATGGAGCCAAAAAACAGTGAGCGGAACTGGAAGGAAGAAAACCCCAGTGAGTTCCAGAAGCAGCTCTCCCCCAACCCCCCATTCCACCTTGCTCCTACCTTCTTTGGTGGGGGGGTCCCAGGCACCGTGCTGGGCTCATCCTCTGAGTTAGGGCTGGAGCTACAGGGGGGGTGGGGACCCGCAGAGAGGGAGGGGGCGGGCAGTGCCCCAGAGCCCTCACTGCCCACGGTGGTTTCCATGGCAATCATGTAGGAGTCGATGTCGTCGTTGGTGAAATCGTCCAGGTGGGGTGTGCTGCAGGCAGAGAGAGGTGTCATGAAGCAGAGCCCCATCTGGAAGCTCTGAGGGGCCCAAAAGACTCTTGGTTTTATGACTTCCTGATTCACAGGGAGGAGAGAGGAAGCGGGGTTCAGTGGCGGTTTCCTGGAGGGAGTGGGCTGGGATCTGTTTGATCCTAGTTCAGGTAGGTCCTGGAGAGGCCCAGCTGGGGGAGGGGGACGGCAAGTCCTGCCAGCTAGGCCACCCAGAGCCCAAGCCCCCCCCCTCACTTCCCAGGGGACAGAGCTGGGCGGGGGGCCAGGTCGGACTTCCTCTGCCTGCACTCAGGGCCAGCCTTCCAGCCCACCTGCCAGGCCAGCCACCTGGTCCCTACCCAGCAGCGCCCTGCCTCCCAGTAGCCTGCAGAGGGCGGGGAGGCCCCAGCCAGGGAAGGAAGCAGAGGCCTTGGGGACCTTCCCCGGGTGGGAGGGGTCTAAGCACAGCTGACCAGCCAGCAGGACTGGAGGCTCCAGTGAGGCTGAAGTGCCTGGAGCTTGCCTGCAGGAAGTATGTGGGGGAAGGGCAGGGCTGGCCGCAGCAGCTCAGCTGGGCACACAGCCCAGGGGGCAGAGGGGCGAGAGTGCTCACCTGTGAACCTGGGGCGGAGGCCCTGGCTGGCGGGGCCGTGGGGAGCTCAGATCCTGGGATGGCTCGTCTGGCTCTGAGAGCGTGGCCAGGACAAAGTGACCATCGAGCAGAGAGTCCTCGACCGTGAAGATGGCCGGCCTGGGGGAGGACCACAGGGTGCTGGGGTGCTCAGAGTCCCAGGAGCCCTCCCCGGCCCTTCCCTGTCTCACCAGGTGGGAATTACCTGCCCGGAGCATCGAAGTGAATGCTAAGACTCAGATTCGTGGACTCGGCGAAGCTCAGGAGGCCCTGGGAGGGAAGGAGGTCAGGCCTGGGGCTGGGAGAGGCCCCGCCAGTCGGCATGTGCACTGGGAACACCTACCCGGAATTCCTTGAGGCAGAAAGTGATGGCCACTCCTTCCTGGGCCTGCAGCTGCTGGAAGTCTTCCTCCCCGATGCTCATCTCCGTCACCATGGCTCTGACGTTGCTATCTGTGGTACAGAAGCAGAGAAATTGGGACCTTAGCCTAGTTCCAGCCTGGCCAGCTGGCTTCCCATCACAGGCCAGGGCCACCCCAGGCCAGCTCCCTCACCTGCCTCCTCCTCCTGGTAGCTTCGAAGGATGACCCTGTGGCCATGGCTAACACCCAATGTCACTTCAGCCAGCGCGGGGGGGAAGGGCTGAACAGCTTCCCCCAGGACCCTGTGGATGAGGAAGCGTGGCATCACACCTGGGCCGGCCGCTCACCCTATCAGAGGACCGGCGACCAGACAGGGGCCCACACTTGTGCAAGTCCATTTGTGTGCACACGTCAGCATCCAGGTGCCGCAGGGAGAGCAGGGTGAGACTTCTGAGGCCTAATGCTTAACCCACTGGGCCACCTGGGCTCCTTCTTTGAGGACTATTTGCTGAAAAGGACTTCTAAGTGAAATAACACCTGGAGTTTGCCTCTAAATAACTGGGGGCGCGAGCTGGGGATGTTGGGGCTGAGCAAACTACACCCCACTTCTCTATGTTTGAAACTGTCCACATGGGGCACGCCAGTTTTTCAGAATGGAATGGCTACAGACATCACAGCAGAAGGGCTAGCCTTCCCCCTCCTCTGAGCAGGCTCTGGACAGAACTCAGAGTGTAGACACTCAGGACCCAAGGAGATTTCAAGTCACCATATCCACAGTCCACCACGAGAAATGGGTGGGACCTGGGCAACATGGAGTCAAGTAGTGCCTGGCGTCACCCATGAGCTAGCCCTCAACAGAGACCCTGCCTTTCCAAGAGTCCCCATCTTCTTCGCCCCACAAGGCCATCAGCGTTTGACCATCCAGAACCCCAGTCTCCTGGATCACATTCCCTCACCTGGTCTCCTGCCAGGACCTGGGGACCCCACGAGGCCAGAGTGCCTCGGTGGGTGCAGTCAAGAACTCCCCTCAAATGGAGAATCCCTCTAAATGAGGACCAGGCCCTGAAGGGTGCCAAAGCCCTGAGCTACCACCCTACTCAGGCCATATATAGGGCTGGAGAGTCCAAGGAGATGGAGTGAGAGCCACGCACCCTCTTTCCTCAGCCTTTGCTTTGGAAAGCCAGGCAAAGCCTGAGAGCAAACAGGACAGCCAGCCATTAGGAACCTGGAGAAAGTGTCTTCTCAAAAGATGCAGGGAGAGGGGAGCTCTGGTGGCCTAGTGGCAAGAAGCTGCACTGCAATCCCAGAGGTACACAGTTTGAATCCACCAGATACTCTGCAGAAGGAGGGGCAGTCTTTTCCTGTACCAGTCAGATCCAATTTGATGGTACACACACACACAAATAATAAAATTAAAAAGGAAAAAAGCACAGGGAGAGAGCACTCGCCTGGCTGGGGCCCGGAGCAGGTGGGGACAGGAAGCCGGGTCGAAGACGGCCTGCAGGGATTCGCAGTCCTGGAAGGACAAGTTGTGGATCTTCCTCACTCCTATGTGGGCAGACAGGGTCTCAGTATCTCTCCAAGCCGCACCCCCACACGCTCCTGGCCCCATCTCTCCAAGCCGCACCCCCACACGCTCCTGGCCCCTGCTTGGCGCTGCCCACTCACCATACTTGCAGTGCAGCTGGACGACCAGGCGGCTGCTCCGGCCGTGGAGGGAAATGCAGCACTTCTCCACGGTCTTCTCCAGCATCGCTAGGGAGCGGAAGACTGACAGGAACGACTGAGGGAACACAGGCCATCAGTGTGCTTGCCACACGCCAGCTCCCCGCAGCCCAGCCCAGGGCGAGCCCTGGCACCCAGTCACTGCAACACAGGCCGCTCTTGGTGAGGGAGGAGGTCTTTATTGAGCCTTATCCCCTCTGCCCCTTTTCACTCTGCCGGTGGCAGTTCCTGTCAGGAGGGGGCCTCACCTTCATCAGTATCTTACAGCGCACAGGGTCTTGGTCAGTGTTGGGGCCCTGGTACTGCTGGAAGAAGAGTGGGGCGAAGAGGAAGCAGGCATAGGCCGACCGCGAGGAGTTAACCGTCCGGAGGGAGAGCTGGGCCAGGAGCAGAGAGGGCACTGGAGTGTGGTCAGGGCTGAGACAGGCCCAGACCCCTGGCCTGCTTCTGCTCAGGTCCTGCCCTCATGTCCCCCCACCTCCCCACAAACCAAACGGACTGGGTGGCAGCCCACTGCACAGAGTGGAACTGCAGCACTGGGTTGTCAAGGCTGTGACCAAACATCGCCAGAACTTTCTTCCTCAGTATTGTTGGGGCTGTGACCCACTAATCTCTGCCCCCCTAACTTTTTGGGCTGAACTTTATTGCATTTTCATTTTTTAAATTGCTGTTTGGGTGACAATTTACAGAGTGTATTGATTTATTTCAATTCAAGCACTCATATACCCTTTGCTTTATAACATAATTACAAAACTGACAATGTAACCAAATATTCCCGCCTCCTCCCTGTTATTATCATTTCTTTCCACTACTCTCCTTTTATCCTGTGTCTTCCTGTCTTCTGGGTTTTACCCTTGGGCAAATGCTGGGTGGTTGTTTTTTTCCCCTCAAATGGTTGGTTATCCTAAGGAGGGAATGCCTCCCTGGTGTTCACTGTACAGACCAGTCTGTAGTGGTCTCTGTGGCTGACAGGTGAACCACAGAGGTGAACTTTGTTTCAGGTTTGAAGGGAAAATAAAGGTCATAGTCTTGGGGATGCCACCAGATCTGTAAACCTGGCCTTTTTTTGAGTTCTGTTCCACCTTTTCCCTATCCAAGATCTACTGTGATGGAGAGGTCAGCGGTGGTGGCCGGGCCTCATCTAGTTCTTTTGGTCACCAGGTCCTGGAAGCTGAGGTTGGAATGGAAAAGTCCCAGTCTTTTGATCTGGGCTCGCCCGGGCCTTCCAACTCCACCAACTCGCACAGGTAGGTCCTCCCCGGCTAGGCGGTTTCATATGGTCCTTCTTTGGGAACCTTCCCCCACCCTGTTTCGGCCATCACTGAGAGTCCCCTTCACGTGAGTCCCCACTCTGCCTTTCTCTGCTCATCTCTGAACATAAGCCACCCTCCACCTGCCACCAAGATCTCAAGCTCATCTCTGAACATAAGCCACCCTCCACCTGCCACTAAGATCTCAAGGGAGGGCAGAGAGGCGCACACACCAGGCAGCCAAGGTAGCAAAGCTCAAGCGGGCTGAGCTCTGCAGCAAAGAGGCAGAAACGGCAACGGCAGACACACACCCCCCGCCCCAGCCCAGTCCCTCACCCCGTCCTCCAGAGGCTCCAGGTAGAGCTCGTCTCCGATGCGAGACAGGGAGTGGACAGCCTTGCCCAGCACTGCGGAGGAGAGGAGAGACGGTTAGGCTGGCGCCTGGCCTGGCCCCCGCGTGCCCACCGCCTGGACTCACCCTTGACGTTGCCGCCCGTCACGAGACACCTCATGCTGCCCAGCCCTGGTCCAGGCTGGACCTGCGGGCCGATCGCCGAAGGGCCCCGCGGCCCAGGCTCCAGCTCCCAGCGCCGGCGGAAGCGCAGGAACCCCTCCCGCCGACGCCCGCCGGTCCCGCCCCCGCCGCCTCATTGGTCCATGCGCGCGCGCGCGCCCCGTCACGTGAGAAACCCCGGCCCCGCCGTCACGTGACGTCGCCGGCTAGGCGGCGCGGGCTGCGTCACGTGCCGGGGCTGCCCCCGTCACCGCTCTGGCCCTGCTCCTCCGCGCAGTGCAAAGCGGGGCTGCGAAGGGCCCAAGTCGCTGGCGGGCGGAGGGGCCTGGCCAGGAGAGACGAGCCCGGCGGGACCCTGATTGCGTACAGAGCTAGGTTGTCGGGGATACCCTCCGCACCCGGTGTGGACACACAGCAACCGCCCGCCCTGAAAAAGGTGAAAGGGGCGCTTGCACGAGCCAAAGGGAGGCGATGGCTCGCTGTTGACTCTATGATGAAGGAAGTCTCTCCAGGCAGGAGGTTTGGCTCTGAGGAGTGGGAAAGGGCCCCTTCAGTCAGGCTGCTGGGAAAAGAGTAGAATCCTCATGAGGACACTTTGAAAAGATCCAGCATTGTGCAAAAACAGTTCATCAGTCCGACGTTGTCCCCTTTCCCCCGCGTGTGAAGAGTTACCTATTGTAAAGTCGCCAAAGGACAGAACCCATGCAGGCCAAGAAAGATTATTGAGAAACTGCTGGGCTCTCTCAAGCAGAAGACCAGCCCCCACTAAGAGATTGTTATGTACCGTTGAGTCGTTTGCGACTCATAGCGACCCTATGTACAACAGCCCTAAACCCTGCTCTATCCCGAG
>NW_006399876.1:7492219-7511699 GCF_000299155.1 Elephantulus edwardii
TCATCTGACTCAAAATGCCCCATACCAGTCCATCTCATCTCTCCAGTGCCTAATATGTCAGTATTTGTGTGCGTTCCATTTCTTTCTTAACAATTTCCAATTTTCCTACATTCATGGTTCTCACATTCCATGTTCCAATCACTAAGAGATAAGAGGGGAATTTTATACAAGGGACTTGGGGAAAGGGATGCTTACAGATGCTTCCTTCAAGATAGGGAAGTGGGCTGGGGTCCCTGATAACTATTCCTGTAAAGAGAGTAGGGTAGTTGCACAGAGAGAAAAGCACAGCTGCTGTTTCCTGTGATTGGAATCTCAGTAGCCATCCTGGGAGAGGAAGGAAAGGACTCTGCAGTCCTAATACCTAACTGCTTCCCAGCAACACCCAGGCTTGGCGCTTCTAGGAAGAGCCCCCTGCTTGGTCTTCTCTTGCCAATCCGCAGGGTAGAGGCTCAGCTCTTCAGGCCCTGTATGTCTGCACTCCATTTCATTCTCCTCACCTTCGGTGCCTCTACCTTCCCCGCCCTCACCTTTTCTCTAGAGCATCTGAAGAGGAGAGGCTGGTCCATTCTCCTTCCAGAGCTCAGTGCCTGCAGCCAGTGGCACCCCATTTGCATGTAGCCCAGTAAACTGAGAATCACCCTGGACACCACGCTCCCCCTCAGCCTTGCTATCCATTCATTCAGCAAGCCTTGACAGTCCTACCCCCCAAGAGATGGCAAATCAGCCTGCCCCCTTTTCTGCTCACACTTGTTTAAAAAGGTTAGTGTCCAGTCAGAACCCACTGGACATTCAGGGAGAGAGGAAACCCTATGGGGCAGTTAGACTCTGTCCCCACTGCCACCACTCTTGCTGTCTGGATGACTGGTGGAGCTCTGAGCGATCGGTTTCACTCTTTTCTTCCAATCCATCCTCCATCATAGCAACAAAAGTGACTTTCCTAAACCGTCAGTCATGTACTGCCACTCCCTGCTTAGATCCCCCAGTGGTTGCCTACTGCTACCCTTGGTCTCAGACTTAAACTTAGTATAAGATCCAGACTCCTTGCTTTGAACCCGTAGGAGTTGGCTGCCATCCCTCCATTATCTTCTATCTTTCTCCCCCATGATCACACGTGTTGGTACCTTGATCCTGTCGACTAGCTGAACTAATTTTCCCCTTGGAATCTTTGCAGGTGTTCCCACCACATGGCATTTTCTCCTCCACTTCTCACAGCCCAGCACCTCCTCTCACCCATGGCTCAGGTGTCCTCAAGGCTTCCCTGGCCATCCCTCCAACCCAGCCCTGGCCTTCTTTTTATTCATAGCAGCCCCATGTATTTACTTATGGAATACCTGTTGTCTCCACTAGTAGCATAAGATCAGGGACTTAGGTTGGTTTGTTGCTGTGTCCCTCATACAGGGCCTTGGTGGATGATCAGGAAACTGGTGTTAACGAATGCGCCCTGCCGTGACAGTGGAGCTGCCTCCAACTCATTCTTCGCACGGTGCTGGGGTATAAGAAGTGGGTCAGTGGGACCTTCTTCCCACTCGCTGGCCATTAACAAGAAGGCCAGCACCAGCTATTCTCTTAGTCTTCTCTCCTTTTCAGCCTAGCTGTTCCTGCTTCCTCTCACGCCCCCCCCCACCCCCCCGTCCCCCACAGCAGAAGGAGCCAGTGCTCCTGGCTGGAAAACAAAGTGGGGAGACTCATGGACATTCTTGAGGTCACGTTCTTCTCATGGCCTCTGTGGGTCTGAAGGGCCCTGTGGCCTTGATGTCTGATGGAGGCCCAAGGAAGAGAGGACACAGCTCTGAGACTCTTCTTTCTTTATAATCATTGCACACACCAGTTTGACTTTTTTTTACATACACAATTCAGTGGAATGGATTACATGTTTTGTAAGATTTTTTTAATGGGGTTCCAGTCACCACCCCCACCCCCCTTCCCAAGGGTCGAAAACCCAAACAGGAGCCTGGAGCTCAGTGTTTGTTTGAGGCCTGGAACTCCCCAGGCTGGCTTCAGATCTGGCTTGCTATGTGTAACTCTGGGCAGCTCCATCCCTATCTCTGGGGCTGTTTTATCACCTGTATGACGTGATTAAGGAGTCCTGGTGGCGCCGTGGTTAAGCTCCTGGCTGCTAGCTGAAAAGTGGCATTTCCAACCCACCAGCCACTCCATGGGTGATCTGCTTCTTCAGAGATTTCAGCCTTGGAAACCCTGTGGAGCAGTTCTGCGATGTCCTATAGAGTTACCAGGAGTTGACTCAGTGACAAATTTATAATGTGTTTGATGTGGGGAAGGATGCTATCAACACCCTTCCAACACGGACATGCTGGGGTTCTCTGTGCCCCAGCAGCCCATGCTCCAGAGAGGAGCTGTAATTAGCTGTCTGCACACCACCACCACTGCCCCTACATTAATACAGCTGTTATCATAAAGCTCCACAACAGGAAAAAAGTGGAGGCAGGGGCATTGAAATGGCAAAGTGTTCTATATAATGTTATGACATTGAGAAGATTGGGAATCCCAGAGCACTTGATTGTGCTCAGAGGAACCTATACCTGGAGCAGGAGGCTGTTGTGCATCAGGGAGTGCAAATCCGTATCTGTTCAATCTATATGCTTGTTCTTGTTGCAATCTTATGTACACAGCCCTAAACCCTGCTCTATCCCTTAACAATTTTATTGTTTCCAACACACCTCATTCTCCCAGTCACTGAATCAATCCATCTTATCGAGGGTCTTCCTGTCCTGTGCTGTCCTTCCACCCTCCCAAGCATTATGTCCCTCTCCAAGGACTGGTCCCTCGTTCCAACATGTCCAAAGTATGTCAGATGAAGTTTCAGAATCCTTGCCTCCAAGGAGCAGCCTGGTCTCACCCTCTCCAGGACAAACCTGTTTGTTCTCCTAGCAGTCCATGGCATCTTCAATACTCTTCTCCAACACCACAGCTCAAAGGCATCAATTCTCCTTCTATCATCCCTAGTCATTGTCCAGCTCTCTGATGCATAGCAAGTGATAGTAAAGATGATGGCCTGTATCAGGTACACCTTAGTCTCCAGACTGACATTGTTGTTCTTCAGTACTTTGGAGAGGTCTCTGACAGCAGACTTTAGCAATGCAATCCATCTTTTTATTTCCTGGCTGTTGGTACCAAGAGTGTTGACTGTGGAGCCAAGCAGACTAAAGCCTGTTAACGATCTCAGTCTTTTCACCATCCATCATGTTGCTGCCAATCAGCCCAGTGGTGAGAATCTTTGTTTTCTTGACGCTGAGCTTCAATCTATATGTTGAGCAAATTATCCAAGAAGTTAGGCTCTATGAAGAGGAATGTGGCATCAAGACTGAAGTGAGAGTCATCAATAACCTGAGTTATGCAGATGACAGAACCTTACCTGCTGACAGTAAAGAGGACTTGAATAATTTCTTGCAGAAGATCAAGGAATACAGCCTTCAGTATGGATTGCGTCTCAATATTAAAAAAAAAAAGATTTTTACCACTGGACCAACAGGCAGTGTCATGATGGATGGAGAGGAGATTGAAACTGTCAACAGCTTCATCTTGCCTGGACCCACTATTAACACCATTGGTACATTGTTGTTGATTGCCATCGAGTCGAGCACAACTCATAGCGACCCTATGGACAAAATACCTGAAGCTTTTCTATAACTATCGTTTCTCCAAGCTCATACAGTTTCAAGAGGCATGTGGTTTAGGATGTGGATGCCACTCCTGCTTCCAAACCTTTCTTAAACTGGGAGCTCTACCAAATACTGTCCACCACGGACAACCATTATGGCATTTGAGACCTCAGTGGCACAAGGTTCAGCATTACAGCAAATTGACAGAAGAGTGCTGTATGACTTCGAAGAATGTTTCTCCAAAATATAATAACAAGGGATTAAAATATAATCCCTCAGGCCTAACTTTGAAATACAAGGGCCCTGTTGACTCTAAACAAAAGGCTTAAATTACCCAGAGGCGCATGGTTCAAATCCACCAAATGCTCTGCCGGGAAAGGAGGGACAATCTCCTCCTGTACCAGTCAGATCCGATTTGACGGCACACACACACTGATTTTTTTTTTTTTTTAAAAAAGGGCTTAAAACAAAAAACTCCACCAAACACTCAACACCTACCCTCAGCTAAAACAATAAGCCCATCTTGTACCTTGGCACAAGCAGTCAGGAACTAAGGAGACACACTGCAATGGGAAAACTTGCAGTTAGGGACCTTTCCAAATTACTGAGGAGTAGTGACGTCAGTTTAAGGACTTAGGTGTGTCTGATTCAGGCCATGGTTTTTCCGATTACTAGCTATGCATCTGAGACCTGGGAAATGAATAAGGATGACAGGAAAAGAATCGATGCTTTTGAGCTGTGTTGTTGGAGAGCACTGAACATTCCATGGACAGCCAAGAAAACAGAGTCTTGGAGAGGGTGCAGCCGGAGTGTTCTTTAGAGGCAAGAATGATGAGGCTTTGCCTCACATACCTTGGGCATGTTGCTAGGAGGTGCTATTCCTTGGAGAGGGACATGATGTTGGGAAGATTGGAGGGTCA
Source organism: Elephantulus edwardii (assembly GCF_000299155.1). Lineage (NCBI taxonomy): Eukaryota > Metazoa > Chordata > Mammalia > Macroscelidea > Macroscelididae > Elephantulus > Elephantulus edwardii. Next base: position 7,496,760 of record NW_006399876.1, read on the forward strand.
GCAAAGGAGAGGAAGACCCTCATCCAGATGGACTGACATGGTGACTGCCGCAATGGGCCCTTGTTTGTCAGGAAGAGTGAAGATGACGCAGGATAGAACCGGGTTCAGATCTTTCGTTCACAGGGTTGCTATGAGTTGTACTCGATTCAATGGAACCTAACAACAACAACATATAATGTTAAATGACATCAGTTTTTCCCAAAAAGAGAACAAGGCTATACCTGTTGATACTGCTTAGTGTTGTCAAGTGCCATGGAGTCAGCTATGACTCATAGAGACGCTATGGACAATGAATTTGAACCTTACCTTATGGTACCATCCTTATCATGTCTGATACATTGAACTTATTTATATAGTTAGTCACTGTGTCTAGCTTGTCAAGGATCTTCCTCTCTTTAGCTCATCCCAACTTTCCAAGCATGGTGTCTTTTTCCAAGGAGTGGCCCCTTCTAACAATATGCCCAAAGTCTGTGAGATGAAATTTCACCATCCACACCTCTAAGGAACACCCTACTTGCACTTTCTCCAAGACAGAATTGTTCTCTGAGGTCTAAAAGTGGGATATTCGGTCCTCTTCAACACCACAGACCAAAGGCAGGGATTCTTCTGTCATCCTTATTCATTATCCAACTTTCAGATGTAAATGAAAAGAAGATGGCTTGGATCAGGTGCACCTTAATCTTTACAGTGACATTATTTCTCTCTAGCATTTTGGACAGCACGTTTTCCTGGTGTAATACAGCTTCTTAAAAAAAAAATACTGGTTTATTTACAAATTTGTATACACTGTTTATCACGCCAGATCTTTCCCACTTCCTTCACCCCTCCCTCCACCCATCAAATTGTGTGATCCTATGATTAACCACCTTCTGCCCATCTTCACCCCTCTGTTTCCCATTTCCCCCTCTTGGATCCTCCCAATAATGGTTTTATACAGTATTTGTCCTTATGAGACTGAGTTAGTCTTTTGATTTCTTGACTGCAGGTACCACGGGAGTTGGTTGTGGATACAAGCAAGATGAAATCATTGACAATTTCAGTCTTTTTTCCATCTGTCATGATGTTCCCTGTTGGCCCAGGGCTGAAAATTTCTGTTTTATTGATGTTGAGGTATAATCTATATTGAAGGCTGTAGGCCTTGATCTTTTACAGCAAGTGTTTCAAGACCTCTTCACTTTTAGCAAGTAAGATTGTGTTATCTCCATAATGTGGGTTTTTGAGGAGTTTTCCTTCAATCCTAATGTCACATTCTTATTCATATAGTTCAGCTTCTTGAATGCTTTCCTCAGCATACAGAGTGGCTAGGTCTGGAGAAGCGATACAGCCTTAACGCATGCCTCTCTTAATTTTAAATTACATGACATTTCCTTGCTCTGTTGAGGCATTAGGTTTTTGGTCTAGGTATAAGTTTCACATGAGCAGTCAGGTATTCTGGGCTTCCCATTTTTCTCAACATTAGCAGTTATACACACACACACACACACACACACACACACACACACACATATATACATATATACACACACATATCTATACATACATATCTATCTATCTATTCAAATGCCTTTGAATAAATAGGCATCCCTCTGGTATTCTCTGTTTTCAGAAAAGATCCACTTGACATCAGCAATGATATCCTTGGTGCCATGGTCTCTTCTAAATCCAGCCTGAATTTCTGGCAGTTCTCTGTTGAAATACTGTTCTATCTGGTTTTTAACATCTTCAGTAAGATTTTACTTGTATGGTGTATTAATGATATTGTTCAGTAATTTTCACACTCTGTTGGATAACCTTTTTTAGGAATGGCAACAAATAAGGATCTCTTTGACTCAGTTGGCCAGGTAGTTGTCTTAGCATGGACTGGTGAATATGTTCAGGCCTGGCTGCATCTGTTTGTTCAGACATGTCAGGTGGTAGCCCATCAATTCTTGGGCCTTAGCTTTCTTTCTTTTTTTTCCCCTTTCTTGTGTACCATCGAATGAGATCCGACTGGCACAGGAGAAGATTTCTGCTCCTTCACCTTGAGCATCTGGTGGATTCGAATCGTGTGCCTTTGGGATTGCAGTGCAGCTTTTTGCCACTAGGCCACCAGAGCTCCCTTGGGCCTTATCTTTTGTCAGTGCCTTCAGTGCAGCTTGAACTTCTTCCTTCATTACCATTGGCTCTTGATCATATGCTCCTTCCTGAAATGGTGCTGTGTCAGCCAATTCCTTTGGTACAGTGACTCTGTGTATTCCATCTTCTTTTTAAAAATAATTTTATTTACAACAATATCTGTGTCATTTTGTTGTCCTCCATCATCTTTTGATGCTTCTTGCATCGCTCAAGATTTTGCCCATAGCATCTCTCAGTATTGCAACTCAAGGCTTGAATTTTTCATTTTTTTCAGCTGGAGAAATGCTCAGCGAGTTCTTCCTTTTTAACTCCAGCTCTTTGCAAATTTCATTATACTACTTTGCTTTGTCTTCTTCAAGCTGCCCTTTAAGATCTTCTGTTCATCTCTTTCACATTTCTTCCCTTTGTTTTGGCCTCTCATGCTCTAGTGCAAATTTCAGAGCCTCTTCTGGCATCCATTTTGGTCTTTTCTTTATCCTCTATCTTCTTTTTCTTTCTTGATGTCATCCTGCAGCTCATCTAGGTTTCGATCATTAGTTTTCAGTACCTCAAAATTATTCTTGAGATGCTTTTTAAATTCAGGTGAGATAGACACAAGATCTGAGGGACAACTAAACACTATGGAATTAGTTTCCTTGGTTGGAAGGTCATGGCTTTGTGAGTTTATCCTGTCAGTTGGTCTAATGTTGTATAGAGTTTCTGTTCTACCTCCTAGTTTATTGAGTAGTGCCTGGTGTCTTAAGATTTGTGAGTGGCCAGCCACCCATGATACAACAGTTGATCTTTATTCACCTAGAGCAGCGGAGAAGGAGATCCAAGAATTGGGGCAAGAAATGAACTGCACATTTGTCAGTGAGTATGAAACCAGCAAAAGGGCTGTACCAACCTACCAGTACCGAATGTTTAGATCTCAACAGATGACTCCTGATCAAAAGGGGTTTATTGTGAAACAGCCCTTGCCCTTTACAGAAGGCAACAGAGCCTCCAGGTTTGCACTTGATAGAGGTATTGAAACTCCACAGGTTCAGAGAAGAGCACAGTGGGACTGAAGGACATAGAGTGACTCATAGGGCCCTTTGAGAACAAGGTAAAGGGTGGGTTGGGGAGGAGTGTAGGGATCCAAAAAGGATGTAAGATCTGGAGAAGTCAGGAGACCTGGGGTAGGAGTTCCAGCCATACTCTAGGCCTCAGTTTCCTCAAAAGGAGAGGCCGAGAGAGTTGCATTCTCTGGACTCGTGCAAACCAGTCTGTGTGATTTCTGCCACCCCTCTGTTAGAATAGCTAGGTAAGTGTGTGTGAATTAGGGGAGAGCTGAGGTGGCAGGTACAGAAAGGTGATGGTGGTAACCATTTCAAAATCTTAAGATAAATCCCAGTTGCGGAATTTCTTTCTCTTAACCGCCCTGTTGTGAAGAACAAACACATCTCTCTTGGAAGAAGTACTCCTGAGAAGCTACAACAGTGAAACCTCCTCTCACATGATTTGAACATGTTACCAGGAGGGGCCAGACCCTCAACAGGATGGACTGACATGACAGCTGCAGAGTGTGGCTCACACGGCAGTGATGGTGAGGGGCTGGCTCCAGGCTCAGGCCCAGGCCGTCTTCTGTTCTGCTGGACTTGACAACAGTAACAACCAGCCCTTGTCAAGGCCACCATCTACTTCCTGAGGTCTGAAGTCCCAGGAATCCCCGAGCCCATTCATTCACTCCGGCCATGCTGACTGCACCTTTCTAAGCACAGGAGGACACTACCCCTCTCATGGGGTTTCTCCTGAGTGCCGAGAGCCAGGCAACCAAACACACAGATATCACCACCTGGGGTGTCCAGAGGTGGTAAACGGTATGGGAAAAATCTGGTGGGAGGTGAGGGAGATGGAAAGGAGGTGATCTGAGTGGGGGAAGGGCTGTGATCTCTGAGGAGGCTCCGTCTGAGGTCTAGGCAAGGGTAAGGGGAGAGCAGTGAACCCTGCAGATGCATTCCAGGTGGAGGGAACATCTGGATGGAGACCCTGATCCAGCCCCAACCTGGGCTGTGTGGAGCTGACCTCTGAGGGCCTTGAGCAAGCTGGACCCTCCTGTGAGACGGTGAATGACTGAATAGCCCCTGCACTAGTGAGGAAACACACAGAACAGCATCAAAGTAAATATAAAATGACCCCTTTGGGAAGGACCAGGAATGACAAAGGCATGGCCTAGGGGATGTCTCACTAGGTAGACCTGGTCCTGGCATCAGGGAGGGCTGCCTGGTGGGAGGAGCCATCTGAGAGAGGCGTGGCATGGAGAGAGCTTACACCTACAGAATGCATTCCCAGAGCAGTCACCAGCGGTGTGGGCAGGCGGCAGCTTCCAGTCCATGTGTCCACCCAGGCCCTCTGCAGCCCTTTCTGCAGCCTCAGTATTGCACCAGACTGGGCATCTGCCCGGTCAGAGTAACTGAAAGCAGGAGGTAGAGGAGCCCAGGGTTTTGGGTGTGTCCTGCTCGAGCCCCTGAGACCACCTCCTTACCTGCCCAAGACACTGTACACACAGCAGATGGGACCTGCAGGGGAGCTTGGCCTGGCCCCAGGCACTGCCTTTGGCACATGGGGTGCTGCCAGCCCCTGTGGCAAGCTCTGCCCACATGGTTTATGTGAAGTAACCAGAACAACACTTGGCCTTAGTGTTTTAACAGACACGTAAGGGAGCTCTGGTGGCCTAGTGGCAAAACGCTGTACTGCAATCCCAGAGGTAAGTAGTTCAAATCCACCAGATGCTCTGCTGGAGAAGGAGGAGGCAATCTCCTCCTGTACCAGTCAGATCTGATTTGACGGTACACATAAAAATAATACAATAAAAAAAATTAACAAACACGTACTGAGTGACAGGAAGATGGGATCCAGGGAGGTGTAGAGCCTAGAGCTCAGGACAGTCTGTGGGGTTAGAGGACCCTGGCCCAGCCGACCCAGGTCTGAATCTTACCTCTCTCACAAACTGCAAGAAAATGGACATATTGCCTGACACCCATGCAGATATATGCACACCCATGTTTATTGCGGCTTTGTTCACAGTAGCAAGGAGTTGGAAACAACCTAAGTGCCCATCAACAAACTAATGGGTAGAGAAGCTGTGGTATATTCACACAATGGAATACTACGCTGCATTGAAAAACAAGGAACTAATGCAATGTTCAAACTGGTTGACCCTGGAGGACATTATGCTGAGTGAAGTATCTCAGCCACAAAAGGACAAATACTGCATGGTGCCACTGTTGTAAAACAGGACTGACATCAGGGTTAGGGGGAGACTGAGAAAGATGGGATAATTAATATATACTGCATTGAAATAGATGAGGGAGGCGAGCTCTGGTGGCCTAGTGGCAGGAAACTGTACTGCAATCCCAGAAGTGCACGGTTCAAATCCACCAGATGTTCTGCTGAAGAAGGAGGAACAGTCGCCTCCTGTACCAGTCAGATCCAATTTGACGGTACACGCATAAAAAAAAAAAATGAAATAGATGAGGGAGAAAACTGTTTAAAAGGGGTATGTGATTAGGCATTTTTGTCATGATGGGAGTCCAGAGTGGAGGCTGCATAGTGGAGTGGACTTGGGGGAGGGATTGTAAAACAATGAAAGAATTTTTCTTTTACTTTTCCAAAAGGGTAGTGTACTGGGGGGGGAGGGTTGGGAGGGGGGGAAAGTGCAACAGTGCATGAATGGAAATCTAAAGTCTCTGTAAATTTTCATTGAAATTAATAAAAAATTAATAAATCACATAGATTAAGGGGAAAATAATGGACACATTGCATGTGTTCTCTGAACCTCGGAGAACCCATCCAGAGACAAGTCTCTCAAATGACCGTTGTGTAGATGAATGCTTACAGAGATCTCAGAATGGAGATATTGTCATGATTATTGGTATTTCCAGAAGACTATCCAGATTACCCAGAGACAGAACAGAACAAATAAAACATCAGTTTGGGCCGATCCAGGCATGTCCACGCCAGGGGTTCTGAGGAAAGGCCACTAGAAAAATGACACCACAGTGACATGAGTCTAACCCCAAAGCAGAAGTCATTGTCATTGGGTTAATTCTGCATGGAGAACCCGGCCAGGACGAGGCGGGGACAGAACAGCCGGTCCGCAGAGGCTTCTGTGGACTCACCTGGCCAGCTCCGCCATGCTGGCCCCTTCTAAATGTGAGCAAACAAGAGTCCAGGTGAGGAGATCCTGAGCCCTGGCCGTCGCTGCCTGCGCATTGAGAGAAGCCAGAGGAACAGGCCTCTTCAATCTGCAGGATGGAGGGGAGATGAGGAGGAATTTTGAAACCCACAGCGTGGATAGGAGGGGGAGCTCGGGCTTGTTCACCAGAACCTTGCATGCTGGAGTTACAGGGCCCCCTCGGAGCACAAGTGAGGTAAGTTTAGGACAAATCAAAGGCAGCGTGCTTCACCCAGCAGGGGAGGATACCGATGGAACTCATTACCCCAAGATGTGGGCTCGGCTGGAAATAGAAATAGCTTCACAAAAGGTTTAGATAAATCTGCGGATGACAGCTCCATTCATGGGTTCGATGGAGAAGGGGGCTGTTCGGGGCCTGCTGTCTCCTGGGGTAGCATCAGGAGGAGACCTGGCGCCCCTCAGACCTCCCCTTGGCGCCCCTGTCACAGACAGTTCTGGCTGCAGGCAGTCTGGGGGGCAGTACCAGTGTTCCTGGGGCTGAAGCTTGGCCCACGTCCCCAGGCCCTGTCCTCATCCCCAGCATATGCATGTACTGTTTAGGGGTGATGTGGGCAGCACCAGGTCTGGGAAAGCATCCTGGACCGGCTGTCCCCTAAGGGACCAGCAGAGGGAGACAGACACCGTGTCCAGTCTTGGCTCCCAGCACTATCCGGCTGCTGCTCCCTCCTCATGGTAGGGTCCACCCAGTTTATAAGGGTGCCAGCTCTGAACCCCACACTACCAGCCCCTGCACAACTGGGTGGCTTCATCCTCTTCAGCTGAGGTGAAATGACTCATGTGGTCAAGGACAGGTGGGGTGGGATTGTACTTGACTGTGGGTTTCACCATGCACCTGTATGACTTTGGTGACTTGTTTCACTTTTTTTTTTTTTTTTTTACTTTTACTATTTGTGTGTGTGTGTGTGTGTGTGTGTGCGCTGTCAAATCTGATCTGACTGGCACAGGAGGAGATTGCCCCTCCTTCTCCAGCAGAGCATCTGGTGGATTTGAACCACGCACCTCTGGGACTGCAGTGCAGCTTCTTGCCACTAGGCCACCAGAGCTCCCGACTTGTTTCCCTTTTGCTTTCGCTTCCCCAGGGCCAGATCCAGTAATATCTGCTTCAGGAGAGCTTTGAGCCGGAGGCGTCTCTCTGGCTTCCCCTAATTTCTGGAGGGGCAGAGAAGCAACATCAGTCCCAGGCAGAGAGCAGGCATGCTGCCTTTCTCCAGTCTTTTGCAACTTCTGACATCAGCTATCATTCTTTCATTTCTGCTGGGTTGACCATTCCTGGCTGGGGCCACAGAGCACTCACAGACCAGTATTCATGGTTCATGGTTTATTGGTGAAGTAACAGGTTGATTCAGGATCAAGACTAACTCCAGAGACAGTCATTCAGTCAGGACAGTGTCTCTCTCAGTTGTGCCAGAGACAAGGGTTCCCCCAGCTCCCCCAGAAGCTTCTGCTCAGACAAATGTCACAAAGCCTTTTGCTGGTAGATGCCTTCAAGTCAATGCCAACTAGCATCAACAGCACGTACAATCAATACGCAGTAACTCAGCAACTCAACAGGTCAGGTCCCACCCCACCCTTACAGCCATTGCTGAATGTGCTCACTGTTGAAGCCTTTGAGTGTTTTTCTCTTTCCTATATTAAGCATGTCTTTATGCAGCGACTGGTCCCTCCTGATCACATACATGTCAAAAGTACAGGAGATGAAGTCTCGCTCTCCTCACTTCTAAGGGAAACCTGGCTGTGCCTCTTCTGAGATTGATGTGGTCATTTTTCTAGCTGTCTTTGCCATAGTCAATACTCTTTACCAACAGTATAATGAAAAGACATCAATTGCATCAATTGAGAGTGGGGGCAGAATAGGAAAAGAGTAGGTAGGTAACACTGCACTGGAACAGATGAGGGGAAGAACAGAGAGGAATCTAAGTTTAGGCGTAACGTGTATGACAACAATCTGGAGCAGGGGTGCACTGCAGAGTGGACTGGGGGAGGGGGAAGGAGGAACATGTACAACAATGAATAAAAATGCAACCTTTCTAGAAATCTTCACTAAAATTACAATTAAAAGGCACCAATTAATTGTTCTTTGGTTTTCCATGTTCACTGTCCAGCTTTCAAGTGCACATGAAGCCACAGAAAATTCCACGGCTTGGGTCAGGAGCACCTTAGCCTTCAGGTGGGATCTTGACTTTTATACTTTAAGTCTTCAGCAGCAGCCTAGCTCGATGCAATTATTATTTGCTTTCTCAGTCTCTGCTTCAATGGGTGTTCAGCTGTTTGGCAATCCGAGTGCTAAGTGCTGAGCGGCACCCCACTCTGCCTGGAAGCCTCCTGCCTGAAGATCCTCAGCTGTCACTCATGTGTCGGAACGCCCCCCCCAAGGGCCCTCCTTGATCTGTGAGCCCAGTCAGCCCTGCCAGAGGGAGGCTCTGCTCCCACCGTGTCAGCGCTGCTGTTCCTCACCAGCCTGCACCATCTTCCTTGGTCCAGGAAGTTCGCAGTCCAAAGACCCTGGGTCTAAAGGATTTGTTCCTTTCCCAGCTCTTTTTCTTGGTGGTAGTGAGAAGCCGCTTGTGGGGTGGTGAGAGGCGAGCTCTTCAGACCACAGGAAGCCTGAACAGGGCCTGACTGTGCCCCAGGAAGACCTGTCCTCTTCCTGTCAGCCCTCCTTCTACTCCCTGAACTACAAATCCAACAAAGTTGCTGTCTGAGACGAAAAGTCAAATCCACCAGGGTCATATGTATGACAACAATCTGGAACAAGGGGTCCATGGCAAGAAGGGTTGAGGAGGGGGGAAGAAAATGCGCAACAATGGGAAAAAAGAAAAACCTTCTTAATGTTTTTTTTCTTTTTAAAAAAAAAGATAGGTGCAAACAAACCCCAAACCCAAAGCTGCTGGGGTATCTAATGCTAGAGGATAGCTCTTACAGCACAAGGGGGGCACAGGTCCAAGGGAGGCTGTGTGCCCTGTGGTCAGGAGCCTGCGGTGGTGAAGGGACAGGCTCCAGAAGGTAGAACGGGGAAGAACAGAGAGAGAATAGATGTGTGGGCAAAGAGCAGGGGCAGCGTTAGCAAAGACAGAGGGAAAACTCCGTTGCCTTGAAGTTACAACTGACTCCACTGGGGTTTCAGAGGCTCTAAATCACACAGGAGAGGACCCATCTTTCCCTCTAAGCAGCTGGTGGGTTTGAACCATCTGCATTTGGGTTGGCAGTGCAAAACCTGTGTTGGCTTGCCATCACTCATGATGGTTTTGTAGAGGGGTTAAGTGACTTGCCCAGGGCCCCTCCCATAGTTGGGGATTGCCATACTGCTGCTCTCTGGGCAGTGTTGCAGTGTGAGGTGGTACAGGATCTCAGGGTGGCCCAACCTAGGGACAGTGGAGGCTTCTCCTCCGTTCAGTTGGGAGGAGGCCTGGAAAGCGTGAGGGAGGCAGGCTGGTGGGGAGAGGGGAGAGGGTGGGAGGGGCCGGCAGTGACTCAGCAGGGCAGGATAAGTATCTTCCAGTCCAGGGAGAGGTAACCCCATTCCTCTGCCAGGGGAGACGGAGTCACAGAGCCCGAGGCATGGGTTGGCCAGGGCAATGGAACATCCCAGAGAAAGGCAGTAGACTCCTGGGGGTGGGGCGGAGCTGAGCACCTGGGGGTATCCCTTCTGCCCCTGCCCTCCTCACACACCCATCACCCAGACATCTGTGCAGATAGATGGGAGAGGCAGGCACAGCAGGCCTTGGCGCCTCTGGGCTCCTCTCCTGCCTCAGGAAGAGGTAGGGGGCTGTCCCTGTGGGAAAGCCTGAGCTGGCCCAGGTGTGGGTGAGGGACCCAGGGCAGGGCAGGCCTTCTGCCCCAGGGTTTCCGCTGACATCACAGCCAGCTCAGGGTGAGCCAGGGCCCTCTGGGCTCCTGCCCACTGCAAGGAAAGGGAAAGTGCACACCCGCTGCCTTCGCTCCCCGCCCAGCACCCCACCCTGGAGTGCATGCTGGCAGAAAGGGAGAGGCTGTCTGCTGGGGGTGTGGAGTCCAGGGGTGCCTCGGCTGACCCCCCTCAGCCCTGGGGGCCCTTGAGCCCACCTGGGTTCTCTCTTCACAGACACACTGTGGACAGCCTCTCAGAAATCAGAAGCTGGCCCTTAGCGGGCCAAGCAGAGTGGAGCGTGTCCTCCAACTCCTGGCTCCCTGCTCATTCTGGGCTTCCAAGCCTCTGCTCTGGGAGCTACAGTGCAACTGAGGGGGCTCAGTGCTCATGGTCTTTCATTCACTGAGCCGGGAGGGGGCAGTGTGGGTGCCTGGACCTTGTCACAGAGCTGGGTGCTACCGGTGGTGGTGGGGACCCTGCCCTAGGCAAAGACGACGGAGAGTCCTTAAATGTCACTAGAGTCTGTTCTGCTCCACCAGCCTCTGCTCCTTCCAGGAACCCCCACCTCTAGCCCCCATTCCCACCTCAAATAACTGACGTCAGACAGCCCTTCCTGGTCGCGTTCCTGCAGTGCCCCTGGGCCAGTGAGTTCATCTTCCCAGACCTCAATTTCCTCATGTATGAAACCTGGATGCTCGCTCCTCTGGGGGTTGCTGGGAGGGCTAACTGGCAAGAACTGAGCTTAACCTGTTGCAGCCAGAGCTCTACCTAAAAACCAATGCCAATTCTGACTCAGGACAGAGTAAACCACCAGTTTCCAAGGCCATGATCCTTGAGGACAGCCAGCCACAGGTTTCTTTTCAACCATTGCCCTCTGGGGCGTCTAAGTATAAAAGCAGCTGAGCATACAGCAAAGCAAAGCTGCTGGAAGAAGCCCAGCCCCGAGCAGGCTGCCTTCAACCTGTTTCTCGCTGACCCCAGCCACTGGCATGGAGTTGGCCCTCAGAAATGTGGGGTAAATAAATGGGTGAGCTAGCCAGTGTGCCTCCTCCGCTCACCCACTGGGAGAGGACCAAACTCATATCTCCCCAAATTCAGAGGCAGCGGCAGCAGCAAAGGACTGGTGTCTCAGGCATCTGGAATCTCTTCTCTGGGGATGCCTACTGCAGGGGAGGGAAGAGAATAGGAAGGGTGGGTGCACACCGGACCCTTCTGAGACCCATCACCAGGTGTTCGTCTTGCTCCCGCCTGGCCCTGTGGCTGTCACTGATCAGGTCTATGATCTGGGAGGCAGAGGTGGTGACAGAAGATGCAGTCTCTCTTCTTCAGCTCCCAAATGCTCCCAATATCCAGAGGGACAGGCACGTCGGGAGTTGAGGGGGCTTGTCCCCAGCCATGACATCCCATTGCAAGGAGCTCCCCACTCTCACCTCCCTCTTGGCCCTAAATGCAGGTTGGTCTCACACAGTTTAATAAGAAAGGATCCCTTGTGACCCGAGATACACTCTTGAAGGCAGAGTGGGGTTTTCTTCAGCCTACTGTCTCATGCAGGGCCTTGCATCAATGGAGACTTGAGTAAGGCCTGCAAAATGTACCATGGAACAGATGGAATGTTCTCTTCCAGGGGACGATTCTCTGGAGCCAAGTGGGGTCGTAGCTCCTTGAACCTCTGCTGCTCCTCCCTAGCAACCCCAGACTGTTAGAACTGGAAGAACCCATAATAGGAATCCATTTCTGAGACCCAGAGGGGAGCAAACTTTTCTGAAATGCCTCAGCTAGAAACCAGAGGGCAGCCACCACCTGTCCTACCCCATCCTGCAGAAACCCTGGACTGTGGGACTCTTGCTCTGTCTCTCTTTTGTCCTTTCTTCTCCCACCTCATTTGGGGACTTGGCAGAATAAAGGCACAGTCTTTAGTCCAGCCCCCACCCCAACCCAACTGGCAGCTCCTAACCTGCTGTCTTTGCCCGGACATGGCAGAGGGGCACTGGCAGCTTGGAAATGGAGTTGATTTTCCCCTTGGCAGGGTGGCAGGTGGGGGAGGGGAGAGACCAGCGCCCACGGGAGGGGGAGGGGGAGGGGAGAGGGCAGGGCACAAGTCTGGACGAGAGGTAGAGAAAGAACACGACTTTCCCAACTTGTGGGGTCACGACACCAGAGATTTAAGACAAACTGGGGGTGCATACAGTACAACCATACCCATGTGGCCTGGGTCCCCTTTTAGAACTGCAGCCCCAGAGCCTGCAAATGCATGCTTTCTAGACTCTCCAAGTGAATATTTGCATGGGGTGGGGGTGGCATTGTCAAACTCCCCCTTTCTTGCCTCTTCCCCTTCCTCTTCCTCATGGGGGTTCCTCCCCCTCCTCCCTCTTCACCCTTGCTCTCCCTCCCACCCTGCTGCCTCTTTGTGTCTCCTCTTTCCTCCCCTGGTCCCCTCTCCTTCTCACTCCTCTTCCCAGGCCCCCACCCTCGTTCTTTGGCTCCCCCTCTCCCTCTTTCTCCTACTCATAGCCCCCTCCTTTCCCTCCTCCTCCTCCCCCCTGTGTGGGGGCTGCTTTCTCCCTGACTCAGCAAGGTGCTTTATAAGGTGCTGAGGGCTCCGCCAAATCCAAACCACATTGTCTGTGCAGGCGCCTCAACTCGGAGGGAGCAGGCTGCACAGCAGAGGGGCAGGGCTGGGGCCGCTCCCCTGCCGGCTCCCTCTCTCAGGCAGGCAGCGAGGCTGCAGGGCCCTCCTGGGCAGCCTCAGTGCCTGTCACCCACTGGGCATCTGCCTTCTTGACCTTGACATAGGCATCAAGGGATGGTCAGCTCAGTTGCCAATAGTTTCAACTCCAGAGCCCTGGAGAATTGGGGGGTGGAGGGGCTGGCCCAGCACCCTTCTCTCAAGGGCCCTCCAAAGCAGGTTTCATCTGATCTGAGCTGCTACTGGAATCCCAGAAAGTCCCCTGCCCCCAACACCAGACCAGCTCCCCTTTCCCAGCCCTTTTCTCCTTGTTTAGGGGGGAAAAAAAAAAAGAAGAGAGAGGAGGGGAAAAAAAAAACCCAACAACAAAGTCTGTCCCACTCCAGTGAGGTAATTGAAAACAAACTTCTTCCCCACCCCCCCACCCCCCCATCCCGTCCTTGCCGTGCAGAAAAGGGAAGCGCTGCCCCAGGGGCCCTGGCCGCAGCTCTGACCCACTGGCTGCAGGGGCTGAGCTTGGCTGGCAGAGCGCCCCCTTTCTTGGGGGGCATGGGGGCAACACTCCCAGGAGAACCTGGGCAGGAATCTGGAGCAGAGGGCGCCTCACCTTCCAGGTCTGGTACACCAACCACTTCTCCCCCTTCAAACAACAAATCAACAACAAATGCAGCCTCTTCCGGAAGGGTTTAATTGGTGGCCTGCCTCTAGAGCACCCCAGCTGGGAGACAGACCCAGTAACTGTCCCTGAGGAAAAGTCACAGAGTGGGGATGTCTGTGACCCCAGAGGGAGAAGTACTTCCTCTTCATCCCCCCTGGAAGCCTTGTGTGACAGGAGGAAAAGCACCTCCAGGGACAGGCCTGGTTTACAGGTCCCCTAGGTACCCAGTCCAGCAGCTGACCCAGGCCCGAGGGCAGGGGGGAAGCTGCTCTGCACCCAGACCACCACCCCTCGCCCACCACCAGCAAGGCTACGACCCCCAAGGCCCCAAGGTCGGAGATTGCTAAATGGCTTTCTAGGGAAGCAGTTAAGAAATGGGGGCTCTGGGCCATTCATCGTCCATCGCCAGAATGGGGAGAGTCCCCCTCGCTGAGTCACCCTCGAAGGCTGTGTGTTGAAACTGGTCGGCTGCCTCGTGCTGATTAATGAATTACAAATCCCCCGCCCGTGTGCGCTCCATCGCTCGTCACTGAGAAGAATGAAGAACCTTGTGAACTCCGGGAGAGCCTCGCCAAGTGCCCTCTTCTCGCCCGGGCTGGGCAGCGGGCCCCCGGCTCCCCCGCAGGGGCCACTGCGAGCCGGTTAGTCACCTGCCCCAGCGGCGGAGGCGCCTCGCTCAGCCCCGCTTCTGGAAATGGGACAGGCGGCGGGACAATAGGCAGGGGGGGGGGCGGTCGGCCCAGACAAAGGGCAGCAGGAAAAACACCATCACTTGCTGCGAGGCCAGCTCGCTGGCATTTGGGAAAATGTGTCATTGCATTTACTCAGGGGAAGAGGAGGGGGAGGAAGGGAAGGTTAGCGATGAAGAGGGCAAGGTAGGGTGGGCGCAGCGGCGGCAGTGGGCGGCGGGGGAGCAGGCGGCCCTGGGCCCACACTACCCGGGAAGGGGTGCAGGGGACCAGCACCCCCCAGGCCCTGCCTCTGGAGTTCGCAGGGAGACCGATGCCCTCCCCGCCCCCTCCCCCAGGAGGCCCAGGGTGGTACCGCCGCCTGGCCTCACCTCATCCCCCCTCGGTGCTGTGGGAGGGAGAGGAGCCCCAGAAGCCCTCCCTTCCCTCCTCCCCTCCTCCCCCCACCCCGGGGAGGGCCGCTACAATTTGTGGTTACAGCTTTACACGTCAGAAAAAAAAAAAAGTTTGCAGAATGTCCCACACTGAAAAAAAAAAAAAAAATCCGAAACCGAGCGAAAAAAACCTGCGAGTGGGCCTGGCGGATGGGATTATTAAAGCTTCGCCGGAGCCGCGGCTCGCCCTCCCACTCCGTCAGCCTCGGGAGAGGAGCCGCGCCCGCCGGCCGCCCCCAGCCCCATGGACCTCCGAGCAGGTAGGACCGGCCCCGGCCCCCGCCCCCGCCCC
>NW_006399876.1:7512100-7530471 GCF_000299155.1 Elephantulus edwardii
GCGGCCGGGCCGGAGGGCCGATCGGGGGACTCGTCCGCCCAGCAGAGCCTGCGTGCTGCCCGCGGCCGGCGAGCCGGAGGCAGGTAGGGTCCCGGCGGCGGGCGGCTGCGGGGCCTGGGAGTGATTAGCGCGGGGGGCGGGCGCAGCCCGGCGGGACCGGCAGGAAAAAGTCCGTCACCGGCCAGGAGCGGCGGCGCCGGCGGGCCCTTCCGCGGCACTGGCCGGGCGGGAGGCGAGGGCGGGCCGGGCAGGGAGCTGGCGCGCGGGAAAGGGCAGCAGCCGGGCTGGCCCGGGAGCCCCAGAGCCGCCCCCGCCTCCGGGAAGGGAGCAACCGGGCGGGAGTGGGCCGGGGCGGGGCCGGGGGCGTCGGGGCCACACAAGGGGAAGGAGCAGGAGCGGCCAACGGGGGAGGGGGATCAGGAGCGAGAGGTCACCGCGGAGGGTCCTGGCCGAGCCCCCGTGCCACCACATCCTCCCCACTGGTGCTGGCCCCTACTTTCCTTCCGGCAACAACCCCAGAGCTCCTGTCGCCCTCCCTACAGACCCCCCAATCTCAGGGGACCTGCCGGCTTTCTCCTAGGACAGGGCAGGGGCTGCCAGGGGAGGAAGGGACTGGCCGAGTGGGCAGCAGCAGACGTGAGGGGTGCTACTGGTTATGCTTTTCTGTCGAGTCGCTGGGACCCAGACCCAGGCAGATGTCTTCACTGCCCTGGCCCCTGAGCAAGCATGACACAGGGACAGGCCAGTCCCCTCCCTGCCCCAGCCACACCACTAACC
Source organism: Elephantulus edwardii (assembly GCF_000299155.1). Lineage (NCBI taxonomy): Eukaryota > Metazoa > Chordata > Mammalia > Macroscelidea > Macroscelididae > Elephantulus > Elephantulus edwardii. The sequence goes on from NW_006399876.1 coordinate 7,512,878, forward strand.
CGGCATAAGACACTAGGCTGGGCTGGCCGCCTCTGCTCCCTAACCTACACTGAGGCCCTCAGCCCACAGAGGTGGTGACCCTCCAGCGGTCCACTGTCCACTCTGCACATCCTTCACCACAGCTCTCCTTGACCACACTTCACATTCCTCCCCATAATCCCACCTACCTGCTCCCACCTGGCTCAGGCCTGGACCCTTGGAGCCCCTCCCCACAGTCACGTTCACACACTTTCAAATAACACACTTTCAGATGCACCCACACACACTTCCACTGCCTCACTGCACTTCCCCTGCTGCTGGCACACCCAGGGTTCTTGCCTCACCTGAGGGGGACCCTCATTCAAATCAATACCCACTCCTGCCTTAGCAACTGACTTCCCAGGCCAGGGGCCCAGCATCCCTCTGCTCTTCCCCTGGGTCTCAGTTTCCTCTGTCCTGCTGTCCAGAAGAGCAGGGGGGTGGTGCAGAGGAGATGGGAGTCCCACGTGTCTCAGCTGGGAGGAACTCTGGCATGCACAGTGCAAGCAGGCGGCAAAGTCCAGTCTCAAGGGCTAGTAGCGCCAGCTGTCTCCTGCCTGCAGGCCCATGCTTCCCCATAAGCCTCCAGGCTACTTGTCAGTGGTCTGGGAGAAAGGGACCCAAGGGCAGGGTGGAAGGGAGAGGAGCGCCTGAAGGGGAGGGCAGCCGGCCCAGCCCAGTGGAGCAGGAAAAATGGGTGTTTCCTACAGCTCCTCTCTACCTTCAGGGGGATTCTCACCCTACAGACACAGCACTCCTAACCCTCTGCATCCCCTACTTCCCCCACACCAGAGGCCCCTCCAGGCCACCCATGTGCTAGTCCTGGCTGGCTCCACCTGCAGCCATTTCTCCGATACTTCTGTAGCTTTCTCTTCTCAGGTGCCACCCAAGCTTACCCACCATTCCTATCACCTGATCACTCTGGCATGACAGCACTACTGAGCACACCCCACCCCCAGTGAGGCTGCAGCCTGGGGGAATGGAGGCACAGGGATGAGGGCAGGGTGCCTGCCTGGGCAGCAGGGTTGGTGGCCAAGTGTGTGTTCATGAGGGGGGCCCGGTTCCCAGGGCCCAGAGATCTGGATAGAATTAGGGACTGGCCGGGTGGGGGCCAGGATGGGGATGGGGGGCTGCAGCAGGAAACGTGAGCTGTGCTCATTAGCTCCTCACGTGCTCAGTGGATTTATAAACACAGGGAGGAGACGGGATGTAAACAATCAGTGGGCAGCAGCCAGAGAAGTGCTGGGGAGGGGGCCCTGGGGGCCAGCATGGGGGGAGGGGCCTGAGACAGGACCCCCCGCTACTCCCAAGGTCCACCTGCACACGTGGAGCAGGGGTGGGGGGAAGCTGTGCCCACCACACACTCCCTCTGGGTAGGGCTGCAGACTCAACCCCAGGTGTCTGCTGTTTAAAAATTACAGGGATTCTAGAACCATCCCGGGGGAAGGGGGAAGGGGCTGGGACGCCTCCTGCCTTAGGGTGGGAGCTGAGGTGGAGGTAGCGCCTGTCCTGGACCACCATTCTCCTGCCCCTTCTCCCTCTGGTGCTCAGTGGGCCGGTCTGCCGACTCCCCTGCTCTCTGCCCCCCTCAACCCCCCAAGCCTGCAGTGACTTAGTTACCTCAGAACTGAAATATTCCTGGAAACACCGGCCTCGTCTGGTTAATTTCATGAGCCGTTTTTCTGCCCAGATGACTTAGCTCTTGTTTATCCAAAGGCCTCTCCCTCTGCTGTCCCTGTGTAGGAAGCTGGTTCCCCTAGGATGTCCCACAGGGCTCAGAAAAGGAGGGGACAAGCTGAGCCACCCCTCCTCCATGGGAGAGGCAGAGCCATCCTGGACCAAAACCTGAGGGGGCCCCAGCTGAGCAGGCTCCCAGTTCCTGCCTCATGAGGCCCCTAGCCTTGCTACTAACTAGTCCACACTCTGAGGGCCACCTCCGTGGCTGGCAGGGCTGTGGCCCCTCGGCGGATCTTCCCTCTCAAAAACTAAGTCCATGTGGTATCTACAAGGTCAGTAGGCCATCCCACTAGGTCCCCTGGAAGCAAGCTGATGAAGGCCCAAGGGTTTTTGCAGAGGAGAAGAACCTCTGGCTGGTACAAGCAAGAGGAGAAAGGAAGAGTCAGGCAAGAGCTAGAAAAGGGAGGATGCGATGATTCAGGATGGAAGCCACTGATTGCAGGTGGCAGAGGAAAGGGGGCCCATTTTGTGCCTGACCCTGGTCTTTGTCCTAAATACATAGGCACACACATACACTCACACCCACGTGTGTTTGTATCCACACTCTCTCACACATGCACTCTTAGACCAATAGCTCTTCAGAGAAGAGTGTGCCTGTGACTGAGACACTCCCCTCCCCACCCCCCCCCCCCGCCACACTCTATTAATAAAATCAGCTAGCCAAGCAACTGAGAAAGTCAGCCTGGACCAGTCAGGCCACTTGAAACCCGCCTGACACCCATACTCTATTTATAAGGGACATTTTAATGTCATTGGAGTCCTAAACCTCTCAGTTTGTGATAATTCTAAAACTTAACTCAATAATATGGTTAACTGTAAATCTCACCAGTCTACACATTTTTCTTACTCCACACCTTATCCTCACTTTGTTGTGTGTGGAGTTGATGCTGACTTAGTGACCCTCTGTGACAGTGAACTGCTCCAATTGCTTGGGGTTTCCTAGCCTGTTATCTGTATGCTGTGGCGTCCCTGTCCTCATGATGCATGGTGTGAACACTCACCACTAACTGCAAGGCTGTTTTGTGGCAGATTGTATTTATGACAGTCACAGCCTTGGAAACCTGGGGAGGCAGCTGTTTTCTGTCCTGTACGGTAGTTATAAGTCAGAATTGACCTGGTATCTATTGTTATGTGCTGTCACATCACAGCCGACTTAGCTGATCCTCTAGCAGGTTTTCAGAGACTGTAAACTGCATGGGAGGAGACTGCCCATCTTTTTCTTCAGAGGGCTGCTGATGGATTTAAACTTTGTGCCTTTGGGTCAGCAGCCTAACACTTTACCTCCTCCTAGGCCACCAGAGCTGTAATGAATGGCAGTGTGTTTCTAATCTTTACAGAAACAGATCACCACCCAGGCCTTTCTCCTGCAGGGGTGCTGGTTGGATTCAAACGCTACCATAACCTCTATACCGCTAGGGTGCTTGTCCTAACTCTAGTGTAGTCACATTGCAAACCTATCCAACTTATTTTTTAAAAGCAACATGTCATTTTAGGAATATCTGACAACAGAAACCACTTCTAACTTCTCACCTACCCAACCTTAAAACCCCAACTAACCTTTGTAATAACATGCCAAGCCCAAGACTTAGCCCCAGCCAAACCCTCTTCCTGCCTGAACTAACCACATCCCCTGATGGATGCAAACCTCAACCAAAACCAGCCAGCCAAACCCTGAGTCTGAGACAGCCAGAATCTCTAAAGCAGGGCTTTAAACCAGTTCATTCTGGGTTTACCCCTGCTGAAAATTCCCACCCCAGATATACTTGGTCAAAGTATAATTGTTAATTTTAATAACCCTCCAGGTAATTCTAGACACACATTTTTGGCTCTCTGGGCACCTGTAAGGAATTTTGGTGCTACAGTGTGTAATGTATCAGCCTGCTAACTGAATGCTTGGCAGCTGGGCAGTCTCCTACTGTAGGAGTCCCGACCCCAGAATCCGACTCAGTGGCAGCAGGGTGTTTTTGGGGTGGTGGTGTTATGTACTGTCAAGTCTGAAATGACTCATAGCTGACCCTCCAGTGGGTTTTCAGAGGCAGTAAACTGCATGGGCAGACACTGCCCACCTTTCCTCACATGGAGCAGATGGTAGATTCAAACGTTTTGAGCTGGCCATACAACTCCTTACCACTAAGCTACCAGTGGCGTCTGGGACAGGAGGGTCTCTAAGAATCTGTAAGAACCACTTTTCATGGGATTGCATTGAAATGAACTAGTCAGTTCAAAGCCATCCCCTCCTTAAGCCTAACCTTGGCTCTGAGCTATTTTAACTGTCTTTGTTGTTGCTATGTGCCTTTGAGTGAATGAGCAACCCTATGAACAATGGCTCTCACCGTGCCCTACCCTGAGCCAACCTCACCAACTCCAACACATCTAACTCCATTGACACAGTCACTATGTCAATCCATCTCATCCAGGGTCTTCCTCTCTTATGTTGACCCTCTAATTTTCCAAGTATGATTTCCTTCTCCAAGGACTGGCCACTCTTAACAACATGCCCAAAATACGTGAGACGGAGTTTCAAAATCTTAGTCTCCAAGGAGCAACCGAGTTTTGCCGCCTCCAGGGAAGACCTGTTTTACCCAACTCCAATGCCCACTGAATCTGGGCACAGTGCTCTTGATTTTGCACTGCCCTTAGGAGCCCAAGAGCCTGTTTCCCTAGTCTGTTCCTGCCCCTGGATCCTAGACGCCCACTATCCAGCACCTTCAGCTGACCAGCCCAATTCATCAAATCTCTCTCCCCCCACCCTCTGTCTCTCTCAGTCCCCATGGCAGGCTGACAGCAAGTCCTCACTCAGGTCACATTTTTACATAGGTAAGAATGGAACTAATTCCTGAGAAGGTACATGAACTGTCCTTCCTCTGACACTACGGTGCAACCTCCAGTGCCTGGAGTCAGTCTAGAGTGTGCCTACCATTGTGGCTGATGCCAGCAGTCTCCCTGCACGGTCACCCCTCTGATCTGCCTTCAGCCCATGGTTGTTCTTCCTGCCCTCCATCCCTCACGGTGGATGGACACCTCCCTTGTCAGCTCTGAGGATGCTGTTTCCCTTCCTTGGCTCCTCTCATGTAGCAGTGGAACCCTAAGACTTGGAGAGGTGGCTGAGGTGCACACACACACACACACACACACACACACACACACACTGGCACACATGCAGTGACAGACATGCCAAAGGCTCTTTCTTAGCTGCCATATAAACATACTCTCAAATATCTGCTGATATGCAGACACACACACAGGCCAAGCCCCATCCTTAACACATACATGCCTACACACACACACACACACACACACACACACACACACACACACTCTCTCTCTCTCTGGCCAGGAACACATCCCCCTCCTCCAGCCCCTCTGCCTCCCATCTGGAGTCCCCCCTCCCTCTTCCCCCAGTCCAAGGTGGGGACAGACACCTAAGGGGCTGCCAGCTGCATCCCAAGGGGCTCTGCCTCCCTCACAGCGCTGCCCTCCCATCCACAGGTGACTCGTGGGGGCTGCTAGCTTGCCTCTGCACTGTGCTCTGGCACCTTCCCACAGTGCCAGCTCTCAACCGCACTGGGGACCCAGGGCCTGGCCCCTCCATCCAGAAAACCTATGACCTCACTCGCTACCTGGAGCATCAACTTCGAAGCTTGGCTGGGACCTACGTGAGTATTGGGGTGGCCTGGGTCTCTGGGAGCTGGGTGAAGAATGAGAAGAGGAGTTGTGGGGAGAAGAGGTGATGGGGGCTGGTGAGTGATGGGGTGCTGAGGAGGGGCCCTTTGGCTCCAAGCAGTCTCCCTGTCTAGCCTATCTCCTGCCCTCCCTCCTGTGCCCCCTCCTCCCTCTCCCTGGCCCCAGGACTAGGCATGTGGGCAGGCCTCACACCCGCCTTGGCCCACTGCCTCACTGGCTGCTGGCCCAGCCGCCCGCCTCCCCCTGGGGGCCAGGGAAGTCTCCTCTGTTTACACCGTGTTGTGGTGTCTCTTGCTCGGGTGGGGCTGGGTGGGGATGGAGGGGACCCGCCTACTGCGCCTGTGTTCCAGCTCGCCCCTACCCCAGTCCTGGGGCCCTGTGGCTTAGGACCCCTGGGCCTCCTTCTGTCTGCCTCTCCCATCCTGGATGGGCTCCTCTGGGGGTCCCAGGGGATGGGATGCAGGGACCTAGGCCAGTGGTGGCAAGGATCAGGATGGGATGGAGGTTGTGCTGTTGGAGCTTGGGGATGGTCCAGAGAGGTGTTCAGAGCGCCCAGGAGGGAAGAAGGAGGTCAGAAGAGCCAAGGACCATGGGGAGCTGGCCCCTCTTCCCGAGTTCCTCTCCAATCCCAGACCCTACTCTGGAGCCAGGGAAGGAAGGGGAGGAGGGTGGCGGGGGAGCTGGCTCCAGCCCCGGGATACACCGAGGAAATTAGTTTGTCTCTGTGCTTGTCAGTGTGTGAACCTCCCCCTGGGCCCTTGCCTCCCCCAGGCCTCGCCCCTCGCTTTTCCCTTTCTGTCCGCTGACATGGCCCTCAGCCCTCTCCCTGGGCCCCAAGTCTCGCCCTAGGACTGGCAAGGGCCCTGCCCTCTTTGCTCTATGCCTTCCAGAATCTTCCTCCCACTGCACTCTGGAGATTGCCTCAGTTTCTTCCTTCTGCCACCCTACTCCTTTAGCCAACTCTCATCTTGGGGTATCATCAAACAGCCATCTGTTCCCTGTCCCTACAGTGGGGTGGGACCAGGCATGTCCAAGCTGAGGTCTCCCTGTGCTTGCCTCTGCTACCCCCTCCGGTTCCCGACCCTTTCTCTCTCCTGGCTTCCCCTGCCAAATTTTTCGAAGGAGTGGTCTACACCCTCTGCCTCCACTTCCTCTCCACCCACACACTCCTTAACCCCCTGTAATCTGGCCTGGAGTTTACTGCTGAGACTCTTGAAGGTCGCATCCCGTCTTCTCCCCAGCTCCCCCTCTCCGCATTCTCACCGTCTGCTCTGTTTTGCAGCCACACTGTGGGGCTCTGCTGCCCTCCACGGCTCCTCTCCCTGGGCTCTGCTCTCCTGACCACCTCTACCTCTCCAGCTTCACTCTCTGGCACTCTCGGTGGTCCTTCCTCCTCCTCTCTGCCCTGGCTTCACAGCAGTTGGTGGACCCAGCAATGTGCGGGTCCTGAGTGAGCGCCCACTGCAGCCTTTCTCTCTCTGCACCTCTCCGTAGAGCTCGTCATGCCCACGCAAACGACTTAGAAAGGCATAGTGTGGACGAGGCCTGTAGCAGGGCACATGCCAAGTAGACACTGTGGGGACAGGTGGCCCCTCCAGGAGCTGTGGCTCTGCCCTCCCCTTCCCCATCGCCCTCTCCTTTCCACAGCTGAACTACCTGGGCCCTCCTTTCAACGAGCCTGACTTCAACCCACCTCGGCTGGGGGCAGAAACTCTGCCCAGAGCCACTGTTGACCTCGGCGTGTGGCGGAGCCTCAACGACAAATTGCGGCTGACCCAGAACTATGAGGCCTACAGCCACCTTCTGTGCTACCTGCGTGGCCTCAACCGCCAGGCTGCCACAGCCGAGCTGCGCCACAGCTTGGCCCACTTCTGCACCAGCCTCCAGGGCCTGCTGGGCAGCATTGCAGGAGTCATGGCAGCTCTGGGCTACCCGCTGCCCCAGCCCCTGCCAGGGACAGAGCCCACCTGGGCTCCCGGCCCTGCCCACACTGACTTCCTCCAGAAGATGGATGATTTCTGGCTGCTGAAGGAGCTGCAGACCTGGCTATGGCGCTCGGCTAAGGACTTCAACAGGCTCAAGAAGAAGCAGCAGCCTCCTGCAGCTGCAGTCACCCTGCGCCTGGAGGCCCCTGGCTTCTGATTTCTGCCTTGCCACTCTCCTTCTCCTCTCCCTTTGGAAACTACACTGCCTTTTGGGAGGGAGCAACCATTTGCCAACGCCTGTTGAGCGAGGTGTCAGGTGCATGAGCCGCTGGCCCTCCCCTTAACTGGACAGGGGTGTGACACAGTATAGCCCCGTCTCCTCTCTACCTCCCCGAGTCCTACAGTTCTGGGGAAGAGTGCAGTCAGGCTTGTTCCGTTTCCACAGGGGAATACTGCTTACAGGAGCCCATAGTGGTTTAAGTTGGCCTAAAGGCCTTGTTACCCTGCTTTTCTGCCCACCACTGCCAGGACCTGCAGCCCCTCTGCCACATGCCCAGGGAGCGAGACAGCAGGGTGGGATCCGGCACCACCACAAGTGCCTTTCACTCCTCCTGGATGTGTGTTGTCACCCCACCCCTCAAACAGCAACACTTCTAGTTCAGGAAAACAAAGGTGGTGTTGGCACTACACAGAAGAGATGGGATAAAAAAAATTGAAGAGGGAGGGTACACTGGGGGTGGCTTGTACCAAAGAGGTAATACTGAGAGAAGAGGGGCAGGACAGAGCAGATCCAGGGCACTGAGGCCGTCACTAGCCCAGGGCAACAAAGGTAGCCTTGCTGAACACCAGGCCATCACCTTGCATGACTTCCTGACATCATCGTGGCTCCCCCGTCTCTCTCCCAGTGTATCTGTGGTTGCCCAGGCTGGGGAGGGCAACCGTGGCGATAGCCACAAGATTTCCTGAAAGTTTACATTGCAGTAGCATTTCAGGGGGTTGGGGGCAGCTCCCCCTGGCCCTGCCTGCCAGCCCCATCTACTCATGACTCTTAAGTTTGTTGTATTAATATTTATTTATTTGAAGATATTATTTATTAGAGGATATTTATTGCAGAATTTCTATTCTTGTATTAACAAATAAAATGCTTTCCCCAAAACTTGTTCTCATGGCCTGATCTGGCCTCCCCTTGCTGACTCCCAGTTACTGGTAAGAACCTCAAGGCCCAGGGTCCAATCAGGAGATGCAGAGTGCTGGGGAGAACTCCCCTTCCCTCCCCTGAGAAAACTGTGCAAAGAGCTGACATTTCCACTCTGTTTTCTTCACTAACAGGAAAGCAGTCTCCCCAATACTGCCTCTGCCTCCCCTCTCTGGGTTTCAGCACTCTAGCCCCTTCAAGTCCCAGCAGAACCGTTCACTGGCCTCTCAGAGGCCCTCTTCCACGTGCTCAGGCCTCAGTCTTCCTTTGGAAACCCCTTCACCTTGCTGCTCCTCACTTAGGGAGGGGGACCGACTGCAGCTAAGTCACAGTTCTCAGCTGTAATGCTACCGTCCATGGGCTGGGGCAAGGTGGGGAGAGAGCCTTCTAGTCTTCAGGGGAGTGGGATTCACGTCAAGGGGGAGGAAAAGACTTGAATCCCAGTTTCACAACTAGCGGAGAATCATCAAATAAATTCTTGGTGCTGACAGTTCTCACCCCTATGAAATGTGAGTACTACCTTGGGGGGGGAGCCCAGGTCAGTGAAGGTGGCAGCGGTCTAGCTGACACTGGGTAAGTGAATGGGTTAACTGCCCGCCAGGGATGTTATACATGGGCCTCCAGGAGATAGTGCTTTAAGCCAAGGAAATAACAAATGATGGTGCTGTCAGTTAACTGACATCTGTTTGAAAGGCCTTCATTACCTGCCTGCTCATCACTGCTAACTGGAATAGGAAAGCCAGAGGGCCAAGCCTGGGCTTGGATGCCGCCCTTACCGAGCTTGCCATCCTCTCCGAAGAAAAGAACAGCTTTCTGAGACAGTACAGGAGAAAAACAAGCATGCTGCTGCCAGAGGGCCTGGGAGGAACCAGCATGTGCATACCCCATTGGGAAGGGGCAGCCAGAGTGCTGGAGCTAGAAGGGACTGCAGTCACTTGTGGGCAGAGTGAACCAGGTTCTTCTGCTGAAGTCACCTGGACCAAAGTGGAGGGAGCCTCCCCGCCTGGAAGTTGGGACATGTTAGCCATAGCCAGGAGCACTGCCAGGCCCTATATCCTGCCCCACAACATAGAAAAGAGGATATATCTGCAAAGTGTCTGATGTATCAGGTGCTACACAAGGGCCCAGGAGGAGTGTGGATCGACACGCCCTCTATGTGACTGAGCTTCCTGAGGAAAGTTCTGAGTCGTTCTCCATCTGTCACCAGCACCCACTCAGGCCCCACCCAGAGGGGCACTCAATAAATGTGTGTTCGGCAAAAGAATCTAATACAGAGAATAGGCCTCCCCCCATTCCCCAATGTTAGAATACAAGGCAGAAGCTGATGAAGTGCAGAAAGATAAAGGCAGGCAAAGCATGACTGGCACCAAGCAAGGCATGCCTTACGCAGCTGAGGGAAAGCCCTGCTGCTCTACTGAGGCCACACAGGAGTGAGGGGTCTCCAGCTGCCACACTGCCAGTACCTCACTCATAGTAGGTACCAAACAGCTATCTTTTACATATGTGTACCTCCCCCAGTCAGCAGATGACATGTTGAGATCTCTTAAAAATACCCTCACAGGACAAACCCAAAAGACGCCCACTCTTGGTCCTGTTGTCCCCACTCCTCTCCATGTCCCGTTTACCCTTAAACGTGAGTGAATACACTGACCCATTTCCACTGTGTCTTTAATCTCATAATTGGGTATCTACATCACAGTTGTTCTTTTAAAGGTCACCCATAACTGTCCCTGGTCTTGGAGGACATGTGGAACTTTCCAATGGGGCTGATCATGCCTAGCTCAGTCTATTTCTCAGCCAGGCAAGGGCCAAGATGCATTTATCTCTACACCCCCAAAGCAGTGGGCTCAATGGCACCCAGTAAAATACGTGACTGGTCGTTGAATTAAAGTCAGGTAAAGCATGTAAGGATTCCTGGGTGGCACAGTTTGTTCTTGACTATGAACCTAGATCAAGGTTGACAGCGCAAAGCCACTTGGTGACGCTGCAGGAGAAAGGCAGGATAGTCTGCTTCCAGTAAGACCCTTGTAAAGAAAACCCTATGAGCCAGGTCTTCAGCCCACAGGGTCGCTCGGAATAGGAACTGGAATGGCAGCGCGGGTGAGAGGGGCTGGTTTTGGTTTAAAAGCGCTTCAAGATGACAAGGTACGAAATGAAGAGAAGAGAGCTTTAAAGAGGCAGCTGAGCAACACTGTCAAGTGTCCCAGAACTTTGAGAAGTCCAGTAGATTTGTTCACAGGTGACCTTTGAAAGAACAGCTATGAAGTAGATAGCCAATTATGAAATTAAAGACAGTGGAAAGAAATGGGTCAGTATACGCACTCAAGAGTTTAAAAGTTAAGGGGACATGGAGAGGAGAGGGGACAGCAGGACCAAGACAGGGTATCTTTGGTGGTATTTTTAAGAGATCTCAACATGTCATCTGCCGACTGGGGGAGGTGGCTGGGGAGGAATAGAGAGGCTTGGGGCTGGGAAGAGGGAGACTCTCCAGGCTGCTGGTTGGTCAGCATGGACATAACATTTCTCATCAGGGCTGCAGAGTGCAGAGAAGCAAAGAGGAAGGAGGGAATGGTGAGAACTGCGGCAGTGAGAGGTTCCAGAGTGCTAGCGACTGGACAACGAGTGAGTGGCCACAACAGACCTGCATGCTGCAGAGCCGCGGTGAAGTAGGGGCTGAAGACAAAAGTACCAAAGACAAAACAACCATGAGATACCATTTCACTGCAGTAAGAATAACAAAATTTAACAGAACAGCAAACAGCAAATGCTGGCAAGGTTGTGGAGAAACTGGAACCCTTATTCACTACTAGTGGGAGTGTAAAATGGTGCAACCACTATGGAAGGCTGTACGGCACTTTCTCAAAAAGTTACAAATAGAATTACCATTTGACCCAGCAATTCCACAACTGGGAATATACCCTAAGGAAACTGTAACTGCCACCTAAGCAGATATATGCACACCCATGTTTATTGCGGCTTTGTTCACAATAGCAAAGAGTTGGAAACAACCTAAGTGCCCATCAACAAATGAATGGATAGAGAAACTGTGGCATATTCACACAATGGAATACTATGCTGCATTGAAAAGCAAGGAACTCATGAAATATTATACAAAATGGGTGAACCTGAAGGATATTATGCTGAGTGAAATATATCAGTCACAAAAGGACAAATACTGCATAGGGCCACTGATGTAAAATGGGACTGACATCAGGAAGACTGAGAAAGGTAAGATAAATTATGTATACTGCATGGAAACAGATGAGAGAGAGAACTGTTTAAAAGGGATATATGATTGGATATTATTGTCATGACATGAGTCCAGAATGAAGGCTGCATAGTGGAGTGGACTTGGGGAGAGGGATTGTATAACAATGAAAGAATTTTTCTTTTACTTTTCAAAGAAAAGAGTGAACTGAGGGAAAGGGGTGGGCAGGGAGACAAGTGCAACAATGAATGAATGGAAATCCAAAATCTCTGTAAATTTTCATTAAAATTAAGAATAATTAAAAAGGGGGGGAGTACCAAAGAGAAGACCTTTTTATATTCTTGAACTGTCAGGATGTGAACCCTCACCGGCATCCAGCCCTGGGCACAGAGGGTCTGAAGTCTTGGTGAGTTTGTTGTAAATTCTCCAGAGTAGCCTTGGGAGACATGGTGAGGGTCTTTGAGGGCATTTTTTTTTCTCTTACAGTCAGGGACGCAAGTATCCTAAGAACCTAGATTACCTAGCCCTGCAAAGTCTTCAAAACACAAGCATTAGGGAGCTCTGGTGGCCTAGTGGCAAGAAGCTGCACTGCAATCCCAAAGACACATGGTTCTAGTCCATCCGATAAAACAAACAAAACCCAAAACACCCCACCAAAACCCAAAACCCCAAAGGCACTGCTATGGAGTGGGAGCAGCCTCTTTGCTGACCCTCCAGCAAGTTTGACCTTTCTTCTGTGGAGCACCTGGAGGGTTTGAACTGGCAGAAAGGCACCACTTTTGGGTTAGCAGGGCAACGTCCAATGGACTATGCTACCAGAAACAAAGCAATTGGTATCCCATTGATTCCTGGGGCCTATTTGTTGCCAGCGCCTTCAATGCAGCTTCCACTTCCTCCTTCATTACCATTGGCTCCTGCTCATATGGTAATATCCTGAAGTTTCAGTTCTTTTTGGTACAACGAGACTGTGTAGTCCCTCCATCTTCCTTTGATGCTTTCTGAGTTCTTCAATATATTGCCCATAGCATCTTTCAATATTGCAATTCAAGGCTTAGCTTTTATTCAGTTTTCTCAGCATGAGAAATACAGAATTCTTCCCTTTTTATTTTCCAATTTCGGCTCTTTGCACATTCCATTATAAAACTTTGCTTTGTCTTCTCAAGCTACCCTTTTACTCTGGCATGTTTTCCCTTTGTTTTGTATTCTCAATTTTCTAGTGCAATTTTTAGAGTCTCTTCTGACATCCATTTTAGTTTTTTCTTTCTCCTCTTTGTAATGACCTTTTTGCTCTCTTCATGGATGGTATCCTTGATATCCCACAACTCATTGAAGCATTTGTAGCAGAAGATCAGAGAATACAGCCTTCAATATGGATTTCATCTCAGTGTCAAATTAACAGATTCTTACCACTGGATCAATAGGCGACATGACAGATGGAGAAAAGACTGAAACTGTCAACAACTTCATCTTACTTGGATCCACAATTAACACCCATTGGTACCAGCAGCCAGGAAGTGAGATGATGTATTGCACTGGGAAAGTCTGCAGTTAGGGACCTGTCCAAATTATTGAGGAGTAATGATGTCAGTGTGAGGACTAAGGTGCATCTGATTCAGGCCATGGTCTTTTCAATCGTTTGCTACGCATCTGAGAGCCGGACAATGAATAAGGATGACCGGAAATGAATTGATGCCTTTGAAGTGTAGTGCTGGAGAAAAATACTGAACATCCCATGGACTGCCAAAAGAACAAACAAATGTGTCTTTGAGAGGGGGCAGCCAGAGAGCTCTTTGGGGGCAAAGATGAAGTTTTGGCTCATCTATTTCTGGCATGTTGCTAGAAGGGGCTATTCCTTGGGGAGGGACATAATGCTCAGAAAGGTAGAGGGTTAGCAAAAGAGAGGAAGACCTTCAGTCAGGTGGATTGACACGGTGACTGCCACAATGGGTTCAGATATATTAGGCAGTGTGAAGACGGTATAGGATAGGAGAGGGTTCAGATCTGGTCTTTATAGGGTTACTATGGGTCGTACTCGACGGCATCTAATATGCTATCAGAATCCTCTTCTCAGGAGGGGTCTGGAGAACAGGCATGAAGGTGACAGGGCCTGTGTGCTTTCTCTGGGTCATATGTACTGGAGATTATTAGAGTTACATGGTTATTTGGGGTGTATTGAAATGCACCTGGGGGTCAGCTCAGTGAGGACGGCAACTCTGGTGGACTGGGTAAGATGGAACATGGAGGTGGGTTTGATGACACTGCCAGCTTCCCTTCTCTATAAAGACTAGTCTAACACGCAGGGCTCAGGAACATCCTCAGAATGAGGGGACTCATTTGAGCACTCATCATAAAACACACACACACACACACTCTCTCTCTCTCTCTCTCTCTCTCTCTCAATGGTCTAAAATGGGCCAAGTCAGGCTCTGCTCTCCTAACCTCGAGGGCGCAGGCCAGTGATTCAGGGCCCTGAGCACTCCGATGGGCGACACGCTCTCAGCCTCCTCCTTTCTCCTTTGGAGCCACAACTGTCCCTGCCTTTGTCCCTTCAGTCTCCAAGCTCCCTGACTCAGCTTGGTTCCCCAATTTCCCAGCAGGGCACAAAGCCCTTGTCAGTAGAGTAGGGACAGTGAGGGAGGGCCTGTGAAAAAGCTCTGGGTCCAGCTTTTTTTCACTCATTCATCATCATCATGTCCCTCTGTCACCCATGGCCAGAGGTCACCCATAGCCCTGCCCCAACTTGCTCTGAGCTCTGGCCTGTTGGGGTATAAACAGTTAAGGAGTTTCCTTCCAGTTAGACAAAGTCTGACACCTGGTGGCCGAGGTGAGGAATGGCCAGAAGGATCCTCTGAACCTTCTAGGACTTCATTGGAGTGAGATTGCCAAGGTGAGCTGGGAAGGGACTATAGTTGTGGAAGGTGGCGGTGAGAACAAAATAGAAGCGTCACCTGGTGGCAGAGGAACCAGAGACCCCCAGAAATCTCCCCTTTGAACAGGACCCCTCCAGTCCCTAAGCCCACTCGAGAGCTGGGTGGAGGGCTGTCTGGGAGTCCAGCAAAGGGCTAGGAGGGGCGGCTGGGAAGAATGCTGGCCCAGAGGGTGAGTGTGCGGGGTGGGGGCCCTGGGATGTCAGTCTGACTGCCCAGAATCCCTTGAGCTGGCCTGATTTCCAGCTTAGGGTGGGTGGCAAGGCCTGAGGGCCTAAATAGTGGGGTGCTGAGGGAGAGGGAACAGGATCCGCCCCACAGCCTCTGGGCCCCAGGCAGCTGCTTCCCTCCTCACCTGCCCCCAACATCTCAGCTCTATCTGGCACAAGCCCCACCGTGAGTTGGGGTGGGGAGGGGGCCTGCAGGGAACAGGCGCAGTCCTGCCACATTGTCTAAGCTAAGCTAGGCCTAATCCCCTTCCCCTTCCCTCAGAGCCATCAGCCTGGGACTCAGCCTCAGGAAAGGGCTCGGCCCCTTCCCACCCAGCTCTTTTCTCTTGTCCTAGAGGCAAGGCACTTAAGAGCTCCAAGTAGAGGAGGACGCGTCACCCCCACCAGCCTTGTCACCATCTTCTAGGTATCAGTGCTGTGTTGTGTACTATGAGTCAGAACCGATCCATAGCTGACCCGAGACTATCCATCCTTCTCCCATGGAGCAGCTGGTGGATTTGAACTGCACACCTTCAGGATTGCAGTGCAGCTTCTTGCCACTAGGCCACCAGAGCTTCCAAATCTAGGTATCAGAGGAACTTAAAAAAAACCCAAACAAACCAAAAACAACTGTGTCAAAAAACAAAACCAACCACCAAAAATCTTAGCCCCTAACTTGAACTTCAGCTGCCTCTCCAGCCTGGAGCCACTACAACAGGCCCAGGAGATGAGCCCAAGTGGCTGCCTGGGTAGGGCAGGGGCTTTGGCAGGAATGAGTTGGAGTGGGAGGAGAGAAGAAAGGATGAATGCAGGCACCTTGAGGTCCACCTTGAGGTCCAAGTGCTGAGTCAGGGAGTGAGACCAAAGAACAGGACTGGTCCCTGTCAAGGGTGCTCCCGTCCGGCCTCAGGGCTTGTCCAGTTGGCTGATAGGCCTCTCTGTTGCTTATGCAGTTTTCCTCATTCTGGGCCAGAAAGTCAGGCTGCAGGGGCCAGGCTCAAGAGGACCACTCTGATTCCCATTCCTGGACTGGCATGAGTTGAACCCAGGATAGCCATCTCCTGGCTGGGTAAGAGAGGCCAGCAGGGCCCAAGACACATGGGGCTAGGCCCCTGTGGAGACGACCCAGAGACTACCCTTGAGCTAACCAGGGAGCAGAGGCTGCAGGCAGGAAAGAAGGGCAAGGACCCAGAAGCAGGAGGATCTGTGATGGCTGTCCTGCGGCACACCCCATTTCACGCTCCCTGGGCGGTGGCAGGGACCCACGGCTATCAGCTTTCAGGGGCTGGGAAGGATGAGGAATGAGGAGGGGTCTGCCCCACCCAAGGCTCCCTATTTCCTCACGGCACTGTGGACTCAGGAGGTGGTTGGTGGTGGCAGCTGGGACCCTGGGTGCCATGCCTCCTGGGAGCAATCCTAGTTGAGGCCTTGGTGAGGGCTGGCTGGTCTCCCAGAGGCTAGCACCATCCCTGCACAGAGTGCCCAATAAGGACCTTGAGGGAATCAACACCTTAGTCCTGCCCAGTCTCATGGAGAGGCCTCTCCCTCCTCCCGCCCCAATCAGCTGGTCCCTTGCCCCTGGATGTGGGCCCCACTAGGTCCTTGTGCAGATACGGGATTAGGTGACTGGGCCCAGTCACACTAGGGAAAAAGCCTCTAGCATCTCTGTTTAGCACAAGTGCCTCCAGTGCTCACTTCAGAGGGAAGCTGATGGGGATCCAGGCCCCTAAGGATGTCCTGTTACTATCACTCCTACAAAGACCACTGGCTGCATGCCCAGGGCCAACTTACTTCCTAACACAGCCCCTTAGACTACAGAGACTAGGAATGCAGAGGAGGTTGTGCCCCTGAGCTGGCCTTCCCCTCCAACCCTTGCACTCCGAGGAAGAAGGGTCTCTGGGTCCTCTAGGGTGATCAGAGCTGCGCTGGGCCTGCTGTGGATTCCCAGCCTCCCACTGGCCAGCACTTTCACCCGCTGCCAGGAAGTTGGTGAGGGGGAGGTGGGAGTAGGGGTGAGTCAGCGATGACAGGAGCCCGAAGTACAAAGGTCATGGGTGGAGAATGGGGAGACACTGTTTACAGCAGCCCGTCTCTTCCAGGAGGTCTTCTTATGACTTTAACCCAGCCATACCCTGTAGCCTCTGGCTATCCTTTCCCCTCCTCTCTGGTAGGAATTGGATCCATGACCAGGAAAGGCTTGCCCGTTCTGCTGTCCGACAAGCTCCTGGGGGCACCAAGGGCCATAGCAGCTGTGGTTCACAGCAATGATCACATTTTAATTGACAGACAGGAAAACACAGGAAACTGCTTGGCATGAGACTTGACATGTTGGAAGTCTGTGTGCTGAGGTGGCTGTCAGTGTTTTCTGCTCATGCTCTCACTGACTGCAGCTTTCACTGTGGAGGACCTGGGGGCCACTTATGAGGTGACTAGCACCCTGGCCAGGAGCTCTGATGGTGGCTGAAGGCTTCAACTGCTAACCATAAGTTGGACTGTCCAACTCTACAGGGAGAAAGATGAGGCTGCCTGCTTCAGCAAAATCTTGGAAATGCTGTGAGGCAGTTCTACTGTCCTACAGGTCACCAGCAGCGGCCATCTACTCAGCCACCATGGGTCTGGTGTTTGGATGTTTGTTTAGCGCCCTAGCTGTTTCCTGTAGGACAGCATCTTCCCGACTAACCGCCCCCTCCC
>NW_006399876.1:7530571-7541312 GCF_000299155.1 Elephantulus edwardii
CTGGCCGACAGCGAGGGGGCAGTCTCTGGGCGCAGACTGTGAGAAAGAAGAACGGAGAACCCATGGGCTTCCCAGCCAGGTCTCCTGGGCTTGTGGGGGTGGGGTGGGAGCAGGGAAGGAACTGGATTAGCGTGGCCGCTCCTCGGACCTCCAAACCTGCCCCCACAACGCTCCTGGGCCAAGAGGCCGGCGGAAGGCTCCAGTGAGGCTCTGGGGAGCTACAAAACGGCCACGGGGATTAGTGAGGCTGAAAGAACATTTGCCTAGGAAGGGCAAACGGGAAGTGAGAGGCCGAGGAGACCGCTCCCGCAGTCCCGGGGGACCCAGCTGCGGACCGAGGGGGGCAGGCAGAGGTGGGGAAGTCTGAGGCCTTTTGACAGGTCCAGCAGCCCACCCGCCCCTTCCCCGCGCCGCCCGCCATTGGCCAAGCCGCGGCTCCGCCCTGCACAGCGGGCCTGCCATTGGCTCACGCCTTTCCTGTTTGTGAGCCTGTGGGGGTGGGGAGCATCACCCTTGGAACCTGCCGGACATCCTCCCTCCGAGCGTCTGGGTCACCGCGTCTGCCCAGCGCTGGCCCCTTCTCGCGCTCAGCAGCTGTCTTTCTCGCCCCTGGCCAGTCTCGCCCTTTTGCCTGCCTGGGTGGCCGCCATGGGCCGGAAGCGGCTCATCACTGACTCCTACCCCGTGGTGAAGAGGCGGGAGGGGCCGGCCGGGCACAGCAAGGGGGAGCTGGCAGCTGAGCCAGGTCTCTGAGGTGTGGGGCAGCCGGAGGAGGAGGGGTGCTGTGGCCCCGGAGGAGAGATGGGAGATGGGAGGGAGCGGCTAGCATGACCAGGTAGCTACAGGACAGCAAGGGACGTCCGAGCGCCCGACCTGAGGGGAGCCTCATTTTGCAGGGGAGGAACCCCAATTCCCTGGCACCGACCTAGACGAAGAGCAGCTGGAACTGCTCAGGCAGTTCGACCTGGCCTGGCAGTACGGGCCCTGCACAGGTGAGCGCCGGCCTCAGGGGCCCCCTCCACGCCCCAAGCCCATGCCCTGCCTGCTGCTCTGGACAGTGTCCCCGCACCAGGATGAGGCTCTGGACACCCTGTGCCTTCAGACCCCATGAGATCTCCTGTCATCTTCTCACTGGCAGGGATCACACGGCTGCAGCGCTGGCATCGGGCAGAGCAGATGGGCTTGGACCCTCCCCTGGAAGTACATCAGGTGCTACAGACCCACCCCGGAGACCCCCGTTTCCAGTTCAGGTCAGAGACAGGTTGGGAGCAAGACATCCAGAGATCCTGGTCCTAGGGGTTGGGTTGGCCTCGGGGAGATGTGGGTGCAGGTCTAGGTCCTCTTCACCCTCTGTCCTTGCTGAACAGGCAGAAAGGCCCTCCAAGGAGGTGCTCTCCGAGCTGTTGCAGGGAGGGCGAGAAGGACTATGGAGTTGGCCAGGGACAACAGCCAATGGCTAAGGACTGGGGTGGTTAAGATCAGCTCACTAAAGGGCTTCCTGACAACTTGCGGGGCGTGTCCCCTTTTCACCCCACCTTCCACAGCCTCTGGCATCGCTATCCCCTTTGAATGCTGCCCTGGACCTCCTGCCCCGTGACAGTCCTGCACCCATCACAAACTCTGCTTGCAAGAGCCAGTTGCTGCTTGCTCAGCTCTGCTATGGAGAACATGTGGCAGAGAAGACAAAGGCCTGAACTGTGGGTCTCCATGGCCCACCCCTCCCCTCCAGCCTCCAGGCTCCAGGAACTCTTCTCCAAGCCCATGCAGAGGAAGCCTGGTCTCCCTGCCTAGATACAGAGTGTCTGTGAGGACAGGACCTGAGCCTACCACACCTCTCCCTAAACACTGGGACTCCGGGGAGGAGTGTGATGCACTGCGAACAGCCTTGGCAGAAGCCGAGTCAGGCCACTGAGGCTAAGGTGCACTTCCTCTGTCTCAGGGCAGAGACTGGCTGAGCACACAGGGCAAGGATGCTTATCAATAAAAATCCTGGAATGCTGACCTTTAGACCCTCAACGAGGCCCTGTGTTGGCTGGCAGTTTCCAGCAAGAGGGTAGTGGGAGTGAGTGTAGGTTCTGGGCCTGGGAAGTCAGGAGCCCTAGGACACCCAGTCGTCGCCAGCACTAGGCAGCATCTGGCGCCACCTGGCGTTACACAGGGGAACTCCTTCATTGACAGCCAGGGGAATCTCACCTGGGACACAGGGAGCCTACCTTGTGTTGCTCACCCCAGACTTGGCTCCTCGGGAACCATTCCTCAGAGACCAAACAGACACACACATTCTCAGCAAACATTTCTGCTTCTCATAATGGGAGCCACCTGGATCCAAAACAGGCTTAGGGGAGAGTCTCAAACTGCTGGACCTGCTCAGAAGCAGCTCCTATGTTGAGGGGGTTGTGGTGGAGAACTGGCTGGATCCAGAAACAAAGCTTAGAGGCCCTTAGACAGCGTCTGACAAGGAAAATGAATCAATGTTCCCTTCCTTCACTTAACACATCAGTCTCCATCATGGGCCAAACAAGAATGAGATTATTAACTCCTCTGACACAGGCCTACAGAGAAGCCAAATAGCCTTTTTAGGGTCTATTTCATTAAGTGCTGGCTATGTTTCAGACTTTAAATATATATTCTCTGTAATCATCCTAAAAAAGCTTCATAGGAGATTTTACAGATGAAACAGAAGCACAGAAAGGTTAGATAACATCCAACATCATAAAGCAGGGAAGTGGCAAGACAGGAGAGTCCATGTCCACTCAAGCCTATGTACTGGGCACCTGCCAGGGAATGCTTGCTTAGGCACCGAAGGTCTTGTGTGCTGTTCTTAGTAGGGAGGAGAAAAAAACAAACATGTCAATGTCATGTGAGGTGGGAGAAATAAGGGTCAGAGGATGCCAGCACACCACTTTAGAGTGGTCAGGACGGCTGCCTGGGGAGGTGGCATTTGAGCGGAAACATGAGAGATGTGAAGGAGTGTGAATGTGCACATACGCTGACATTCTAGGCAAAAGGCAGAGCAAGGGCAAACCCCAGAGCGAGAGTGTGTCTGTCCATCAGCGTGCATGGAAGCCACCGTGGCTGGGCAAGGGAGTGGGGACAGCATGGGAGAAACAGCACAGAAGTAGCAGGGAAGTAGGGATGGTCTTTAGGGCCTTAGAGACCAGAATAAGAGATTTGGATTTTATTCTGAGAAGGGAAGACGCTGGATGGTTTTAAGCCAAAGAATGACAATCAAACATTGAGAACATTACTTTGACAACTGGTAGAAAATGGATTATTGGATGGGTGGCCTGAGGCAGAAATAGCTAACTGAGGTCGTCAACACGAGAGGTCCTGGTGTTCTGGACCACAGTGGGCAGAAGTGGTAAGAAGTGTTTGATTCTCTATTTGAAGGTGGCATGGACAGGACTTGCTGACTGGTTAACCGTGAGGTTTAAGAAAGACAATCAAGAACTCCTAAGGTTTTGGCATGGGTGACCAGAGTTCCTATTACTTTCAAAATGGGAAAACTTGTGGGAAAGGTGGGGTGGGGAATCGAGCACTCTGTTTCAGACATTGAGTTGGAAGGGACTGACACATCAAGGGGAAACAGGAGGAGTCTGACCTGAGAGTCCAAAAGGCTGGAAGAGGAGATGCAGACATAGGTGTTTTTAGATGGTGTCTGAGGCCATAAGAATGGAGATGATGTAGGAGTGGACAGAGAGGTAAGAAGCAATGGGAAGAGAGGGGTCATCCAGCAAAAGAGATGGACGAGGAGCTGGTAGGAATGGAGGAAAACCAGGAGAGTGGGGGCTCCTTGGGAGCCTGGCCAGAAGGACTTCAAGGAGGCAGGATTCACTAATGGTCTCAGGTGTTGCTCAGAGACGGTGCGCTAAGAAGCCTGACGGCATGTGCTAGACTTGGCAACCAGGAGACTACTGGAGACAGGACAGTGAGCAGTGGGCCCACAGCCTGACTAAAGGGGCCTCAGGTAGGCAGTCCATGTGGATGTACTGTGGATGCAAACCTTCAGGGGAACTTTTTCACTCACAGAGCAGAGAAATTGGGTGGAACCAGAAGGAAGGTGGATCAAGGGAGGGCTTTTTGTGTTTTGGGTAGATCAATATCATAGCACAATTACATGCTGAATGGCAGGATCCAGTCAGGAGGGGAATTAATGATGCATGCTTGGAGGCAAAGGTATGAGCATAGTCTCAGGGCCAGGAATTAGCACACCCCCTGGAGAGAGGAAGCCAGGCCGAGCATGTGGCCAAATGCGGGCTGAAGAGCTACAAGGAGTCACAGGCTGTGAGGCCCAGGGCTGCTGGGGAAGAACCTCCTGGCTGCAGTGCTGTGGCTGCCACCTGCCAGGATCATGCTACATGCAGGGATCTCACTGCATCCTCAGAAAGATCGCCTGAGGGAAGTATTAACCACAGTTTAGAGATAAGGAGCAAGGCTGAGAAGTGGAGTGAATTGCTCAGGTCGAATACACCAGGGCCTGAATTCCAACCCCAGTCTATCTGGCACCATGTCACCGTCCTGCTCTGCCCCCTGCCACCCATGCCTGTGATTTCATTAACTCGTTAAGCCCTATGTGTGTGTGTGAAATAAAAGACAGGTGAAACAAACACCATCGACGAGAAAGGAGATCCTGGGTGGTGGCAACAGGCAGAGTTCAAATTCACTCAGCAGCACTTCTGAAGACAGGTCTAGTTATCTAATTTTTAACATTCCACCACTCATAACCCTGAGGGGCAGTTCTACTCGGACAAGCAGATGCCAGGTACTGGGTCAACTCAAAGGCAGCTGGACTGGGAATGTCCAAGAGGGAAGCAGGCGTGGAGCAGACACAGTCCTCAGGAAGGAGCGCCCTGTGGGCCAGAGAGGCCCGGCCCTCCTGGCTGACACAGGCCTGGGCGTAGGGACCAGACATGTCCAGCCTCCTGCACACACACCTGGCCCCTGGTGCTCACAGCAGCTGGGCCTACTAGGCCTTCCCTGCACACTGAATGTGGACCCCAGTGGGGCAGAGAGCCCTACAACTTGGTTTCTCTGAGCATTCTTACTAGTTTTTGTGATTTACCCTGAAAAATCTTCCTTCACTTTTTCATTCTACTCCTTGATATGCCTGGAATAGTTGTTTCAACATAAAAATGTATGAATCTACTTAGTATCAAGTTTAAGTTTGCCTTCCATGTCTGGCCTGTGGCTGGCTTCTCTCAGAAGGACCCATGAAGGATGACAGAGTTAGCAGGCTGATAGTGACACTCCACAGGGCGGGAAGGGGCTGAAAGAAGAGGGTGATGGGGATGAAGAATGTGCCCAGGGGACAGGTATGCAGCTGCTCTGGCAGGGCATGTCCTCTCCGAAAATCATCATCATCATTATACATCATGCTGCGAAAGGTGGAAGGTCGGAGAAAGAAGACCCTCAACAAGATGGAAGTGACTGACAATGAGCCTATGTGTATCAGAGATTGGAAGGATGACTCAAAATAGGACAGAGTGCAGATCTGTTGTTCATAGGATCACTATGAATCATAGTTGACTCAAAGGCACCTAACAACAATAACATATACACAGCATTGTTATTTATCTTTACAGTAAGTCCTAGAAACAACTGCTGTCCCCAATTTAAAGAACACTCAGGCACAGAGAAGCTGAATACATACCCAAGGTCACACAGCATTTTTCTCTCCATGGCATCATTACTCTTGCACGCACCAAAGCTCAAAACTTGAGTCACATATGATGCCTCCTCCCCATCTGTCCTCCCAGTAGCAAGTCTTGCCAGCTTCCTTCATAATGTCTCTCATGGCCTGACATTTCCATTCTCTCTGCTCAGCCAAGGTTGCCGGGCAGAATGTGGTTCCAGAACCTGCAAGCTGAGTCATGGGAGCCAATGTCTATGCGGCAGGCTGGTGTCAAGCAAAACAGCTCTTAGGCCTGAGCCTGAACTTTACTTGTGAAGGTTTCTGAGCAGGAGAGAGAGAAGAGAAAAATAATCATTCTGAAAGGCATTCTGGAAATCATGCTGGCCAGGTAGGAAAGGAAGAGGAGGAAGCTCCTACATACTCAAGGCATGGACTGGTGAGACTTGGCTAAGCAGAGAGAATGGAAAGGTCAGGCAGCAAGAGATGTTACAAAGGAAGCTGGCAAGACTTGCTACTGAGAAGGACAAATGGGGAGGAGGCATCATGCATGACTCAGGTTTTGAGCTCGGGTGGGTGAGGGAATGATGATGCCATGGAGAGAAAAATGGAAACTGGAAGTGGAGGGATGGGGGAAAGCGATCCTCCTTCTACATGTTTTGTGTGAGATGATGGCAGGACTCCCAACTGGAAACATCTAGGAGGCATGGAGCACAGAGCCCTAGTCAGCAGTGGGGTCAGGGCATCCAAGGCCACGGGAGCCACAGAGAATTGACTCCAGAATCCACGGGCATGGGTGGAGTTCCCTGAGAGGAAGCGATGGGAAGAGGACGACTACTTTGGAGACTTTGCTCTAGAAGAAGGTGGAAGTTGGCCCAAAATGTCAAATACTGAGTGGTCCACTGATACAAAAATATCGAGATTCAGAGTGCTTACAGACCAAATATTGCTGGTTCCCAAGAGTGGGTGGGAGGGAGGGGAAATGGGGCTCACTGCTTAGGGACACAGCATTTCTGCCCAAAATTTGGCTCTTGGCCACCAAAGCTCCCTTACTGCTCACAATTTGGAAATGGATGATGGTGAGGGTTGAGCGACATGATACTCAATGTTACTGAAGTGTACACTTGAAGAATGTTCAAATAGCGAATATTTGGATACATATATATGTATTTTTATGTGTGTACATGCGTGTGTGTGTGTGTGTGTATATTTACCATAACTAATATCATATAAAGACAGCTCTGGCAGCTTAGTGGCAAGAAGTTACACTGCTGACCCAAAAGCATGTGGTTCAGATCCACCAGCCGCTCCGCTAGAAGATGGGCAATCTCCTCCTTTGTGATTTACAACCTCTAAAAACACTCTGGAAGCTCAGCTAGGAGTTGGTTCCAACAAGACAGCAAATACGACAACAACATTACGTGAAGGAGGTCTGGTGACTCAATGGCCTACTGCCAACTCAAAGCCACAAACGTTTGAATCCACTGGCTGCTCCGGTGGAATAAGATCAGAATTCCTTCTGTGGGATTTACTGCCTCTTAAAACCTGCTGGAGGATCAGCTATGAGTCAGTTCTGACTTGACAGTACATAACAACTACAATATTATTCAAATATCTATTTTTACATTTCAACATCAGGAAAATAAAGTCCTCACGACTGGACCAACAGACAATATCATGGTAGATGAAAAGAAGACTGAAGTTGTCAAGGATCTCCTCTTACTTGGACCCACAATCAACACTGATGTAGTAGCTGTCAAGAAAGCTGAAGATGTGTTGCATTGGGGAAATCTGTTTCAAATATGTCGCATTTAAAAATCTGCTGACAAGGACTTCTCCAATGTGCTACAACTGACAAAGATGTCTGTTTGAAGACAAAAGTGTGTGTCTGATGCAAGCCAGGATATTTTCAATTGTTTCCTATACATCTGAAATTTGGACAATGATTAAGAAAGACAAAAGGAGAATCAATGCCTTTGAATTATGATGCTGGTGAAGAATATGAAACATAGTATGTTGTTGTTGTTATGTACTGTCAAGTCACCTGAGACTCATAGTGACCCTATGTACAACAGCCTTAAACCCTTCTCTGTCCTGTGCCAACCTCACCGTCTCCGACACACCTACCCCGATTACCCCAGTCACTGAATCAATCCACCTCATAGAGGGTCTTCCCCTCCTGCTCTGTCCCTCCACCCTCCCAAGCATGACGTCCCTCTCCAAGGACTGGTCCCTCCTTGCAACATGTCCAAAGTATGTCAGACAAAGCTTCAGAATCCTTGCCTCCAAGAAGCAGCCAGGTTTCACCCTCTCCCGAATGAACCTGTTCGTTTTCTTAGCAGTCCATGAACTGCTAAAAAAGAACAAACAAATCTATCTTGGAGGAACTGCAACCAGAGTGCTCCTGAGAGGCAAGGCTGATGGAGAAACTTTGTCTCACATACTTTTGGCATGTTGTTAGGAGGCAGTGTTGGAAAAAGACATGTGGGAAAGGTGTGGAGTCAAAGAGAGGAAGTCCCTCTCTGAAATGGTCCATCACAGTGACTACAGCAATGTGTGTGGGCATGGCAGAGACAGTGAGGATGCAGCTGGACAGGGCAAGGTTCCGACCTGCTAGTCAGAGGGTAGATATGAGTCAGACACAACTCAATGGCACCTAACAACCATGGCAACAAAAAAATAAAGAACTGAAAAGAAAATGAAAAAGCTAATGATGTTTCCACTGAAAAAAGTCAATAAATGGATTTTTTCATACTAATGAGTAAGAAAACATTAAAGAAAGAAGACAGAAGTCCTAGCAAGAGAGTTCATAGTAGTGAAAGGACAAGCGATCCAAGACTGAGGACTGACATTAGGGGAGGTCCGAGACAGCTGTCAGTGGAGTGAGCTGCCAAGAAGTCGCGAACAGAGGAGGGAAGTCCAGGGACTCACAGGCGGACAATGGTTTGCCCTTGCTATTCTGCATTTTCCACCTCCCTCTGTCCACTGTGCACTTCTCCCCAGACTCCCAGGCTGTCATGGTAACCACCAGTGTCACACCCATGATTGAGGGCCACACTGATTCATGCATTATTGACTCAGGTGTGGCAACACTGATCCACCCTCAGACAAACTCACTAGTACCTTGAAGGTTTAAGGAGCTAATTTACCGAGAAACTAAAGTAAACAAGGGAAAGGCACATGTTCTGAATTGGTTTAGGAGCAGAACAGAGCTACAACAGTGCCAGCTTGAGGCTGATCTGGGGCTAACACCGTCTTGAGGACTTACAGGATCCAAAAAATGACTCCGAGTTTTCTCTGCGTAAGGCCTCTGGCCCATCCACATGAGCCTAAACGAGGGCAGGACTTGTGCTAGTCACTGCAGGCGCAAACGACTCGAACCCCAGTCTCTCCTGGCCTTCTGTCTCTTTAAGGAAAAAGGACTTCCTAGAAGCTTCCTTCAGGATGTCAGCCTTCTAGTGCAGATCACGAGGGTGCCTTCTGCCTCTCCCCTGGAGGTTCCCATGGTTCTCAGTCCTACAAGTCCTCGCCTTGACTGTACTACAAAGAATGTGTGTCTGTGGAACTAAGAGATCACTCCTCTACTTTCCATAGACACTTACAGGCTTACCCTGTTACAATAAGTAAAAGTTGGCTACATAGTAGACATACAAAGCTGACAACCTTCCACTTCATTCACACCTGTGTGAGCATCATTTATATGCCTGGTGTAAAGGTCACTCCTACTCACCAGTGAACTTTGGGCTCTCTCTGCCACTTCTTATGGGGCCCTGATGCTGTTGTTAAGTGCCACTGAGCCAAGTATGACTCGTAGTGACCCTGTTGGTTAGAACTCTGTCCTTTCCTACACCATTCTCATCATCCTTGACACCATTTGAATCCATTGCCACAGAAACCGCATCAAACCATCTTGTTGGGGGTCTTCTTTTCCTTTGCTGACCCTCCTCCTTCCCAAGCACAATGTCCTTTTCCAAGGTATAGATTCTCCTAACAGTAGTCCAAAATATGAGACAAAGCTTTACCATCTTTGTCTTCAAGGAACATTCTGGTTGTACTTTCTCCAAGACATATCTTTGTTCTTCTGGCAGTCCATGGGATAGTCACCTCTCTTCTCTAACAACACAAGTCAAAGGCATCAATTCTTCTGTCATCCTTATTAACTATCCAGCTCTCAGATACACAGGAAGTGATTGAAAAGACCATGGCCTCAATCAGGAGCACCTTAGTCTTCAAACTGACACTGTTGCCCTCCAGTAAGTTGAAGAGGTCTCTGAATGACATCCCAACACAATACGTCTCCTGGTACCAAGTGTATTGATTATAGATCCAAATAAGATGTATTTGTTCAATCTATTTTCCATCAGTGATGATGTTGGCTATTAGCCCAACAGTGAGAATTTTTGTTTTCTTGATACTGAGATGTAACCCATATCGAAGGCTATTGTTGTTGTTGTTGTTATGTGCCGCTGACAACAACCTTATGTGCCGCTGACAACAACCTTCCAAGCAACTTGGACTTCTTTCTTCATTACCACTGGTTTTTGAGTATATACTACGTCCTGAAATGGCTCAGCACTGGCCAATTCTTTGTGGAATAGAGACTCTGTATAATCCTTCCATCTCCTTTTGATTCTCTCTCCCTCATTAATTATTTTGCCTCTAGAATCCTTCAGTATTGCAACTTGAGGCTTGAATTTTTTTTCTTTAGCTCTTTCAGCTTGAGAAATGTTGAGTGTGTCTTCCCTTCTGGTTTTTTAAATCCTAGTCTTGCAAAAATATAAGGCCCCAGGAATTGGTGGAATGCCAGTTGAGGTGTTTCAGCAAACATACAGCCCTGAATGTGTTCACTAGTCTATGGAAGGCAGTTTGGAAGACCTGGTATTTCTTTCGAAAGTTACTTGTTTAACCTCCTAAGAGAGATTCATATTTATTTGTTTCCGCTCCCCAAATGGAGGTGCTCTGAGTGTGGAATTATCAAACAATATCATTAATATCACACACAAGTAAAATCTTGCTAAAGGTTATTTAAAAGCAATTGGAAAAGTACATTAGGAGGAAATTTCCACAAATCCAAGCTGGATTCACCCGAATAAGCAAAGCACTCCTTAAGAA
>NW_006399876.1:7543082-7550677 GCF_000299155.1 Elephantulus edwardii
TAATCAGAACTGGCTTTGACAAGCACTGTGGCATTTGGACAAGAACAAACTGGGAGGAGGGTAAAGAGAATAGTGCAACAATGAATGAGTGGAAGGCCAAAATCTCTGTAAATGTTTATGAAAATTAATAAAATATAATTATAGAAAAAAAAATCCAAGCTGGATTCAGAAGAAGCTATTGGATGAGGGATATCACTGCTGATGTCAGACGGATCTTGGCTGAAAGCAGAGACTACCAATAAGATGTTTAAGTTGTGTTTTAACAGATACACAAAGGCATATAGCTGTATGGATCATAAATTATGGATACTATTAAGAGGAATGGGAATTCCAGAACAGTTCATTTTACTCATGTGAAACCTAAATATTAAGAAATAGTCATTTGAACAGAACAAGGGAGCACTGCATGGTTTAAAATCAGGAAAGGTGTCTGAGAGGGTCATATCCTTTACTCCATACCTATTCAATCTATACGCTAAACAAATAATTTGAGAAGCTGGACTATACAAAGAAGAATATAACATCAGAGTTAGAAGAAAACTTATAAACAACTTATGTTATGCAGATGAAGGACAACCATGCTTACTGAACGTGAAGATTTTAAGCACTTACTGAAAAAGAGCAAAGACTTAAGCCTTCAGTATGAATTATACCTCAACATCAAATCTGAAAAGCCAAATCAACAGGCAATCTTAAAACAGGCAAAAAAAAAAAGACTGAAGTTGTTGACTATTTTTACTAGGCTCTACAATCAACACACACAGTAGCAGGTGTCAAGCCACTGAAAGATGTGTTGCATTGGGCAAAGGGCTGCCGTGTCTTTAGAGTACTAGAGAGCAAGGATGGAGAAGGTGGTGAGACTTCCAGCTTCTGAAGTTTGGGATCTAATTAACTGTGGCCTCCTGGGAGTAGGACTTCTAAACCACAGTGATGACCGGGAGCCTTTGCTGCAAAACCACTTTTGCTGGCTATAAATGAGGTCTCCAGAACAGAGGGAGTGCACAGCTCTTCTTAAAATTGAAGGTATTTCTGGTGGCCTAGTGGCAAGACCCTGCACTGCAATCCCAGAGGTACGCAGTTCAAATCCACCAAATGCTCTGCTCGAGAAGGAGGGGGCAATCTCCTCCTGTACCAGTCAGATCTGATTTGACGGTACAAGTAAAAATAATACAATAAAAATTTAAAAAAAATTTTTAAAAAATTGAAGGTTTTTATGCCTGAGATGAAATGAAATTCTACTTAGGCAAAAGATGTGCTTATGTTTACACAAAGCAAATAATACAGCGACTCCTGGTAGCAAACCTAACAAAACTAGAGTAATCCGGGAAAAGGTAACTCATGCCCATAGAAACAGTGGCATGGTTTGGGCCAAGTTTTGGAGCAACCTTCCTGCTAAGGCCATGACACAGAATCCGTGTAATGCTGTATCCATTGAGGATTTAAACTTATTAAAAAACAAATAAATTATTAGTTTGTTTTTTAAAAAAAGAGCAAAGATGTCAGTTTAAAGTCTAAGATTCACCCATCACAAACCAGGGTATTTTCAATTGTCTCATATACATGTTTGAGGGAGTTCTAATGGTGTAGTCATAGAAAACTGTGTTGTTAACCCAAAGGTCATGCCTCTCTAGCAATCTGAATCTATCACCATCAGCTCTGTGGGAGAAAAATGGGCAACCTCCTCTCATGTAATTTATAGCCTCAGAAACCCAATGGAGGGTTAATTATGAGTCCTTCTGACTTAATGGTAACAAGCTTGAGTTCATGTATGAGAGTTACCTAATGAATAAAGAAGACTTAAAGAAAAAGAATTGATATCTTTGAATTGTGGTATCTACCAAAGGTATTAAACATACCATGGACTGCCAAAAGAACAAACATATGTCTCAGAGGAATTGCAACTACAGTGCTCCGTAGAGGCAACAATGGTGAAACTCTCTCATACTTGGGGCATGTTGTCAGGAGGCTCCAGTCCTTGGAAAAAAGACATCATGTTGAGTGAAGTAGAAAGCAAGAGAGAAGAAGACCCTCAACCAGAAGGACTGACACAGTGACTGCAACAACAGGCTAGCATGGTTGAGACTGCGGGGAATGGTGCTGGGTAGGGCAAGGTTTGTTCATAGGGGTGCTGTGAGGATTGCTGACACGACGCACTGATTTAGGGATGAGTGACACCTTAACAAAATGATTCCTCCAAGTAATGAACACGATGTACTTCTATATGTATTTTGGCTTCGTTTGGCTTAATTTCCTTAGCAATGCTTTGTTAAGGGTAGAAACCATGACTATCTTTGCTTAAATTTATTCCTAAGAATTTTATTTTCTTATGCTAATAAACTGAATTTGTTTTAGTATCTCATGATTTGTTGTTTGTTATAAAAATACAATTAGTTTTTAAGGGGAGCTCTGGTGTTCTAGAGTCAAGAAGCTGCACTGCAATCCCAGAGGCGCACGGTTCGAATCCACCAGATGCTCTGCCGAGGAAGGAGGGACAATTTCCTCCTGTACCAGTCAGATCTGATTTGACGGTACACATACACACAAATAATAAAGTAAAAATAAAAATTAAAAAATCAAAAAAAATACAATTAGTTTTTAAAACTATTGACCTTGTATAACTATGACTTTTACTCTCACCGTTCTGTATTAGATTCCCTGGATTATTCTATGTAGATCATCATATCATCTATAGACATTTCCAATCTGTATTCATTTTGTCTTTTCCCTCAAATACCTACAGTATAATATTGGATAGAAATGCTGAGCATTACATTTTCAAGGTTAAACCATGTTTAGTACGTAACCACTTTATTCTTCTTTATGGCTAAATAGTATTCCATTGAATGTAAACCACATTTTGTTTATTCATGAGTTGGTGGGGAGTTATTTCTACTTTTTTATCATTTTGAATAATGTTGCTATAAACATTTGTGTGTAAATGTTTTAAAAAACATGGTTTTTATTCTCTTTGTTAATACCTAGGAGTGGAATTGCTGCCTTATATAATTTTATGTTTAACTTTCTGACAAATTACCACATTTTTCTAGCTTAAGACAAAATATATCATAAAATACTGATTTTGTCTCTCCTTCTGCTATTTTGTTATGTGCCACTGAGTAGCCTATGACTCATAGTGACCTTATTTACAACAGCTCTGAGTCCTGCCCTATCCTGAGCCAGTCTTACTGCCTCTCATATACCCATCATCCTCATTACTCCAGTTACTGTGTCAATCCATCTCATCTGGGGTCTTTCTCTCCTGCACTGTCCCTCCATCCTTCCAAGTATGATGATCTATTCCAAGAATTGGTCCCTCCTGGCCACATGCCCAAAGCATGTGGGATGGAGCCTCAAAACCCTTGCCTCTAAGGAGCACCTTGGTTTCACCCTCTCCAGGACAGACTTGTTTGTTCTTTTGGCAGTGTATAGCATGCTTAATACTCTTCTCCAGCACCACAACTCAAAAGGCATTAATCGCTCTTCTGCCAACTCTAGTCACTGCCCAGCTTTCGGATGCATAGCAAGTAATTGCAAAGATCATGGCCTGAGTCAGATGCACCTTAGTTTCTAGATTGACACTGTTGCTCTTTAGCACTTAGGTGAGGTCTCTGACAGCAAATTTTCCTCATGTAATTTGCCTTTTGATTTCCTGATTGCTGGTGCCAAAAGTGTTGATTATGGAGCCGAGCAAGCTGAAATTGTTAACAATAACAACCTCACTTCCTGGAGTGCTTGCTGGCCAGACTGTGTCCTGCTTTGTACCATTCTGCAGAAATAAAATTTTGCCTTGTGGGGGGGAGAAATTGTTAACAACTTCAATCTTTTCTCCGTCTAATCACGGTGCTATCAATTGGCCTACTGGTGAGAATTTGTCTTCTTGATATTGAGCTTCAATCCACATTGAAGACTACAGTCCTTGACCCTCTGCAGTGAACCCTTCAGGTCCTCCTCAGTTTCAGCCACCAAGGTTTTGTTATCTGCATAACGTAGGTTGTTGATGAGTCTTCCTCTAAACCTGATCACATTCCTCCTCATAAAGTCCAGCCTCCCAAATAATCTGTTCTCTATATATATTGAAAAGGAATGGATACAGGAGACATCCCTGACCCAGCTCCTTTTCTGCTTCTGAAACATGCAGCATTTCCTTGCTCTGTTCTGATGACTACTTCCTGGTCCAATTATAGGTTTTGCAGGAGAACAATCCAGTGTTCTGGGATTCTCTTTCTTCTCAAAGTCAGCCACAATTTGTAGGGATCCACATAGTCAAATACTTTTGCATAGTCAAGGAAACACAGCCAAAATCTGACACTGGCAATGATATTCCTAGTGCCATGTTCTCTTTTTTTTCTATAATTATATTTTATTAATTTTCATAAACATTTACAGAGATTTTGGGTTTCCATTCATTCATTGTTGAACTATTCTCTCTACCCTCCTCCCAGTTTGTTCTTGTCCAAATGCCACAGTGCTTGTCAAAGCCAGTTCTAATTAATCTTCTTTGTCAGTGTGTCCTTTGCCATTCCCTATCACTCCTCCCTGAGAGAGACTTCACCCTGAGTCATAAGGAAAAGGGGATGGCGTATTCTCTTAGCTACTTCCTGCTGAAAAGGGACACTGTGGGTTTGTTGATAATGTCTTGGATAGTTTTTAGTAAGATTTTGCTTGTTAAAATGAGGCGCTTTAAGCACTTCTTAGTTATTGTTGTTGTTATGTGCCATTGAGTTGCTCGTGACTCATAGCGACCACATGTACAACAGCCCTAAACTCTGCTCTGTCTTGTACCAACTGCACTGTCTCTGACACACCTATCCCAATACCCCAGTTACTGAATCAATCCGCCTCATAGAGGGCCTTCCCCTCCTGCACTGTCCCTCCACCCTCCCAAGCATGATGTCCTTCTCCAAGGACCGGTCCCTCCTTACAACATGTCCAGAGGATGTCAGACGGAGCAAAGAAGAAGATTCAGTAGTTGGAAAACATGGACTCGGTGACAGAAATAGAGCTGGAGAGAGAATGATTGAATTTTGTACAATCAATGACTTATTCATAGCAAATACGTTTTTTTAAGAGACATAAACGCAGGTTATATACATGGATTTCACCTGATGGTATGCACAGGAATCAGATCGCTTACATCTGCGGAAAGAACTGCTGCAGAAGCTCAATATCATCTGTGAAAACCAGACCAGGAGCTGATTGTGGAACAGACCACTAACTACTCACATGCAAGCTCAAGCTTAAGTTGAGGAAAATTAAACCAAATCCACGGGAACCAAAATATGACTCTGAGTCTATCCCAATGCTTAGCTGTACCACACACATTTTGGTATGCTGTGCTTTGACTGTCACTCAGTTTGAAGAACAATATAACCTGCATGAGTCAGAACTCAATGGGACTACTTGTTCTGGGTCTCAAAAATTTCCCACTTTTGACAAAGCATAGTCTTCTAACCTTTCTATCATTATTAGTGGAAAATAACTGAGTTTTCCTTCACTGACAGATTTCCACCTTGTACATGTTCTGGCTTCAAGAGATTTTCTTTTCTATCTTCATTTGTGATTATAAATATCTTTGCAATCACTTGCTAGGCATCAGAGAGCTGGACAATGATTAGGGATGATAGAAGGAGAATTGATGCCTTTGAACTGTGGTGTCAGAGAAGAGTATTGAATATACTATGGACTGCTAAGAAAATGAACAGGTTCATCCTAGAGAGGGTTAAACCAGGCTGCTCCTTGGAGGCAAGGATTCTGAAGTTTCGTCTGACATACTTTGGACATGTTGCAAGGAGGGACCAGTCCTTGGAGAAGGAAGTCATGCTTGGGAGGGTAGAGGGGACAGAATAGGAGAGGAAGATACTCTATGAGGTGGATTGATTCAGTGGGGTAATCAGGGCAGGTGTGTCGGAGACAGTGAGATTGACACAGGATTGAGCAGGGTTTAGGGTGGTTGTACATAGGGTCACTATGAGTTGCAGGCAACTTGACGGCACATAACAACAATAATCTTCATTTATATTTCATCTTTGGTTAATTAACTATGTAAAAATAAATTGCTTCATTTATAAATATTTGGTGATTTTTTAGATGTCATTATTTCTTATTCCTAATTATATTTCACTGTGATGAGAGTTAAAAAATCTTTGGAGATTTATTTTATCATCTAGAGGATAACCCATCTTGGTCAATGTTCCATGTATGCTTCAGAAAAAAAATGTGCTCATATAGCTAATGTCAGTTATATCAAATGGTTGATAGCATTGTTAAGATTTTTCATATTCTTACTGCTTTTTTGTCTAGTTGTCCTGTCAATTATAAAAAAAAAGAAAAATTCAAATTTCTAGTATGATTGAGGATTTGCCTGTTTCTTCTTTTAGTTCGGATACTTTTTTTTACATCTGTTGTTAGATGTATTTACATTTTTTTATATTTAAAATTGCACCTTCCTAGGGGAGCTCTGGTGGTCTAGTGGCAAGGAGCTGCAACTACAATCCAAGAGGCACACGGTTCGAATCCACCAGATGCTCTGCCGGGGAAGGAGGGACAATCTCCTCCTGTACCAGTCAGATCCGATTTGATGGTACACTCACACAAAAATAAAAAAATTTTAAAAAAATTGCACCTTCCTGTTAATTGACCCTTTTCTGCTTATGAAATGTTTATCTCTGCTATCACTCTGTCTTGAAGTTACTCTGCCTGATTTTTATATAACCATAGCTGTTTTCTGTGCTTTTCATTTGCCTAATACAACTATTACTTTGTACCTATACCTGAGATATACTGAAATTATGTTTTTATAGATACAATATAGTTGGATCTTGAGTTTTAATCCTGATAATCTGTGCCCTTCAATAGGAGTGTTAAATTTACCATTGTTTAAAAAAAATTTACTGTTGTTGTAATACACCATCAAGTCACCTGTGACTCATAGCAACCCTATGTACAACAGCCCTATACCCTGCTCTATCCTGTGCCAACCCTACTGTCTCTGACACACCAACCCCCATTACCCCAATCATTGAATCAATTCATCTCATCAAGGGTCTTCCTCTCCTGCACTGTCCCCTCCACCCTCCCAAGCATGATGTCCCTCTCCAAGGAGTGGTCCCTCCTTACAACACGCCCAAGTATGTCAGATGAAGCTTCAGAATCCTTGAGTCCAGCGAGCAGCCTGTTTTCACCCTCTCCAGGATGAGCCTGTTTGTTCTCCTAGCCACCAATGGTATATTCAATACTCTTCTCCAGCACCACAGCTCAAAGACATCTATTCTTCTATCTTCCCTAGTCATTGTCCAGCTTTCTGATGCATAGCAAGCAACTGCAAAGACCATGGCCTAAATGAGGTGCACCCTGGTCTCCAGACATCACTGCTCTTCAATACTTTGGAGGGATCTCGGACAGCAGACTTTCCTAATGCCATTCATCTTTTCATTTCCTGGCTGCTGATGCCAAGAGTGTTGATTGTGGAGCCAAGCAAACTGAAGCTGTTAACAATCTCAATCTCTTCACCATCTAGCATGATGCTGCCAATTGGCCTAGTGGCAAGAATATTTGTTTTCTTAGTGTTAAGCATCAATCCGTATTTAAGGCTGCAG
>NW_006399876.1:7556407-7589443 GCF_000299155.1 Elephantulus edwardii
ATGTTACCTGATTCATCTCTTATTCGGATTATTTGCGTCTTCTCTCTCTTTTCTTTTGTGAGTTTTGCTAGTGGAGTATCGATTTTGTTGACCTCCTCCATCTGCTCTTGAGCTATGCCCCTTTATTATTTCTATTGGTTGCTCTAAAAATTACAATATGAATATTAAATTTATCATAGTCGAACTGAATTTTTAAACATTTCACAAATATAAATCCTAACAACAAAATTTTATTTATTCTCCATATTTTGTGCTGTTGTTGTTATGCGCCATCGAGTCACCTGTAACTCACAGCAACCCTATTTATGACAGCTCTGAACCCTGTCCCATCTAAAGCCAGTCTCACTGACTCTGACACACCTAATCCCATCTCTCCCATATCCACAGTTATCATGTCAATCCATCTCATCCAGGGTCATCCTCTCCTGCACTGCCCCTCCATCCTTCAAGCATGATGTCTTTCTCCAAGGACTGATCCCTCTTGGCCACATGCCAAAGAGAAAGCTGGTTTCACTATCACCAAGACAACCTATTTGTTCTCCTGTCCATGGTATGTTCAATACCCTTCTTCAGGGCCACAACTCAAAGACATCAATTCTTCTGTAATTCTTAGTCACTGTCCAGTTCTCTGATGCATAGCATCATCCATCTTATATTTGTTTCTATTTATGTCATAAACTATTGACTATGATTGCCAACAACTTCAACTTACTTGGATACACAATGAAACCAGCAGTCAGGAAATCAGAGACATGCTGCACTGGGAAAATCTACAGTTAGGAACCTCTCCATGAGGAGTAGTAATGTCAGTTTGAGGACCAAAGTGCTCTTGATGCAGGCCATGGTCTTTTTGATCACTTGCTAAGAATACATCTGAGAGCTGGACAATGTGTAAGGATGACAGAAGAATTATTGATGCCTTTGAGCTGTAGTGTTGGAGAAGAGTGCTGAACATCTCATGGACTGCCAAAAGAACAAACAAATATGTCTTGGGGAGGCTGCAGCCAGAGGGAGGCAAGAATGATGAGGCTTCACCTCATTAACATTGGGCATGTTGCTAGGAGGGGCTATTCTTTGGAAAGGGACATATTCTTGGAAAGGTGGAAGGTCTTCAGCAAGATGGATCGTGACACAGGGACTTCAGTAGTGGCTCAAGTGTATCAAAGATGATGAGATGGTGCAGGATAGGATAAAGTTTGGATCTGTTCTTAGCATCGCTATGAGTTGTACTAGACTCGATGGAACACAACAACAACAACCTAGTGGTAAAGAGCTTCACTGCCAACCCAAAGGCAAATGGTTTGAATCCAACAGCTGTCTCACAGGAGAAAAATGCACAATTAGCTCTCATGTAATCTACTGACTCTGCAAAACCAGTAGAGGGTCAGCTATGAGTCGGTTCTGACTCGATAGCACATAACAACAACAAGAAGAGTACTTAGGAGTTGCAATCAACTTGGCAGCAGTGGGTAGAGTAGACATTAGTCGAGGAAACTCAGAAAAACTAAAACTCATTTCCATCGAGTCAGAACTGGCTTATAAGTGATCCTCCAATGGGTTTTCAAAGACTGTAAATCACACAGGAGATTTCCCATTTTTCTCCTGGAGAGTAGCTAGTAGTGGATTCAAACTACCCACCTTTGGGTTAGTAGCACAACTCCTTACCCACTAGATCACCAGAGCTCCTTTACTCTGGGGAGGGGGTTAGCAAAGAGCGGGCCTTTGTAAAGAGCCAGAGAGTCTATGTTTTCAGCTTTGCAGGTCATACAGTCTCTCTCATAACTCATCTTTGCTTCCCTAGTGTGTTATCAGTCACAGACAACATGTAAACAATCAGATGTGGCAGTGTTGAACAGGATTTGGCCTTCAGGCCATAGTTCATCAACCCTGCTCTAGGGCATATCATTGCTCCCAAGGCATGGTCTTGCTGGAATCTTGGTATCATGCAAAGGTTATTAGTGATGTATTTTCACTCTGGTTAGTCCAGAATTCAACATTTCCCAGCACTATTTAACTTCTAGAATATCAATTCTACTCCTCAGCCCCTGACAACAACTTCCTATAAGTCTCACATTACACATCTACAGCCCAGACCTCAGCTTAGGACCCATAGAGAGCCCACATGTACACTTCTGGTATACCCTCCATGCACAGCTGCCTCCTTTACTGTACAATTTCCTTCTACCCTGCAGTTTCCAGCTGTTTCAGCAGCCCTCAATTTTTATCTCCACCCT
Organism: Elephantulus edwardii; assembly: GCF_000299155.1. Lineage (NCBI taxonomy): Eukaryota > Metazoa > Chordata > Mammalia > Macroscelidea > Macroscelididae > Elephantulus > Elephantulus edwardii. The sequence goes on from NW_006399876.1 coordinate 7,558,642, forward strand.
ATCAGTTCAGCCTGTCAGAGTTGTGGTCTGTGTGGGGCCCACTTCTGTGCTGTGGTCAGCAAGATGTCATCAAGTAGAGGTCCAGGGGACAGGGTTAATGTGGGGCTCACTTCAAGTGCTTTCTTTCCTGTAAGCACGGTACTGCCTATTGTTCAAGGACTAACAAAAGCTGACTTATCTTTTTATCCAGTTTTATGGTTATTTACAATGAGAAGATTCCAACATGGTTAAAAGCAGAAGTCCTGGAATTCACTGAATTGGAAGGGGGAAAAATCATTATTTGCCCACTGAAAAGACCTGGAAGCAATAAAATCCTAGAAGGAAGGAGTATAGCTAAAATCTTAGTATCTAAATATTTTTTTTCTTATTTTAAAAAACTAGGCCTAGCTAGTGAACAAGTCCCAGATATCAGATCTGGAACAGAGAGAAATACAAGATGCATTTACACTGTGCTAGGAAGCAACAAGTACTTAAAGACCAGTAAGAATATGACCAAATGCAGGATCAGCTTGAGGGACTCTCAATGTCTAAATACAGAAAAATGTAAAAACAGAAAGAATGTTGTTGTTATGTGCCATCGAGTTGCCTGTGACTCATAGCAACCCTATGTACAACAGCCTAAATCCAGCTCTATCCTGGGCCAATCTTACTGTCTCTGACACATCACTGAATCAATCCATCTCATCAAGGGTTTTCCTCTGCTGAGCTGTTCCTCCACCTTTCCAAGCATGATGTCCCTCTCCAAGGATTAGTACCTCCTTGCAACATGTCCAAAGTAAGTCAAACAAAGCTTCTGAATCCTTGCCTCCAAGAAGCAGCCTGGTCTCAACCTCTCCAGGACGAACCTGTTCGTCCTCTTAGCAGTCCATGGTATATTCAGTACTCTTCTCCAACACCACAGCCCAAAGGCATTAATTTTACTTCTATCATCCTTAGTCATTGTCCAGCTCTCTGATGCATAGCAAGTGATTGTAAAGACCATGGCCTATATCAGGTGCACCTTAGTTTCCTGACTGACATCATTGCTCTTTTATACTTTGGAGAGGTCTCTAATAGCAGACGTTCCCAATGCAATATGTCTTTTAATTTCTTGGCTGCTAGTGCAAACAGTGTTGATTGTGGAGCCAAGCAAACTAAAGCTGTTCATAATCTCAATCTCTTCACCATCCATCACAATGCTGCCCATTCTGCCTAGTGGTGAGAGTCTTTGTTTTGTTGATGGTGAACTTCAATCCATATTGAAAGAATAGTGATTGTAATACTGTCATAGAATAAGAAACAGAACACATTGCTATACTTTTTAAAAAGGGAGTTGGACAAAATTCTTTGCTGAAAAATAACAGTTTATTAAAGTTGATGAGGATCAATAACTCAAACAACCTGAATTATGCTGCTGACAACAACCCTGCTTGCTGAACGTGAAGAGGACCTGAAGCGCTTGCCGCAGAAGGTCAAGGACTACAGCCTTCAGCATGGACTGGAGTTCAACATGACGAAAATGAAGATTCTCACCACTTGGCGATGGTGAAGGGAAAGGGAGGGAGGGAGGAAAATATGCAACAATGAATGAATGAAATCCAACTTTTCTGTAAATTTTCATTAAAATTACAATAAAAGAAAAAGAAAAATTAATAAATAGGTAAGCTGAGTGAAAGGAAAGAATATACAATAAGAGGCTGATTAGACTTGCAATTAATCAATTATAATTAATGGTATAAAACAAAATGCCTATGAAAGATTAAACACCAATATGATTTGTAAACTTTCACTCAAATTTTAAAAGTAAGTTAAAGGACTGCAACAAAAAAAGACAACTGGTTTGGATTAAATTAAAAATAAAAACAAAAAAAAAGCAAAAGAACTATTCTAGATTGTTGTTGTTATGTGCCGTCCAGTTGCCTGCGACTCATAGTGACCCTAAGTACAACAGCTCTAAACCCTGCTCTATTCTGTGCCAATCTTAATTGTCTCAGAATAATTTATTCACCACAAATATGTTCTATAAGAAACATAAACGCAGGAGAGCTCTGGTGGCCTAGTGGCAAGAAGCTGCACTGCAATCCCAGAGGTGCATGGTTCGAATCCACCAGATGCTCTGCCGGGAAAGGAGGGACAATCTTCTCCAGTACCAGTCAGATCCGATTTGATGGTACACAGACACACAAAATAATAATAAAATAAAATTTAAAAAAAGAAACATAACGCAAAAAAAACCCCCACCATAAACACAAGGGAGCTCTGGTAGCCTAGTGGCAAGAAGCTGCACTGTAATCCCAGAGGTATGTGGTTCAAATCCACCAGATGCTCTGCTGGAAAAGGAGGGGCAATCTCTTGTACCAGTCAGACGCAATTTGATAGTACACACATAAAAATAATAAAATAAAAAGAAATATTAATGCAGGCTATACACACAGATTTCACCGGATGGTATGCATAGGAATCAGAACTAGTACATCTGTGGAAAGAATCACTGGAGAAGCTCAATATCACCTGTGAAAAATAGGTCAGGTGCTGACTGTGGAACAGACCACCAACTACTCATATATAGGTTCAAACTGAAGCTGAGGAAAATTAAATCCACAGGAACCAAAATATGACTTTGAGTCTATCCCACCTGAATTTCAAATCCATCTCAGGAACAGATCGGAGGCCTTGAACACTGAGTGAAGACCAAGATGAGATGTGGGAGACTATCAAGAATATCATCCAGGAAGAATGCAAAACAGAAGGGACTCTGAGTATTGCACTACAGCGCCGAGAAGCCAAAGCAAAGGGAAGAAATCAAGATATTAAGGAGCTGAACAGAGATTCTAGATTAAACAAAAATAAAGAGACATGATAGCCAAATGTAATTGACTAAATTGATCCTTGGTCAGGTCTTTATTTTTTTTTAAATTTTATTTTATTATATTTTTTGTGTGTGTACTGTCAAATCATATTTGACTGGTACAGAGGAGACTGTCCCTCCTTCTCCAGCATAGCATCTGGTGGATTCAAACTGCATACCTCTGGGATTGCAGTGCAGCTTCTTGCCACTAGGCCACCAGAGTCCCCTGGTCAGGTCTTTATTTGTAAAAAGCAATGGAAAATCTAGGACTATTTGGAGAGATTTAACTATGGTTGTAATCTCAATACTACTATTTCATCATTGTGACATCTCCTGAATATAAAAAGTACACCATGATGTGTCAGGGGATGGGGAAAGGTAGTACCTGGGTGACATATCAAGACATAGGTTGTGAAGGCATCCTTCTGTTGATGTAAGAGATATGTAGGGTTGAAATATGTAGGGGTGAAATGTCTATTTGCCTGCATTTTATTTTCAATTGGTTCAGGAGGGAATAAAGAGAAAAAGAGGTAGAAATGTGACAAGAGGTTAAGAACTTGTGAATCTAGAGGTAAGTTATATGAGAATTGTACTATTTTGACTCTTCTGTAAGTCTTAAATCTTTCAAAATAAAAGAGAAACAGCTTACAGTTTGATAGGTCTCATAATGATAAGTAACCTTAATATAAATGACTATGGTACAAACTCTAATGAGTGGTTTAACCAACCTAAGGACTGCAGCCTCCTATATGGATTGAAGCTCAACATCAAGAAAACAAAGATTCTCACCACTGGGCCAATTGGCAGCATCAGGATGGATGGTGAAGAGATTGAGATAGTTTTAGTTTACTTGGCTCCACAGTCAACACTCTTGGTAACAGCAGCCAGGAAATCAGGAGACGAATTGCATTGGGAAAGTCAGCTATGAGGGACCTCTCAAGAGTACTGAAGAGCAACGACGTCAGGCTGGAGACTAAGGTGCACCTGATCTGGGCTACAGTCTTCACAATTACGTGCTATGCATCCGAGAGTTGGACAGTGAATAGGGTTGATGGAAAAAGAATTGATGCCTTTGAGCTGTGGTGCTGGAGAAGAGTGTTGAATATACTATGGACTGCTAGGAGAACAAACAGGTTTGTCCTGGAGAAGGTGAAGCCGGAATGCTCCTTGGAGTCAAGGATTCTGAAGCTTCGTCTGACATATTTTGGGCATGTTGCAAGGAGGAACTGGTCCTTGGAGAGGGACATCATGTTTGGCAGAGTGGAGGGGCGGCGAAAGAGAGTAAGACCTTCAATGAGATGGATCAATTCTGTGACTGGAGTGGTGGGAATGAGTGCATTTGAGACGGCTAGGTTAGCATAGGATAGAATGGCGTTTAGAGCTCTTATACATAGGATTACTATGAGTCGCAAGCGACTGGATGGCACATAACAACAACAATTTATAATTAACACAGTATTTCTGCACTAAATTTTTTTTAATTTTGCCTTATGTGAGGTAAAAACAAAGTGTATGCTGTTTGCCTATAAAAGGAAAAACATACCAATATCAAACTTTTGAAAAAGATCATTTTTAGACAAAGCAAGTAGGAGTAATGCAATTGGTGATAAATTTTATCAGGGTTTTGAAGAATGGCTAGGATTTTATCATGTACAAATAAAGCGACCCAAACTCCCATAACAGCAGTCTCTAGCAACCCCTCCTGATCTTTCCCACAGTACTTATCACCATCTGTTATACTGGGGAATAGAAATCCTCTTTCTGCCCAGAAAGAACTGTGAGACTCTACTTGGTTAGTTCAGTATTACCAGAGAGAACTCTCCTAGCTGTAAAAAAAAAAAAAAAAAAAAATTAAAAAATTAAAAAAAAAACAGCACAAGCAAAGGTAAAGAAGTGGAAAAACCAAGAGTGTTTTCAAGGAATAGTGTGCACCCTCATATTAGAATGAAATATTAGAATGGAAGGTACCCATTAGAACATTTGGGGAGATAAAGTCAGAAAGGTAGGCTGATGCCAGATGGAGAAAGGTCATGAGCTAACTGGACCGTCTGTACTGTAGTAACTTCACAGGCAATGGGGAGTACCCCCCACCCCCGCATGGCACTGGACAGGGAGCCCCAGGTGTGAAGTGATGGCAGCTTAATCTAGCCATGATCTCCCAGGCAGTGAGGTAACCAGGAAGATAATTACAGTAGTCCAGGTGTGAGAATAAGACCTTGCTCAGGTGGAGGAAGTGAGAGTACAAGGCAGTTTTGTGAAAGGTCATCAGATTCTGACATGTGGAAAATGAGTGTTAACACCCTGAGTGAGGCTTTCACCTGGAGGCACAGGACAACAGACACCATGAATGAAAACTGGAGACAACAGGAGGAGCTCAAGCCTCAGAGGTGAACTAAGAAGAACAATGAGTTTGATCCCAGCCTTCCTGTCATGCTGTCAGCCAGGCATTTAACCAGAAACAACCCTGTCCATGGAGAGCTGCTCCACCCAGCCGCCTCACCCAGCCCCAAACCCATCAGGGGCTGTCAGGCCCTGATACTACCGCAGGCACCCGAGGTCTACAGCTCTGTATCCTTTCAACCCTTTTCCTTCCCATTTAGCGTCCATTTACTTCCTAGTCTTCCTGACCTGACCTTTCTCTCTCATTTGATCCCATTTTTGTCAAAAAAAAGAAAAAAAGGCATTTTCTCAGGAGTGCCAATCCTGCCAACTGCAGACCAGATGAGCACTCCTAGCAACTCATGAGTGGCAGGTCAGGCGGATACATACCCCCACAGTCATCAGCTCCTGCTGGCCCTCACTTGAGGAAGGGGAGAAGGAAGAAGGGGAAGCAGGAGATGAAAAAGCAGGACTGAGGTGGAGAGGGGCTGGAGCAGGATGGGGTGGAGCACAAGGATGCCTATTGCTCCTCCTTTTCAGTTTGCAACTGTAGGCAGATCTTACTGTCACCAGACCATGAGACCATGTGCCAGCCCCTCTTACCATATGGGATACTCTGAGGTAGCAGAGGTGGGAGTTTCTGCTTACCAGCTCACGTATCTTGCTGAACCCAAATAATTTCATCCATTACCCCTGAACTACTTAACTCTATCCTATCACACTTGTCTCCCCCTCCCAAGTACCATTTCTGCGCAGAAAATCAAGCTTTCAGTAGGCACAGTGGGCATTCAGATGGGCCACAGTTCAGCCAAGACATTTAGGACACTGAGGTAACCAGAGTGCAGACAGGGCTGAGGGAAGTGTCTTGCGGAGTGTCAGTGAGGGTGGAGGTAGAGAAGGTCCCCTGGGGATCCTCAGAGCTGCTGGAAGTCAATCTGACAAGCTCTGAGCTGTAAAGCAGTGCTGTGCTGCCCGGGGAGACCAGGGCACACTGCCCAGTCCCAAGTCTTCTCAGGCCCAGGTGAAGATAAATCAACTGCACGTGTAATCTAAGCATCATAAGCTTCTTCATCCCATCCCAGCCTCCAGGACATCCTCCTTCATCCACACTCATCTTCCACCCCCACAGTGATCTCCGACTCGAGTTAGTCCAGCACTTGGGCCTGGTTTTAGTCCAGGCATGCTTCAGGCTGGCCCTCCCTGCCACACCCACCTCTGAATCTCACCATGCTGCTGAGGTGCCAGCACGGGGTGTGGCATTACTCTTTAGTCCAGGGAATCCCACTGGGCAAACTTTTGCCATCTTCTCGCCTCACCAGGAGATCTGTTTGGTTTTATAGACTAAGACAAAAATCTCCTAAGTAGCCCAGCCTTCTAGGTGCATGCCTGAGGGCTGAGAGCACCCAAACTGCCATGGACAAGAGAGGGACGCCCGTTCTTTGACTGCTATCGTGATATAGCAAGTCTTTCGGTAGGTGGCCCAGCAATGACATGAGAGCCAGAGACCCTTAAATATGTCTGATGAATAACAACGGGCAGAGAATTCTGGTTGAGATGAGAACCAGGGCCTCACCTCAGGTCAGCCAAGGACCTGACCGTTTGGCGGATGACACCCCTTCTATGGCAGCTGGAGGAACAGCAATCATAGAAGCCATATCAGCATTCGGCTCTTTGATCTAGAACCTAGGAACTCAGATGCCTTTCTGTTGTTGTTGTTAAGTACCATAGCGACCCTATGAATGAAAGTCTTCAACACTTGCATGTGAGACTTTCATCCCTTCTCCAGGTTCATAGGGTTTCCGGAGACAAACTGTTTACAGAAGTGGATGCCATTCCTGCTTCCAAACTTGTTTCACCAGGGGAATGCCACCGAACACTGTCTACCACAGGTAACCGTTATCGCATTTGACACATCAGTGTCACAGTGTTCAGCCTCACAGCGACCACAGGTTACCTCTGTACAGCAAGTGGACACACCAGGACATACGACCTAGAAGAATGTTTGAAAAAAAACCAATGAAAAACAGGCCTTAGGGCCACGGATTAGAGGCACCCACCTTTGGCTTGGTAGCATCGCTTCCGGTCCACTAGGCCAACTGGTAAAAGTCCTGATAAAAGGCTTTCCAGCTGCTGTGGAGAGAAAATGAGACCTCTTATTAAGTGAAGGTTCTGCCAGTTGATGGTCATGTCCTGGTAACCTCCTCTCTATGTCAGCCTTGCAGTTGCCCCTTCACAAGGCACTGAGCTAAAAGAGAATGTGGGCACGCCCAGCAGCACATACTTGCAGCCAGGGGACACCTAGGGAACCAGGTGGCGCTGGGGACTCGGGGAGGGAAGCCAGGTGGAATGACACTTCCAGGCAGAGAGGCTTTTTACAGGAATCCTGTGGTCCGCTAGGGACAAAGAGTCAGTGGTGTCTCTGTCTCCGGGACAGCAGGGGACACTCAGCCAGCCTCTGGAGAGGGAACCGCCCTCCCCATCTCAGAAATCGTGGCTGAGCCCTGGAGCATGGTCTGTGCTAGAAACATCCATGCTTTCTCTCATGTCATCTCTAAAACCAGGAGGATGGCACAACCGTGCTTGCTGAAACTGAGGAGGATCTGAAACGCTTGCTGCAGAGGGTCAAGGACTGCAGCCTCCAGTATGGATTGAGGCTCAATGTCAAGAAGACAAAGATTCTCACCACTGGACCAATTGGCAGCATCAGGATGGATGGTGAAGAGATTGAGACTGTACACAGCTTTAGCTTGCTTGGCTCCACAGTCAACAGTCTTGGCACCAGCAGCCAGGAAATTAAAAGGCGCATTGCCATGGGAAAGTCTGCTGTTAGGGACCTCTCCATGGTGCTGAAGAGCAATGGTGTCTCTCTGGAGACTAAGGTGCGCCTGATACAGGCCATGGTTTTTGCAATCACTTGTTATGCATCAGAGAGTTGCACAATGACCAAAGAGGATAGAAGGAGAATTGAGGCCTTTGAGCTGCGGTGCTGGAGAAGAGTATTGAATGTTCTGTGGATCGCCAAGAAAACAAACAGATTCATCCTGGAGAGGGTTAAACCAGGCTGCTCCTTGGAGGCAAGGATTCTGGGGCTTCGTCTGACATACTTTGGACATGTTGTAAGGAGGGACCGGTCCTTGGAGAGGGACATCATGCTTGGGAGGGTGGAGGGACAGCGCAGGAGAGGAAGACCCTCTATGAGGTGGATTGATTCAGTGACTGGGATAATCGGGATGGGAGTGTCAGAGACAGTGCGATTGGCACAGGACAGAGCGGAGTTTAGGGCTGTTGTACACAGGGTCGCTATGAGTCGCGAACGACTCCACGGCACATAACAACAACAAGCGTCGCATCACCTCCATTTCTGCTAAGGGGGACGCTGAGGTTCAGGGGATGTACCAGCTGCCCCCCATCCGAGGGTTTCTCGTCCCCCCGGCAGCCCGCTGGCTGATTAACAGAGCCGGCGATGGACTCACAGCGGTTGGGGGACGCGTCCCCCCCAGGCCCAAGGAAGCGGGGCAGCTCTGCAGCTGAACCTCCAAGTGCGTTAGCTGAACCCCAGTCGAGCCCCCCACCCCCAACACAGGGGTTCAGGACAGCTCGCCCCCCGCGTCCAGCCGCTGCCCGAAGCCCCCGCAGGTGGCCCGCCCGGCCCGCCCTCGGGAGTACCTGTCGGCGGCGCTGCCTTCGGGCGGCCGGGGATGACCAGGGACTCGCCACCTCCGGCCCCCGGCCGCTCCGCCTCAAAAAAGCTGCGGTCCTTAAAGGGCGCGGACGCCGGGGACGCCGCGGAGGGCCGGGCAGCGCTGGACCCTGGAGGCCGGCTGGCCTGGCCTCCTGCCCTCAGTCCCCTAGTTTGCTCCTCCACAGCCGGCTGACCCCGTCGCAGCGCCAGCGCACCTCAAAAGGAGAGCGCGCAGGCTTTCGCGCCCCAAAGTCAAACGCTCCGGGCTCGGGGGGGGGGGGGGGGGCCCGCGAGGTTCCCATGGCAACGCGAGGCGGGCAGTGTGCGCCTGCGCCGACGCGCGAAGCACGCTGGGAAGTGTGGTTTCGCGCCGTCGCCCGAAGTGGCGGGCACGGCCGCAAGATGGCGCCCGCGCGGCGCGCTCCGTCCGGGCCTCCCGGCTCTCCCGGCCCCGGCGCATTTCCGGGGGCTGCTGCCCGCGGAGAGGCCGCGGAGGCCTGAAAGGTACTTAGTGTCTCGCTTAGAGACGTCGTCGGGGGATGCGGGGGCGAAGGGGCGGTTGAAAGCAAGTCCAGGCGCCTTTCAATGGCGGTCGGCACCCGGGCTGGCAAATAGGAGGTGGGGGACCTTTCTCGCCCCTAAGAAGCTCTGGTGTGAGGGAGTTCGGGTTGAAGCTTTGCCGCGGTGACCCTCCGCGGAGTTCTGGGCAGTTCAAGACCCGGGTACGTCGTGGAGGACAAAACTGCCGCCGCGGCTGGTGGACCCCTCCTCCGGCGGCGGCTCCCTCCACTTCCCGGGGCTGAAAACCTGGAGACCTGGTTCAGAGCCCGTCAGAGACGCCGTTACCCTAACCTGGTGGGCAGGTGTGTAGGATGCGTGTCCTCGCGCTCCCCCCGGGAATCGGACCAGGTTCCCGGGAGATGACGTTGATGGGGAAGCCCTGCCGCCCTTTAATTTAGAGACATTCCTGTTTTCCCCAGTCGTTGGCAGTTGGCTGCAGCATCTTGGAAGGGAAGTAAAGCAACAACTCTCAAAATTTAGAAAGCTCTGTCAATTCTAAAATATGAGCCTGTTAGTTGGCTTTTGTAAATTTCGCGACTCCCTTGCTGTTTGTTTCCAAGGAGTGCTATTCTAGTTATATATGTATTTCTTTATGGGTAAATTATATGCAAAGACGAGGTATCCACAAGGGACCCTATATGTGAAATTGGGGCATGAAGGAACCCAGTTTGTAAACAACCTAAATGTTCATTAGTAAATGACTACTTCAATAAATGATGGAACCTCCATAAAATGGAATATGGGCGAATTTTTAAAGTAGCGTTGTTCTTATGTGCCGTCGAGTCGCTTGCGACTCATAGCGACCCTGTGTACAACAGCCCTAAACTCTGCTGTGTCCTGTGACACTCCCATCCCAATTACTCCAGTCACTGAATCAATCCACCTCATAGAGGGTCTTCCTCTCCTGCGCTGTCCCTCCACTCTACCAAGCATGATGTCCCTCTCCAAGGACCCGTCCGTCCTTACAGCATGTCCAAAGTATGTCAGACGAAGCCCCAGAATCCTTGCCTCCAAGGAGCAGCCTGGTTTAACCCTCTCCAGGATGAGTCTGTTTTTCTAGCAGTCCATTATACATTCAATACTCTTCTCCAGCACTACAGCTCAAAGGCATCAATTCTCCTTATGTCCTCCCTAGTCATTGTCCAACTCTCTGATGCATAACAAGTGATTGCAAAGATCATAGCCTGTATCAGACACACCTTAGTCTCCAGAGTGACACCATTGCTCTTCAGTACCCTAAAGAGGTCTCTAACAGCAGACTTTACCATTGCAGTACGTTTTTTTATTTCCTGGCTATTGGTGCCAAGAGTGTTGACTGGGGAGCCACCAGACTAAAGTTGTTAACAAACTCAATCTCTTCACCATCCATCCTGATGCTGCCATTTGGTCCAGTGGTGAGAATCTTTGTCTTCTTGACATTGAGCCTCAATCCATATTGTAGGCTGCAGTCCTTGACCCTCTGCAGAAAGCATTTCAGGTCCTCCTCAGTTTCAGCAAACATGGTTGTGTCATCTGCATAACGCAGATTATTAATAAATCTTCCATCAGTCCTCACACCACACTTCTCCTCATAGAGCCCAGCCTCTCGGATAATCTGTTCTGCACACGGGTTGAAAAGGTATTTAAAGTGAGGAAACTGTTATGTACTGATTAATGTGAAGTGCATCAGGATATGAAGACACGTGCCAAGTGCAGGGTGATATATTAATACACTGTCGTCTGAGTATCTCTGGGGCACAGTACCTTCAACACTGGCCTGCCAACAACAACCCAGCATCCTCTCCGTAGGAGAAAGATAGAGCTGCCTGTTTCCATAAAGATTTACAGCCTTGGAAACCCTATGGAAAATTCCCTGCCCTGCACGGTTGCTACAGGAAGCTGTGGGGTCCTTGTGGTAAGAAGCTGCATTATAATCGGAAAGGCTCACAGTTCAAATCCAGCAGTCGCTCCACAGGAGAAGGATGGGCAGTCTCTTCTGTGGGATTTACTGCCTCTGAAAACTGACTGGAGGGTCAGGGATGGTTTGGTTCCCGCTCAACAACAACGTAGGGTTGCTATTGGTTGAAACTAACTGGAGGATAATGGGGATTTTGTTTTGTTTTGTTTTAACAATGTGTGAACTTTGTATATACATAGAATGTTCAGTCATTTGCCTGCCTCCCCCCCAACCCCCCACCCCATGGTGCTAAAAACATGCACACCAAAATGTCCTCAGACACAACCGCATCCATACTTACAAATCGGTGATCCACTTTGCATGTTGTCTGCTTGCATTTTGGAACAAGTGGTTCCTCTGGTTCCCAGCATGCTGTTTTGGGTGTGTGTGTGTGTGTGTGTGTGTGTGTGTGTGTGCAGCTTCTTGCCACTAGGCCACCAGAGCTCCCTAGCATGCTGAATTCTTCTCAGAGTTCTCCCACTGCTGAGGATAGGACCTTCTCTTCAAAGCTGCATGGGCTTGAAGGACAGAGTTCCCAGATGTCCAGCTGTGGAAACATGGCTGGGACTATTTTCCTCATCTTGTCGGGTCACTCTGAGTCAACTAGAAGGCAGTAGGCCTATGGGTGGCATGCCTCATGTTGGCCCACTTGGCTGGCCCAACCTTCCAAATAAACACTGGGAGCCACTTGCCACCCTAGAGCCAATGAGTGGGGCTTCCCATTCATTCTGCCATTTAGGGAGTTCTCAGCTGAAGCTGGCATGGCTGAAGGTGGAGAGAAGTGGAGAAAAGCCAAGGCCAAGCTCTGTCCTTCCTCATTTCTTCTCTGTGTTTTGGCTTTTTGATTTTCTAGTGTAATTTTCAGTCTCTTCTGATAGCCATTTTGGTCTTTTCTTTCTTCTCTTTGTAATGACATATTTGCTTTCTTCCTGGATGGTATCCTTGAATTCATCAGGTCTTCTATTATTAGTGCTCAGAACACTGAACTTATTTTTGAGGTGGTTTTTAAATTTAGGTGGGATAGACTCAAGGGATAGGAAACACCATGATAGATGGAGAAAATACTAAAGTTGTCAACTATTTCATCTTCCTTAGATCCACAGTCAACCTTCTTGGTACTAGCAGTCAAATAAAAAGATGAGTGCTCACTTCTGCCGCACATATACTAAAATTGGAACAATCTAGAGCATGGGCCTTTGACAAGGATGACACATAAATTTGTGAAGCGTTCCATATTTTTTTAAAAAGAATAATCTTGCTAAACATCCCCCCCCCCAAAAAAAGAGTAAGAAATCTGTTGTCAGGACTTCTCCAGAGTTGTAAAGAACATTGATATAAATTTAAAGACTAAGGTGTGCCTGATCTAAGCCATGGTCTTATCAGTTTCTTGCTATGCATCTGAAAATTGGACAATAACTAAGGATACTAGAAAAAGAGTTGATACCTTTGAGGTGTGATATTGGAGAAGACTGCTGACCTTTTCATTAGCCACCTCGTGCTGAATAGCCTGTGAATTGCCAAGAGAACAAATAGGTCTGTCTTGGAGAAAATGAAGCTAAGTTGCTCCGTGGAGTCAAAGATGTTGAAACTCCGTCTCACATACTTTTGGACGTATTGTCAGTAGGGGTGAGTCCTTGGAGAAGGACGTCATGCTTAGAAAGATGGGGAGTCAGCCTAAGAGGGGGAGAATCTCAACAGATGGCTCAACATGGTGACGGTAACAGGGCTCAATGTCAGAGATGGTGAGGCTGGCACAGGATGGGGCAGAGTTCAGATCCTTTGTTTAGAGGGTCGCTATGAGGCAACGGTCAACTTGATGGCACATAACCACATACTGCTCACAGGAAGCTCTAGGGGCATAGAGGTAAGCAGATGTGCTGCCAACCCAAATCCCCCAGCCACTCCGAGGGACAAGGATGGGCAGTCTCCTCCATGCAGTTTACACCCTCTGAAAACCTGCTGGAGGGTCAGTGCTGGGTCAGTTCCAACTCAGCAGCACATACCAACGCCACTGCCCATCGTGCCCATCACTCCCATTCTAGGGAGCATGTCGAGGCTATAGCCAGAGTCCGTTCTGACCCATAGCACCCCTGTAGCGTCAGTCAGAGCTGCCCCTTAGGGCCTCCAAGACTATGATCCTTACAGAAGTGGACTCTCTACTCTTTCTCCCACAGAATGTCTGGAGGGTACAAATTGCTGACCATTGGTTAGCAGTTTAGCACTTCAGCCAGTGTACCACAGGGCTCCTAGAAGGTGATGTATGTTAAGATAAAAAGATCCGAGTGAGTTGGTAGAGATTTTCTGGTCTGTTCCCTTTGTCTTGTAGAAACAAGATGAATGACTGGTAAAGCCAGGGCTAGAAGCCAAGTCTCTGGTATCCACCCCAGTACTTTAGGGTTGTTAGTGAGAACCCTTAAAACTCCATGAGGCTTCAACCAATGAGTCAGCATAGAGGGAGTTATATGGGCCTAACATCACCCCACTCACCCCACAAACATACACAGCCCAGTGCAGTGTGTCACAGGGCAGAGAATGATCTTTGGAAGAGGGGACAGAAGTGATGCAAATAGAGCCAATTAACTCTTAACACAAAAAACTAGAGTCCCCAAGTAGAAAGGGGCTCCTGAAGGGCCTTCGTCCCTGGCAGTGGGGGACTGGCTTGGAAAATCAGGCTCCCTTCTCAATGCTGTTGTTGTTGTATGCCCTGGAGTCGACTATGACTCAGAATGGCCCTATGCACAATAGCTCTGAACCCTGCTCTATCCCAGTCTCTGACACACCTACCCTCATTATCCAGTTGTGTCAGTCCGTCTTATCTGGAGTCTTCCTCTCCTGTGCTGTCCCTCAACCCTTCCAAGCATGGTATCTTTTTCCAAAGACCCGGCCCTTCTGGCTACATGCCCAAAGTATGTGAGGCAGAGTCTCAAAATCCTTGCCTCCAAAGAGACTGGTTTCACCCTCTCCAGGACAAACCTGTTAGTTCTCTTGGTAGTCCATGGTATGTTCAATACTCTTTTCCAGCACCACCGCTCAAAAGCATTGATTCTTCTTCTGTCATCCTTGGTCATTGTTCAGCTCTGTGATGGATAGCAAGTAATTGCAAAGACCATGGCCTGGATCAGGCGCACCTTAGTCTCTAGACTCATATCCTTGCTCTACAGCACTGTAGAGAGGATCCTGACAATTTTCCTAACACAGTTCACCTTTTGAGTTCCTGACTACTGGCTCAAAGAATGTTGATTCTGAAACTGAACAAGCTGAAATTATTAACAATCTTAGTCATTTCTCCATCTATCATGATGCTGCCAATTGGCCCAATGGTGAGAATCTTCATTTTCCTGATGTTGAGCTTCAATCCGTATTGCAGACTCCAGTCCTTGACCCTCTGCAGCAAATGTTTCAGGCCCTCCCAGATTGAGCAAGTAAAGTCATCTGCATAACACAGGTTGTTGATGAATCTTCCTCCAATTCTGACACCACACTCCTTAAAGTCCAGCCTCTCAGATGATCTGTCTGCACGCAGACTGAAAAGGTATGGAGACAGGACACATTCCCTGATGCATTCCTTCCCTGATTCTGAACCATGCGGTGCTTCCTTGTTCTGTTCTGATGACTGCCTCCAGGTCTAAATAGGTTTCTCTATGTTGTTGTTATGTGCCGTCGAGTCGCCTGCGCGGTTTCTCTATAGCAAAAGGAAATTGTCAGGATCTGAAGAACTGGTGTCCACTCTCCATGGGGAGTCTCAGCTCCTCAGGCGGGCTTGCTCTGTTTCTCCCTTGGGTAACTCCTCACTGCCCTTCCTCCTCTCAGAGCCAGGTACCTGCTGCCCTGCCAGACCGGGAGGCGTGGCAGCTCACACATTTACTCACACATTGCTCTGGGAGCCTAGTGCATAGGAGTTCGTGATTCGAATCCACTGGCTGCTCCTGTGCGATCTATAACCTCTGAAAATCGCCTCGATCAGCAGAGTAAGATCGAGCGGGAGATTAGGGAAATAGCCCGCGTGTGTGTGTCCCCCCAGTCCTCTTCCTGTCCCCATTCTTCCCCCTCTCCCCTCCCTGAGAGACTTCCTGCCCCAAAACAGGTCTGTCCTGAGACAACCTGGAACTCTGGGAGGACTGAGCACTTGGAGCAGCCACACCCCTCTGTAACCTGAGAAGGCTGAGTGACAGATCAGCCACTCTCATTAAACTGAAAGAACTTAATATGAAAATGATTTTTATTCCTAAGTAAAAAGCCAGATGCTATCAAGATTATGAAAATCTGGCCAGAGGCCATGAAGGACAGAAAGAAGACTCTCTTTGGCCTAGTTCTGTGCCCCTGTACAGCGCCCTGGGGCAAATGGGGCCTCAGCAGAAGACTCGGTCAGTTGTGAGGTGTGTGAGGGAGGCAGAATCTGCCAGCCCCCCAGAGGGGCCTGGCTCTGGGCTCCTCAGAGCCTCCTTGGAAATGAGGTACTGGCTGCCTTTGGGGTTCCCAGGAACAAAGAGGAGTGAGATAGGGAGGGAGACATGAGCTTTCCTGTGCTCTGGAAAATGGTTTGGTTTGGTTTTTATGCCTGTGGCTGCAAGTACTTAGGACGGGAATTGAACATGACACTGGGGTGCTGTCTGCCCCAAAGGCACCGCCAGGCTCTACTGCATGCCATTTTCAGAGAAGTGTGAGCCCTTGGCAGGAAGACATGAGGCTGAGACTTAAGGCTTCAGGAGGTCAGGCTGCAGTGACAGGGCCTGGAAGGCCCTGAGGAAGACGACGAGGCCCAAGCATGGCTGCAGGAGTGAGGAGCGTTCAGGCAGAGCTGTGCTTCAGTGGTCTCTAAGTAGTGTCTGGTGGGCGGGCGCGAAGGGGGCACTCAGGCCTCGCCTTCCTCTTCGCTGTCATCCACACTGGCCTGCCTCGTCACCTTGCGGACACTGGGGGTGGAGGGACAGCCAGCCTCCCCCTGGCCCTTCTCCTGCTTCTGGAAAGCCTGGGTCCTGCTGGCCACCAGAGCGGCACTGTGGAGGGCGACCACGGACTGGTGGGACTTCAGGGCAGGCCAGGGCCCCTTCCGGCGTCGCCGACCACCCCTGCCCCTTGATGGCTGAGGGAGGGGCTGTGGAGGGTCTTCCTTTGAAGAATCATTAGAAGGAAAAACCTGGAAGTAAGAGGACAGGGCAAGGTCATGAGACATCTTTCAAAAGAGGACTTATCGTAGTTCCTATTTTGCCAAACATTGAGCACAGACAAAGCCTGGCAAAAGGCAGACACAAAATGTTCTTTGAATGAATGCAGAAAAACTGAGCTCCTCATGGGTCCTAAATTGTTAGGAGGGAGAGCAGCACCCAGCCCTATGGTCCTGCCCATCACCTCTCCATCACTTCCTCCTAGGCCTCAGCACTCCCTCCACCCACCGTGGCCTTGAGGCAGGGGCTGCCTGACCCTTCTTCTTCTTCTTCCTGTCCCCTCTGTCTTTGCATCTGGTGAGTGAACCAGGGGGCCAAGCTCTGAACTGGACCATGTAGGTGCCCATCTGGGAGCTGAGTGAAGCCAGCCTGCCCTTAGAGTGCCCACGCTTGTACACCCAACTCTCCATCCCTCACTGTTCTCCACTCCCCGTGCCCCTTCCCCCAGGGAGCCTCTTCCAGTCTCCCCAACCTCCGTAAGCTCTTCCTTCCTCCCTCAGAGGAAGTCACAAGTGGGGTTGGCTTCCTTGGACACTATCGTGTCTCCTGTTTGGGCACCCCCCGGGCACCAGAGGCTGCTCCGTTAGCTGGTCCTCCTCCTGGACTCAGACTGGACTCGCTGAGACCTCCTGCCCTGAAGGAGCCTGAGGTGCGCGCTCAGAATAAGTGCTCCCTGCCTGCGCTCCCAGGGATGTGGCTCCTCCTCAGGGACCCACAGGACAACTGGAGAGGCCCAGTGCTGTGAGCAGATGGTGTGGAGGAGACAAGAGTGGGAGACCCCACACAGTGGGGGTGCAGAGTGGGCCCGAACACCTCCTGCTCAGAGCCTAAAGCTGAGCCCCAGTTGTGGTCTGTCTCTGCTCAGCCCGTCAGCCCCCACCGCTGGGCCTCTGCTCCGTCCAAGCCCAGACTCACCTCTGGCAGGTCACCCTCCCCTGATGTGCTTTCCAGCTCCTCCTCGGAAGGCTCCAGAAGACTGATGGATCGCATGACCCCGCGGAGGTTGATACGGGGCCGCGTCCCAGGCTCTTCCTTTGGGGCTGCCTGGCTCTCCTCTACCTCACCCCCAGGCTCTGGGGGCAGAGCTGGGAAGGGTGTAGAGACTTCTGGGGCCAGTGGCTCCTCAGGGGAGACCTGGCCCGCTTTCTGTTCCCAGACCTGGCTCTGCCGGCTGCAGGGGAGGGGGTGGCTCTAAGTCAGCTTGAATGAGCAATGGCAACCCCCCCCCATGCTCACACCCCCTCCTGACCCGTGTCCTGGTCTGTGTGCCCCATACCTGGCAGTCAGGATGCCCTGGTAGGTCTGCAGCTGGCGCAGGAAGCCGGCATTGGGGCGGGCAACGGGCCGCAGCTCCTGCACGTGGCGCAGCGCCTGCTCCAGGCCCCAGCCGTACTGCTTCATGGCGTAGGCCATGACCGTGGCCGCTGAGCGGCTCACACCCATCTTGCAGTGCACTAGCACCCGAGTACCCTGGGCCCTGGGGGTGGGAGAGAGTTGGCTCTGTGCTCCCACCCTCACTGTGGTTGAGTGGCAGGAGGAGGGCAGAGGGCCCACCCGCAGCCCAGGACGGGTGGGTAGCCGCACCTGGCGGCCTCGATGAAGCGGTGTGTCTCCTTCCAGTGGGGCAGCAGCTGGGCTGACTCCTCATCCCAGAGCCGCACGTTGTGGTAGGTGAAGCGCTCAGGGTAGAAGTTGTCAATCTCCCGGGCCACATTCAGGATGTGGCTGACCCTGCAGCAGAGGGCCCAGGGCCAGGCTGACTGGGTAGGGCCTGGCAGCTCCGGGCCTTCCCATCTGCCCAGGTTAAGAGAACCGGGGGAGGCGGCCTCACAGGTGGAAAGGCAGGAGCAGGAGCTGCTGACTGGCTGTGAGGGACGCCTCGTTGCCCATCCAGCCCACCGGCCTGTATCCATCTCTGATACTTGTTAGAGGACAGTTTCTGAGTGGGATCTGTGGGTGCTAGGTGAGCACCCTGCACGGTTTCCCAGAAGCCTCTGGGGCATGGGGGGCGGTTAGAGGCTGGTGCAGGGGGCCCTCCTGCTGCTCCCCTACCTGTTCCTCTGCAGCTCCTCCAGATTGGCTGCATTCCACTCGGAGCCCTGTGGAGAGAAGGAGGGGCCATTCACCCTGGCCTCCAGCCCCGGGAGCAGGTCTGCTTCACGGGAGCAGCCCCCACCGGCTACACACCAGGTAAAGGTGGGGAAAGATGCGCGAGGCCCGGTCCTGCTGGGCCATGAGCAGCAGCATCTGGTTGTCGATGAAGTCGCGGTACTGCTGCAGCGGGCAGCCCAGACGCTGCTCCAGGGTCTGGCGAATCTACAGGAGGAGCAGAAGGGACGAGGACACCTTAACAACTCCTGTCTCCCCACCCTTTCCTGGGAGCCTTACAACCTTTTCCCAAGGAGGCCAGGGCATTCGGAGTGACCCAAGATGGGAAGAACAGAGAGAGCCTCAACTTACCTCCTTGGATGTGACACTCTCCAGGTCACTGGTGTCCAGTACCTCCCACAGCTCTGCTCGGATCGCCTGCTCCATCTCGTCCTGCTCTGAGGGCCTAGAGGCCAGGCCTGTCAATCCAGGGCAGGCTCACTGCTGTCCCTCCCCCCATTTCCCTCACACTGACCGGCCAGTCTCAGCACTGGGTGGCCGCAGAGACTCCAGGTCGGCCATGGCCATCCACTCGTTGAGACAATTCTGGTCCGAGCTCACTCTTTCCTGGTAGTGGGCAGCCCAGGTGAGGGCACTGCCCCCTGGCACCAAACCACTGCCGAAAGCCACCTCACATGCCTGGTGCAATACCTGGAGTGTGGCCCTGGGGACAAAAGCAGAGGCTAGGCCATCCTCTCCTCCCTGCTGCCCCTCCCCAGGCCTCTAGCATCTCCCAGGATGAAGCTAGCCCAAGTCTGGCCAGCCCCTGCCCAGCCCAGCCTTACCACATGGTCTGGATGGAGATGGGTTTGAAGATCCGGCTCTGCCCACCAGAAGTCACGCTGAAGCCCCTGCAGAAGAGCAGGCAGGTGGTCAGCTCAGAGGACAGGTCACTTGTTGCCACCTCATGAGTCTGCCCTCAGAGTAATGGACACATTGACCAGCTATGGGGAGGCAGAGGGTGGAGGAGGCAGCCTGGCCAGCCCACTGAGCAATTTCTAAGGGTGGACAGAGTGGGGTCTTGGAATCCTGGCTTAGGGGTCTATGTTCCCAGGCACCCAGCCCATCACACCCTCCTGTTGGCGCCTCTTACCCATCTCCATCCAGGTACACCTGGGTGTCGCTCCAGAGGGGTAAGACTAGACCCAGGGTACAGCTGAGGGAGCTGGCAGGAGACAGGGGAAACCGTCATCCTCCAGCCCCTCAGCTCCTACCACCCCTCCTCTGCCCGCTCCCACCTGCTGTCAGGGAAGTCCACCCCCAGGAGGACTGTCTCTTCCTGGATCAGGTGTTCTTTTGTGGACACTACCAGCAGGTAGCGGAGCCGAGGAGGCCGGGCTGCCTCCAGCTGGGCCGCCTGGGGGAGATGGAGAGAGAAGGCCAAGGTAAAAGTGGCCTAGAAGGCTGCTGCCCAGGCCTGGAACATCGCCTCTGATGCCCCCATGCCCATTCCCACCCTTCCCAGACACAAGGTCCTCTAATCCACAAGGTCCCACCCTTTGAATGTCACAATCCCACAAAATGCACTAATTTTTTTCTTAAAGAGAGGGTTAGATGAAGTAAAGAATGGTTTAAAAGGAATATATGATTAGTTATTACATGTATCACAACAGTCCAGAATAAGAGGTATACTGCAAAGAGGACTGGGGGGAGCAGGGGGAAGGAGGGAGGTAATTGTGCAACAATGAATGAATGAAAATCTAACATTTCTGTAAACTTTGATTAAAATACTAATTAAAATCTATTTTTAAAAAGGAGGGTTATGTAGAGAAAAGAGATGGGGGAACTGACAGCATCCTCAGTTTTTATTTCTGTCTTGTAAACATGGGCATAGCCACTCTTGCCCCACCACATGTCATCTTTAAGAAATATTTTATCAGCATTGAAACACATAGGACATAAGCTCCAGACCAAGGATGTGATCCCCCAGGGCAATTCCTCTTGTTTCCATGATTTACTACAGATGGTCACAGGTGTTTAGGAACCTGTATGCTCCAGTACCCTAACTTTCCCTCCCCCAGATGTGCTGACCTCCCCACTGTCTGTCTCCTACCCCAGCACACCAGCCTCCAGCAGGCTCCCAAGAGCCCTCCCTAAGCCCTGGTCCGCTCTGGACAACTTGTGACCAGAAAGCTTTTCTAGCAGAAATAGGCCATTGTGTCATTTCTAACTCTGGATGCATTAGGCCCTGGGGGCTCAAAACAAATCTTCCAGGCCCTTCTACGGTCCTGAAGCCATGACTGGCTCTGCTAACACTTCTTAACAGAAAGAGCAGGAACCTCTGAGGATTAAAGGATGCCCTATGCTCCCAAAGTGCCTGTGGCCTCACACCCTGTCCCCCACGCCTCAGGTGGCTCTGCCCTCTCACCAGGCGGATGTCGTCCTGGGGCCTCAACAGCCCCACCATGGTGTGCAGGCGCTGTCTCTGTTCCTCCTCCTGAGGGTTCTGGGGTCCCTGCCCACCGTCAGTCTGGTCTCCGGGGGTTTGCACATCACCTGGGGGCTCTTCCACTGGCTCAGAGGTGGCCTCAGCCCCATCTCCACTGTCCCCTTCGTCCTGTAGTCTCAGGACAGCCCCTCGAAGCACAGCAAAGCTCTGCCTGGCAAGGTGAGAGTAGAAGGGTGGCCACTTTCACCCCTCTCCCCAGCAGTGCTTCCCAAACATGACAGAACCACCCACAGGCCTCATAAAACAGATCCTGGGCTCCATCCACATTAACTGATTCCCAGGGAGCCCAAGTGGCACCATGGTCAAAGTGCTTGTCTGCAAAGCCAAAAGTCGGTGGTTCAAACCTGCCAGCCACTCCCTCTGAAGAAGAAAGCTTCCAGCTTCTCTAAAGATGACCCCGTTGGAAACACTATGGGCCAGTTCTTTGTTCTACTCGGTTTTCACTATGAGTCAGGATGGACTGGAAGGCAGTGGGTTTGGTTTGGGCAACTAGTTCCCAGATGACACTGTGACCACACTTTGCGGCCTTAGGGGCTCTTGCACCCCAGCCATCTCTCCTGTGTGAAGGTGGAGACTGCTAGGCCTTTTCTCTTCCTACCCACCCACCTTGGGAAATGCTGAGGGGGCAGGGGGAGGTCCTCAGGTTCACTCTGTCCTGCTCTCTGGAGCCAAGTCTAGGGTGGTGGGTAAAGGAGCCCTGCCTGCCCCAAGGGAGGGTGGAGGCAAAAGTGACCAGCCAGCCTTTGGCAGCAAGTCTTCCAGGGGGCCTGCTGGCCCTGCTCTCCCGGTGCAGTGGTGGTAGGCAGGCCTGGGCTGTATGGGGGTGTCTGTTTGGGGAAGCCTCACCGTCGCTGGAGTCGGCTTCTCCGTTTTGATGCTTGGTCCTGCTGAGAAAGTGGTTTCCAGGGTTGAGAGAGAGAAGGAGGCTCCTTCTCCTGTGCCCTCTCAGGGTCTTTGGAGGGGTGGGGTGCTCTGGGGACCTTACTGCCATCCCTGCAGGGGGCGAGACTCCTTAGCGGGGGGCCTGTTGGCTAGAAATGGTATTGGAACCGCTCCCCTTCCTTCTCTAGTCCACAACGCACCCGGGGGTCCGCGGGGCTGGTTCCGATTCTGGGCAGGGAAGTGGGGGCTCTGCGGACAGACTGGCTGAGGGTTCCAGCTCTCGGCGCGACCCCCGCCCCCTCCGACCTGCATTTAGGATCTTTCTCCTGGCGCACCCAGGCTCGAGGGGAGGCTGCCCACGAGCAGACGCGCTCCGCAGGCCCAGCTGCTAACCTACTACGTGGGCAGGACCGCACCACCACCACCACCACCAGACTCACTGTGGGTCCCACGGGCGTGGAGTGGCCGCTGGCGGGGGGCGAGCGGCTGACGGTGACCAGGGCCATGGTGCGAGACCGGGGCACCTGGACTGGCTCTGCGCACAGCCCCCTCCCTCACCCCACGGACGGTGCGTGCCCGGCAAGACCAGGAAGGAGAGCGCGGAGCCTCCAGGGCCTGGCACCTCCCTGGGGGCGGCCCTTAAAGGGCCAGACGCTCTCCCGGCCGGCGTGTGCAGCCGGCGCTGAGCGGAGCGGCCCCTCCCTTTGCGTCTCCGCCCAATTCCGCTCTGGGGGCGTGGCCAGAACGGGGGCGTGGTCGGAGCAGGGGCGGGACGCAGGTGCGGAGTTGGCCTCCGGGAAGGGCGAGCGGGTGATCCCGGCTACCTGTCCCGCCCTTCCCGGGATCTCGGCCCCCACCCCGGAAGCGCCCTGTCCCGGCCTCCCGGGCCCGCAGCTAGGTCGCCTGGGTGCTGCTGCGAGAGCTTCCACCGCTGTACTGAGCAGGATGGGTGAAGATCAGTCCTCATGGCCCGTGGGCCCCCATCCAGAACAGATCTCGCTGCATGGACAGACCTCAAGCTCCTAACCTCCTGCTGGGTGTGTCACTGGGGAGCCTCGAGGCTTCCGGAGAAATCAGCTAGGGGGTTAGAAACAACCCACTGTGCGCACCCGGGATCATCTCAGAAGTCAGCAGGGCAGGGGAGAACTGGCTAAGAATGGCCGGGGGTGTGGCTTGTCCCACTTGAACGAGATTCACAGGAGCCAGATTTGAGCTGGAAGATTAGAGATTTAGCCTCCCCCCTCTAGTTCTGAGGAAGCCAGACTGGGTGGCAAAGGAGATCGGGCCCCCAGTAGGCGAACAGTGCTCAGAGAGGTGCCAGCCCCCAGCACCTGTGTGCTCAGCTCAGCCTCCCAATATCCCTGGCAAGTGGGGTGGCCTCTTCCTTCTGCCACTGAAGAAACAGGATCAGAATGACAAACAGAGCGGCACCCAGGATTCCAGCCCTGTGTGAGCTCCCTTCTCCAGCACCAGTCCCAGGCTGTCTCTAGAATTGGGCCCATTGAGCAGAGCAAACCTGCTGCTGAAAGTCTCTTTATTTCTATCACGGTTTCCATGGCTTGCCCATCCAGGCTCCAGACCCCAAGCTCAGCAGCACACAGTTTATAAATAAATAAATTATAAAAGCAGAGGGGTGGCAGCCCTCCCCGGGCCTGCCCTCCCCCCGGCCTGCCCTCCCAGGTCCTGCCACTCAGTGCTCTGTGAGTGACAGTCGCAGAATCCGCTGCAGGTCTTCCTCCTCCTGCTGTCCTCTCCGTTCCCGCTCCTCCTGCTCCCTTGAAGACAGCTCCAGGGCCAAGCGAAGCTGCTCCTCAAAGCTTGGAGGTACTGGGGAAGGAGGCGTCCTGTGTGGGGACCCTGGGCCCCCAGGTTCCGTGGAGAGCCGCAGGCTTTCCTGGAGGGCTCTTCCATGGGAGAGAGAAAGGGAAGAGTGACCAGTGAGTCCTGTCACTCCACGCTAGGGGAGGTGGCCAGGACCAGCCAAAGCGACAAGGACTGGCTGGAGGCAGGAGTAAACCCTCCCTCACTACCCATGGTTCAGGGTGGCACTCCTGCTGCGGGCAGTCTTTGGATGGCACAGGGCTCTGAGCTAAATCGCCCTGCTCCCCACTCAGCCACACTGTTGGGTCACCCTGGGCAGTGAGGTCAAGCATGGCCACCAGGGGGCTGCTCTGCAGGCTCACCGCTCCAGCTGAAGCTGCTCCTCGTACACCGTGGGCTGGGGGGGCGGGTGGGTCCCAGGCCGGGCGCTGGTCAGGGCCTCCCAGACGGTCACCTGCAGCAGCAGAAGTCACAGCTACCATCCACGTCCGATGGCCTCGGAGGCCAGGCCCCTGCCAGCACTGTGGCCCACCTGCTCTGCCTCAGTGCCAGCCTGGAGAAGGCTCTGCTGGATGGCAAACTGCAGCAGGTCATCATCCTCGTCCCGTAGGGGCTCACTGCGTTCTGCGCCCAGCACACTGTAGCCCTCGGGCACCTCGAACACGGCAGGGTCCACCTCACATGGAAACGGGCTCCCTGGGCAGGCAGCACGAGGTGCCGCTGAGACCTGGGCTCTTCGCCTGATGAGCCGAGCTGCCCATCCCTCCCAGCCTGAGGCCGTCCCAGCCGATACCTGAGGCCGCAGAGCCAGGGGCTGGCACCCACACGGAGCTCAGGGGCTCATCACAGCCGCACAGGTTGCTGAAGGTGATGCGGGCGTTGAGCACGTGGAAGAGGGGGATTTCTGTGGGAGATGGCAGATCTGAGCGGCACCTACGGACTGGGTGTCCCCGGCGACCCTCAGTCACACCTCTGGTGAAGAACCGCCCCACTCGGGCTACCAGCTGGTCCTCACCGATCTTGACGGGGAAGCCAGGAGGGAGGCACAGGGTGATGAAGTCTCGGAGTTTGGCAAAGTGGGCATTGCTGATGGCCATCAGGTCGATGATAGGGGTCACCTGGTCCCCCAGGGACAGTGGGTGCTCCTCACTCAGCCACAGGGTCGCCTTGAACCTGCCCAGCCAAGCACAGTGAGCAGAGGCCCTCACAGAAGCCCTGTCGGGACATTTGCATTTCCTGTGCCCAAAGGGTGCCCTTCTCGGTTCGGCTGTTCTCCCAGCCCTGGAGAGCTGGCATCTTTCCGTCTTGCTGGCCCAAGCTGCCTACCGACCTGGGGTCCGATGAAGGCCATGGTGGTTTTGAGGACAGGGCCGGGAGGGGTGCTGCCCTGCAGCTTTGACCACACCTCCATCCTCCTAAGCCACAGCCTCACGCTCTGCTGTAGTGTCAGGGGCCGGGACTGCTAAGGTGTGAATCCCACCCCCGACACACCGGGCCACAGAGACCGTTCCGGCTTTATGAAGGAAGAAGTCACATAGGAGAGGGGAGCCTTTTCTTGGGCCAAGCTGAAGTTCCTAGCACCCAGCCCAGGATCTGCACCCCTCTAACTCTGTGCTGGCCACAACAGGGCTCAGAAAAGACGCACTGAATTGAATCAAAACCCAAACACAGCTTTTTCACTCATTCATTCATTCACCGAGCAGGGTTGATTCTGTGGGCCCCAACCCCTTGTTCAAGTGGGCCTCCAGAAGAACAGGAGCCTGAAGCAGCTCGGGGGGATCCCTGCCACCAAATTAGGTCCCCACCCAGGTGGCCTCAGGTCTCACCTCTGTACTTTGCTGGACATCTCGATAGGGCGGCCAATGTTCCGAGACTCCAGGCTGAAGTTGGGGTCAAAGTATTCATCGGGAGAAATGGCTGTGGGGTTGGTGGCACTGGATGCCTGCTGTACAGGGGCCTGGAGGGCCCAAACTGGCTGAGCATAAAGGAGGGGCCTGACCATGGTTCACCCCTCCCGACCCCGGCCCGGCCCCGCCCTGGCTCACCCCATTGTGGTAGGAATGCTGCTGGGCCATTCCGAGGAAGGACTGAAACGGAGTCTTGCCCCCTGAGGAGATGCGACAAGAGCCATGAGGGGGTTTGGGGCCACTGTCCCCAGGCCCTTGCCCTCCCAAGTGTGTGCCTGGAAGGCTCCTGTGTGAGAGAGGGGCAGGCAGAATGGGGCGGCCTCCCTGCTTGACCCGGGATGCTCTGGCCCATGGCCCCGGACCAGGGCAGCCCTGTCATGCGGTGTGAGCGGGCAGCAGCAGGCGCACCTGGGTTTACCTTTGCTCCTCGACTTGTCTTGATCAGACAGATGCTCTGTGCGGGTGCGTGTCACCAGCTCCACGTTGGTGGCACTGTACACCTGAGGGGAGCGGAGGGACAGAGGCTCAGGGCCAACCCCACTCTCACAGAACCCAAGTCCTCTGTCCCCAGAGATGCTGCCCCAGGGATGAAGGGGGTGGCAGCGTGTGAACCCCAGGGGTCACCAATGAGTGACAGTGCCCCTTGCCCCTTCCTGGCACTCCAGGTGGAGGCTCATGCTGTGGGTGGTCCCAAGATGCTCAGCAGAGGCTGGGCACCAGGCCCATTGAGCTTGCATGGCCACACAGGGCTCTGGAACCGAAGGGCCCATCTGTCTCCCTCCCTCTGTATTGTGGTGAACTTGGTGAAGGCGCCGGGTCTGAGGCTCCGCTCCCACCCCAGGTCCTCGGTGCTAGCCTCTCCTGCCTTGGCCTCGTAGCCGCTAACAGTTTCCATCTTCTCGGATCGCCAGCCCCAGATCCCACATTTGTTCCTGAAACAGAACAAACAGGAGCCTGGTGAGGACCTCTGCCACCACCCTGCACCACCATTTAGCCTGTCTCACCCACCCTGAGGCCTTGAAGAGGCTGCCTGGACAACTGGGGACATGTGAAGGCCTGGGGAGTAGAGGCTGTTAAGGAACTAGCAGGAATCAGCAACGTTAGTGGTGATGGTGTCAGGGCTGGGTTAGAAAATGGCCTAACCTCTTAAGAGTCACGCACAGAGCATTTACTGTTGACGTGCTAGGATGCTTGTAAAGTGCTTTAAAGCACTCCAGACAAAAAGAAAAGAAGGCGAGGAAGGCTAGATGAAACAAGATGGGAAAAGGTTGATAAATCTGAAGCCGGGGGATGGCCTCATGGTGCTGTCTCTCTTTGATCATGTTTACCGAGGAGCTTTGAAAACCCACTGGATGGGCAGTCTCCTCCCATGTAACCTACTGCCTCTGAAAACCTGAAGTTCTGACCCAACAGCAAACAACAACAGTAAGGAGCTCTGGTGGTATAGTGAGTTACATGTTGGCCAAAAGGCTGGTGGTTCAAATCTCCATGGGAGAAGGATCTCGCTTCATGATCTCCAGCCTCGGAAACATGAAGGATGGGGCGTCATGAACTGGAGCTGACACATGGCAGGGAGTTTGGGGGGCTTTCATGTTTCACAATAAAAAGTTAAAAAAGCGTGTCTAACCTAACAACTTTTTTAAAAAATAAACTTTTTATTTTATACTGGTTTACTTGAAAAAAAAAAAAAGAGTATGTCTAATTCAACAATAATAATTGAAGACTTCTATGCCCCATATTCAATGATGGATCGAACAACTAAACCAAAGAAACAAGGAAACAAAAGGCTTTAAACAACAGTCCTTTTCAGAACACGCCACTCAACAACTAGTCTTCTCAACATACAGTCTTCTCAAGCACACACACACGAGACATTCTTCAGAAGGGACCAAACGCATGGTCATATAATTTCGGTACAGTTAAAAGGATAAATTGAGCCTTTCTACAAAGATGGCACTCAAAGCGAAGAAGGAAGCCCCTGCCTCTCCCAAAACGAAAGCCAAAGCAAAGGCATTAAAGGCCAAGAAGGCGTCCTGAAAAAGAAGATCCACACGTCACCCACCTTCTGGCGGCCTAAGACACTGAGACCCCAAAGGCAGCCCAAATACCCCAGAAGAGCGCCCCCAGGAGAAACAAGCTTGACCACTATGCCATCATCAAGCTTCCCCTGACCACTGAGTCAGCCAGAAGACAGACGATAACAACACAGTTGTGTTCATTGTGGATGTCAAGACCAACAAGCACCAAATCAAACAATCTGTTAAAGAGCTCTATGACTTTGATGGGGCCAAGGTCAACACCTTGATTAGGCCTGATAGAGAGAAGAAGGCCTATGTTCAACTTGCTCCTGACTATGATGCTTTGGATGTTGCCAACAAAATTGGGATCATCTAAACTGAGTCCAGCTGGCTAATTCTAAATACAAATTTCTCTCACACACACAAAAAAGGATAAATTGATTATAAGTATGGGGAGGATTTTGCCCCAATGACATAAAATTAGAAATTAATAACAAGGGAAGAAACCCAAAACCTAAGTAACTTACAAAATATATACGCATTAAACAAGAGAAAACCCACTGTGGCTAAGAAGAAACTGGAAGAGAAATGAGCAAATACATCAAGATGAATGAAAATCAAAACATAGCATACAAATATGCAGCTAAAGCAGCTCATAGAGGGAAATTTATAGCTGTAAATGTTTATACTGAAGGGAAAAGAAAAGGGAACTCCTAGGACCAAGAAATTATCTCCAAGACTGGAGTGTGTGTGTCTTTTTTTTTTAACCTGGCCCATGAGTGATGAAATTCCTTGACACCAGGGAAGGACAGGACACATGGGGGTCCTTAGGGAATGCTGGATGCTGAAGGAAACAAAGATGTCCCTTGACAGCCAGCACAGAAAGAGATTTCCACTACAGTCTGTTTCTTGAACTTAGGCTTTGGATTCAGGTCAGAGTACTTAAGAAGAGGATAAGGCACCAGTGAAAACCTAAGGAAAACAAATGATTAGCCAACCACAAAGCAAACGTCCTCCTTAGAGTCAAGGGCTTTGGTGGCCGAGGCAGAGGGAAAAGGGGACGCAGGAACAGGAGACGGCACTGAGAGGCAGGCCTAACTGTCTCCATAAACGACTGTCTCCTTAGCCAGGAGATCAGGAGAACTAGATGGCTACCATGACTGACGATTTTGATCAAGGGATAAACAGATGAATCCTGATCTCAAGGGGGGAAAATGGAATGGAATTAAATTCTTACAGAATCCAGACTTACTGAATCTACTGAAATTAAAATTCATTGCCATCAAGCTAGAACCAAGTCAGAGCTAACCTTCCAGCATATTTCTGAGCTGTAAATTACACTGAAGGAGAGTGCCCATCTTTCTCTGCAGAGCCACTGGTAGATAAAAGGAATTATGACTTTGAAGAGCTCTGGTGGCCTGGTGTAAGGTTACCACTGGCAACCCAAAGTTATGTGGTTCAAACCTACCATCTATTCCACAGGAGAAAGATGGGTAATCTCCCATGCAAATAACTGCCTCTGAAAACTCACTGGAGGGTCAGCTATGGGTTGGTTCCAACTTGATGGTACACGTCAACGTCATCACGACTTTGAAGCAGAGCCCTGGTGACTGAGTGATCAGGATTTGCACTGCCAACCCAAAGGCATGTGGTCTGAATTCTCTAGCTACTTCGTGGGAAAAAGGTGGACAATCTCTTCCCATGCACTTTATCGCCTCTGAAAACCTGCTGGAGGGTCAACTATGACTCAGTCCCAGCTCAACAGTCTATAATAACAACTACAAATGACCTTTAAAAGAATCTTGAATCTATTGCTCTGGGGTGGGGGAAGTCTCCACACCATGAGTCAAAATTACCCCCTGGGGGGAAAAATTATCTCTAAATGAATCTTTAAAGTAAATAATTATTTGGTTAAGTCAATGAAAAAAGTTAAATAAAGAAAGAGAAAGTTCCCCATGTGAGCTGCATTTTTCAAATAATTTTTTATATGAAATCAAACTGTCGCTGGGCTGTAAAGGATTGGAAGCTCAGGGTGTGGCACACAATGGCCAAGGAACGGCACAGCGAGACAAGAACGGTGACTCGTGAGGAAAGGAACCAGTGTTACCAAATCGTACATGTGGGAACTGATGCACTAAATAACTGATGGTGTATATTCTGTGTGTATATTTCATCAAAGATTTTTTTTTTTTAAAAAAAAGAGTGCAGACTAATAACCCAACGGTCCACTGTAAGATACTGCAACAAGCAGAGCACCCCAAAGCTACAGACAGCACAAGAAGGAAGAAACAGAGACTGGAGTAAAAATGAATGGCTGTTGTAATGTACCATCGAGTGGGCATCAGGTCACAGCTGAGGCTCCCATGGGTTTGCAGAGGCAGAAATCACACAAGAGGAGACCGACCATCTTTCTCCTGAGGAGCAGCTGATGGATCCAATCCGCAAGCCTTTGGGTTGGCAGCACAGCGCCGTACCACCAGGCCACCAGAGCTCCCTTAGACGTTAACTACTCAACACTTAAACCATCCAATCAGAGCTGACTGCCGACTGACTCTCCAGCTGGGTTTGGAAGATGACCTGTCTTTCTCCATGGAGCCACGGGTGGATTTGAACTGCCAAAGAGGCATTATCTTTGGGTTCACAGCTCAATTCCTTAAGGACTATGCCATCAGAGATTGGTTGAAATTTATTAATTTATTAGAGAAGATAAAAATAAACAAATCAACTAAAGGCTGATTCTTAGAAAATATCAAAATAGTGAGATTACACACATATCGCCCCCTAAAAAAAGGGGGAGGGGAGTACTCAAATTCCTAGACTAAGAAGGAGAGGTGATGGGCCGCCTTGGAGAGACTGGCTGTGATTATAGTTGTTGTTGTTGTTATGTGCCGTCTAGTCGTTTGCGACTGACTTATAGCGACCCTATGTACAACAGCCCTAAACCCTGCTCTATCCTGTGCCAATCGCATTGCCTGACACATCCATCCCAATTTCCCCAGTCACTGAATCAATCCACCTCATAGAGGG
>NW_006399876.1:7590708-7602475 GCF_000299155.1 Elephantulus edwardii
ACCTCATGCACTTGCTGCAGAGGGTCAAGGACTGCAGCCTTCAGTATGGACTGAGGCTCAATGTCAAGAAGACTAAGATTCTCACCACTGGACCAATTGTGACTATAGGCACTGCAATAAAGGGAAACTCACATATGATCCTTGTGTATTAAAGTTATGGCCCTGCCATGCTGTGTTGCATGTGCCATTAAGTCGGAACTGATCCATAGCTGACCCTCCAGTGCATTTTCAGAGGCTTTTAATCAGACAAGAGGAGACTGCTCATTTTTCTCCTACAAAGCAGCTGGGGCATTCGAACCGCAAGCCTTTGAGATTGCAGCACAGCTTCTTACCACAAGGCCGCCTGAGCTTCCTGTGTAGTTAGTCTATTAAATGTGCAATAGAATTATGACAAGTTTGTACTTGTGAGAATGACAAGATGTGACAGAGACATGCCGTGAACACAGGGTGCTGGAAAAGTGGTGCCCAGAAACTTGCTCAATGATGCAGGTTTGCTACAAACCTCCAACTTACACTGGGAAGTTCAATAAACGGAAATGTGGTAGAACAAGGTATGCCTGTACCACAAACCATACAAAAACAAAAATAATTTTAAAGGACTACTGTGCAAAATCTTGAATAACTCAGGAAATATCGCAAGAACATGGAGACTCACAGACTCACTGTATCACAAGGAATTGGTCAACCTTGAAATACTTCAGGAATTAGCATATGATCAAGAGCCAATGGTAATGAAGGAAGATGTTCAAGTTGCACTGAAGGCACTGGCAAAAAATAAAGCCCTAGGAATTGACTGAATACAAATTGACATGTTTCAAATGCCAGTGGTAGCCCTGAATGTGCTCACTAGACTATCTCAGGAAATCTGAAGAACGACAAGATGGAGTTTATCTTTCAGTATGACTTTTCCAGCCATCACTTGACTTTGCTGTGTAGATGGGTGGAAATACGTAAATGAGGCATGTTAGCCTCTCCACAAGGGATTGGCTAGCTACCGTTCCACAAGAGGACTGGCCATTCCTAACAATCTACAAGAGGATTGGCTAGTCTCGCCAATAAATTGAACAGCTCTAGCCAGAAGAACCTGAATCTTTCCCTACCTCCTACCTTCACCCTCATCCCCTGCTAAAGAAAAGGAAAGAGACCTTCCCTACCCCAGCATAGGAAAGGAGGCAGGAAAATGCAGGACACACTTCTAGACGGCAGCAGGAAGTATGGCCAAACTGGAGAACTGACATGAGATGGGACTTTGTCGGGTGGGGGAAGCCAATATTAGAAGGACTGAGAAGAGTGTTGGACAGCTGGGGTGGAAGGAAGCCAATATCAGCAGGACTGAGAACTTGGGAATGCCGTGAGGCTCAAGGCTGACACGCCTGCATGCACATTTTGAGCACTGTATTGACTGTATTCTTTTATTAATCTGGATTATAACCTATAGATTCCCCAGTATAATTCTGTGTGATCTGTTACATCAGATTTTAGACCCAACAAAGCATTAAGATTTGTGTTGAGACAAGCAGAAAGAAGTATGGGAGTGCAGAGGACATGTGCCCCCTCATGGGAACTGCTATTGATACTGTGGACAGGGACCACAGAATTCCCTTTGTGAAGCTGATAAAGGTCAGGCATGGCCAACCCCACGTGGCCCTTATTCTTTTTACAAGCCGACTGACTGGAGGAGATTCATATTTGTTCCCATTCCCAAGAAAGGTGATCCAACAGAATGTGGAAATTATCAAACAGTATCATTAATATCACATGTAAGCAAAATACTGCTGAAGATCATTCAAAAACATTTAGAGTGGTACATACATAGGGAACTGCCAGAAGTTCAAGTGGGATTTAGAACAGGCCGTGGCACCAGGGATATCAGTACTGATGTCAGATGGATCCTGGCTGAAAGTAATGAATACCAGAAGAATGTCTGTTTGTGCTTTATTGACTATGCAGAGGCATCTGACTGTGTGGCTCATCAAAACTTAAAGCTACAATAAAGCTTTTTGTAATAGCAGCAAAAAAGCAAAACAAAAAACCCGAAACGTATGGCTAACATTGAGAAGAATGGGAATCTCAGAGCCCTTAAATGGCTCATGCGAAATCTACATATAAATCAAGAAGCTGTTGTGTGAACAAAGCACAGGAACATTTTATGGTTTAAAATTAAGAAAAGTGTGCATCAGGGTTGCATCCTTTCTCTATACCTATTCAATCTGTATGCTGAGCAGATTATTCAAGAAGCTGGACTCTAGTAAGGAGAATGTGGCATCAGGATCAGAAGAAGACTCATAAACAACCTGTGTTATGCAGGTGACACAAACTTGCTTGCTGAAAGTGAGGAAGACTAGAAGCATTTGTTACCAATAACCAAAGAATACAGCCTTCAAAATGGATTACATCTCACATCAAGAAAACAAAAATTCTCACCACTGGACCAATAGGAAACACTGAAACTATCAATGATTCCATCTTACCTGAATCCACAGTTCCTCGGTTCCAGCAGTCAGGAGACCAGGAGACATACTGCACTGGGAAAGTCTGCAGTTAGGGACCTCTCAAATTATTGAGGAGCAATGATGTCAGCTTGAGAATTAAACTGTTGTGATGATGATGATGACGTCTAATTCAGGCCATGATCGTTTCTTTCTTTCTTTTTTTTTTTTGTGTGTGTGAGTGTACTGTCAAATCAGATCTGACTAGTACAGGAGGAGATTGTCCCTCCTTCCCTGGCAGAGCACCTGGTGGATTCGAACCATGCGCCTCTGGGATTGTAGTTGCAGCTCCTTGCCACTAGGCCACCAGAGCTCCCCTAGGCCATGATCTTTTCAAACACTTGCTATGCACCTGAGAACTGGACAATGAATAAGGATGACAGAAGAAGAATTGACGCCTTTGAGTTATGGTGTTAGAGACGAGGACTGAGTATCTAGCCAATGGATGGTCAAAAGAACAAACAGGAATGTCTTCGAGAAGGAAGGTGCAGCCAGAGTGCTCTTTGGAGGAAAAGATGGTGAAGCTTCATCTCACATACTTTGGGCACGTTGCTTGGAGGGGCTAGTCCTTAGAGAGGGACATCAAGCTTGGAAAAGTCAGTGAAAGAGAGGAAGACCCTCCACTAGGTAGACTGACACAGTTACTGCAGCAACGGGTTCAAGAATGTCATAAATTGTGACAATGGTTGTGCAGAGGGTGCTATCAGTCATACTCCACTCAATGGTATCCAACAAAAACAACAACAACAACTGTGCACAACTGTATATTAGTAAGTGAAACTTAGGAGAAATAGGAAAATTCCTACAGAAACACAAGCTACCCAAAGTGACTCAAGAGGAAATAAGATTTATAACAAATGAAGAAATTAGTTTTTAAAAAACCCATCTTCCTGGAGGGTTCAGAGGAAGAGAGACGGAAGCAGATGGACTGTCATGGTAACTGTATCAACACGAGCATATCAGATGCGGGGACGGGAAGGGACAGGGCAAGGCAGTCAACTGGGCAGTACCTAACAACAACAACAAAGCAGAAGGAAGAGATCCATAGAGAAAACTCTGGCCCAGAGGGCTTAAAAGGAGCTCTGGTGGGGGCTAAGTGATACACTGCTAACCAAAAAACCAGGGGTTCAAATCTACCCGCTGGTCTGTGCGGACAGGCAGGCCATTTTGTACTGTAAATATTTACAGAGTTGAAAACCCAGTAGTGGGCCCTATGAGTGGGATCAACTTGATGGCAGGGCAGGGAAGGCTAAGCAAATTTATCACTGAATCTAAGAATTTATAGAAGCAGTAATATTAGCTCTTCGGAAACTCTTCCCAAAATAAACAGGAGGAGGGAACATCAGCCACCTCAATGTATGAAGTCAGTATTACCCAGAACCAGTAAAGACAAGTATAGACCAGGATTCTCCTTCGGAGTATGGACATAAAAATGCTTAACAACAGCAAAAAAAAAATCCTCAACAAGAGCCTCACAAACCACTGCAATCCCAAAGGTACAAGGTTCAAATCTACAAAACAAAACATCCTCACAAACCACTGCAATCCCAGAGGTACAAGGTTCACCAGATGCTTTGCTGGAGAAGGAGGGGCAATCTCCTCCTGTACCAGTCAGATCTGATTTGATGGCGCACACAAAAAATAATAAAAATTTAAAGAAAAAGAGTTAACAAAGCAAAGATCCTCACAAACCAAAACTACAATGAGCTACCATCTCACCCCAGTAGCAGTAGCAAACCTGAACAGGACAGTAAACAATAAATGTTGGCAAGGATGCGGGGAGATTGGGGCTCTCAGGCTCGGCTGGTGGGATTATAAAATGGTGCCCCCACTCTGTTCTTTTATCTTTCTTTTTCTTTTTTTTTTGTTTTTTTAATTTTGTTGTTGGTGTGTGCTGTCGAATAGGATCCAAATAGCACAGGAGGAGATTCTCCAGCAGAGGATCTGGTGGATTCAAACTATGTGCTTTCGGGATTGCAGTGCAGCTTCTTGCCACTAGGCCACCAGAGCTCCCTGGTACCACCATTCTGGAAGATAGTATGGTGTTTCCTCAAAAAAGCTGAGCGTAGAAATCCCATATGACCCTCTAATGGAGACTTGTACACCTATGTTCATAGCAAAATTATGCACAGTAGTAAGAGTATGGAAATAGCTCAAATGCCCATCCACAAATAAATAGATTGAGAGAATATATACACACAATGGAATACTATGCAGCACTAAGGAATAACAGTTTTGTAAAATATTATATAACAGGGGAAAGTTAGAGAGCATTATACTGAATGAACTAACTCAGTCTCGAAAGGACAAATACTGCATAAGACCATCATAAATACAGCATTACTAGAGGGAGCTCTGGTTGCCTAGTGGCAAGACGTTGCACTGCAATTCCAGAGGTGCATGGTTCGAATCCACTAGATGCTCCACTGGAGAAGGAGGGGCCATCTCCTCCTGTGCCAGTCAGATTTGACTCGATGGCACACTATAAGAAAGGGAAAAAAAGATTAACTAGTGAGATGTGTGTATAAATGTCTAAAAGGGGAAGAAGGCAGAGAAAGGGGGAGGGTGAAAATCATTAGGAGAGCAGAGGTCAGTGGCAGATTAGGAAGAGGAAGGAATGGGAAGGTTTCATCTGGGCCTGGAACAGGAATAGATCAATGGTAATTCATGATAAGGGATACAGTGTCTATGAACGACTGAAACCCAGTTTACATTGGGGAGAGATAGTATGGAATACAATGTATATGCATGAGACACAATATAAAGGAATTATTGTATGAAAGCCAAGATAGTAAAATTAAAAAAAATCTTCAAACCCAATTCTGCTACATACACCATGGCCAAGTGGGATTTATTCCAGAAATGCAAGATTGGCTCAATATACAAAGATCAATTAATGTACTACATCGGTTTTGTGGGTTTTTTAAAAAATAAATTTATTTATGTATGTATGTATGTATGTATTTATTTATTTATTGTTTGTGTGTGTGTGTCTGTGTGTGTGTGTGTGTGATCAAATCAGATCTGACTGGTACAGGAGGAGACTGTCCCTCCTTCTCCAGGACAGCATCTGGTGGATTCAAACCGCCTACCTCTGGGATTGCAGTGCAGCTTCTTGCCACTAGGCCACCAGGGCTCCCTAATGTACTACATTGTAAGAAAGGAGCAAAACATAAAAATCATATGATCTGGTCAAACAATGGATAGGCTTATAAGATGAACAGTAACACCAGGGACGCCCCGACTCCTTAGAAAAGTCAACCATGGAAGGTCAAAAAAGCAGCTTTTGCCCAAGAATAAAACCCTGAAGGAAGGAGGGGGTCAAATAGAAGG
Source organism: Elephantulus edwardii (assembly GCF_000299155.1). NCBI lineage: Eukaryota > Metazoa > Chordata > Mammalia > Macroscelidea > Macroscelididae > Elephantulus > Elephantulus edwardii. The sequence goes on from NW_006399876.1 coordinate 7,596,531, forward strand.
ATTAGTGGAAATGAGAATCACAGAGTGAAAGTGGAAAAGTGCATTTACATCCTGCGTACTGTAATTAATGTTATAAAGCAAGATGTGCATAAATGCTTGAATGAGTAATAGATCTGCTTTGCAAATTTTCATTCAAATCACAATCTTAACAAGAAAAATAAAAAAGAATAAAGGGGCTCACCCTGAAGATGGGAAGGGCAGGAGAGACCCTCAAAGGAAAAGTCATGTGAAAAGTGCTGCAGTAGAAGAAAACCTCACATTCCCATGGCATCCAGGGTTTCTGGAGCCCTGGGGACTGGATGACCTCCTAGAGTTACCACCTTGGAATCATCTGTACGCTTTAAACCAAAATATCCTCTTAAATGTGTAAACCAAACAATGTTGGGATTTTTCTATCACTGAATCAGAACCAACTCATAGAAGATCCTCCAGTGTTTTCAGAGACTGTAAATTGGGAGGAAACTGCCCAGCTTCCTCCCTTGAAGTAGCTTGTGAATAGGAACTGTGTGCCTTCAGGGTGGTGGTTCACTCCTAGTCACAAGGTCACCCGAATTCTTAGCAAGGACCTAGCAGTCATCTTAGAACAGAATGAGGAGACTTCTGCTTATGTGGAAACCCTGGGGAGTTCTACTGAGTGGCAGTGGGTTTGGGATCAAACTGACAACAGCAACTTGAAAGATTAATAGGAACGTTAGTGGGCAATGAGGTTATGTTATTGGAGGAGGGGGAAAAATTGCTTGATCATCTCCTTAGATGCTGAAAAAAATCTTTAAAAAATTACAAATCACAAGATAATAAAAGAACAAAAAATTTTTACAAAACAAAAATCACTGGGACAGCAGAGGGGGGTGAAGGGATAGGCAAAGTGCAATGGGGTCTTGATTTGATGGGGTGATAAGAGGCATAATTCACAGTAATTAACTCTATGAAACACAGTGTATGTCTGGGTGTCTAAGGTTTATCATGCAGATGTCTTCTCTAGCCAATGATTAACTATTTATTTTGTCCTGAAGTAATTATTGTATTAAGGAGAGACGATGAGGATGAGCTGATGGGACCTCCACCATGGGAACCTTTTTCTTTTTGGAGAAGCTTGCTCCGCTGGGACCCAGCTGTCAGCTGCTTATCAGTCTCTACGCCACCAGCCTGCTTTAACCACAGTCGCCATCCAGCCGTGCCATAACCGACAGTATGCAGGACCCTGGCCCATTACTCACCAGTTTCTCCAAAACTAGTCTGCTACCTAAGGTCAAGTGAGTCATTTCCCTAATGGGTCTGAGTCTCTGAGAAACCGTCTAGTGATCGATCATCAAACCCAAGGGAACATAAAGGAGTTAGGAAATCGAGGTGTCAGGAGTCAAGGACTTATTTGGCAGGTCAAGCATCTGGGACTATGTTGATGCGAGACTTCTTATAAATAATGTGCTATTCATCTTTGCAGGACAAATTGTAAAAAATAGTATGTGAATGACTGTATAAAACAACTGAACATGAACGAAACACAATGTATACGAATGATTATATAAAACACACGGCACATGAATGAAATACAATGTATATAAATGAGTGTATGCAAACCAAGTGTGCTCTGTTGTTCAAAAGGTTTCTTTAAAGGCAGGTTATTTCACAAGGAGACGGAGACGGCCAATCCTTCCTATGCTGTCTTAACCAGGCAGCTCTACTTTAGTACAGCATCTGACGGACAAGTGCTGTACCCACAAGAGCAAATGATAGACAAGCAAACATATATCTAGAACATCAACATGCAAAGATACGTCATCCATACAAAAAAAAAATCTGCTGCTAAAAATCTTCTCTCCAGAGTGCTAAAGAGCAACAGTATCAGTCTAGAGACCAAGGTGTGCCTGATCCAGGCCATGGTTTTCTCGATTGCTAGCTATTCATCTGAGAGTCAGACAATGAATAAAAACAACAGAAGAAAAATCAATGTCTTTCAGTTGTGGTGCTGGACAAGAGTATTAGATAATAGTATATAAGAATATACCATGGACTGCCAAGAGAACAAATAGTCTATCCTGGAGAGAGGGAAACCAATTTGTTCCCAGGAGTCAAGGATTTTTAAACTCCATTTCACATACATGTGGCCAAGCAAAGGACATCATGTTTCAAAGGGTAGAGGGTCAGCTCAGGAGAGGAAGATCTTGAATAAAACAGATTGGCTCAGTGACTGGGGCTATGGGGGTAGGTGTGTCAAAGGTGGTGAAGTTGGTACAGGATAGGGCAGTGTTCAAAGCAATTGTTCACAGGGTTGCTATGGGTCACAGTCAACTCGAAGGGACATAATAACAACGACATACAAACCGATAAAAAAAAAGAAGCAAACTCACTCAATAAACTAGAAATAGCAGGCTCTTCTATCTAAAGGACATGTATGAAAAACCCACAGCTAACAGACTTCGTGATAAAACACAGGTGCGTTCCCTCTAAAATCAGGAGCAAGATAAAAGACTTCAGTTCTTGTCAGTTCTTGTCAGTTCTATTCAACAATGGACTGGAAGTTCCTCTCAATTAGGCAAGGAGGAGGGGAAAGGCATTCAGAAGACAAAAAAAGAAAATTCATTTCCTGAAGGCAGTCAGATCTCACATTCAAAGAGCGTAAGACCACCAGCCAAGCCCACTGCTTCTGAGTCAATTCTGGTTCACGCAAACCCTCCACAGAGAGGACCATGCAAAATACCCCTAGGAATTCCCTTAAAAACTGACAGTAGTGGTAAGAAGCTGCACTGCAATCCTGAAGGCACAAGGTTCAAATCCATCAGCCCCTCCATGGGAGAAGGATGGACCACCTCCTCCCATGTGATTTACTGCCTCTGAAAAAACCACTGGAGAATCAGCTATAGGTTAGTCTGACTCAATGGTACACAACAAGGATTAGGAAAAAGTTTAGCAACACTACATGATTCAGATCACTTCATAAAACTTAATTGGTTTTTTTAAACTTTTAAAAAATTTTAATTATTATTTTGTGTGTGTTTACTGTCAAATCAGATCTGACTGGTAGAGGAGGAGGTTGTTCCTCCTTCTCCAGCAGAGCATCTGGTGGATTTGAACCGTGCACCTCTGGGATTGCAGTACAGCTTCTTGCCACTAGGCCACCAGAGCTCGCCAACTTAATTGTATTTTTATACACTTAAAACAAATACTGTGAAAATAAAAATTCCAACCAAAATACCATAAAAAGGAATAAAACTTTTTGGAACAAATTTAACAAAATATAAACTTTATATTCTGGAAACGATATAATGTTGATGAGAAAAATCAAAGAAGAGCTAAAGAAATGGAAAAACATCCATATTCAAGGGTTAGAAGACTTAACATTGTCAAGGTAACAGTATTTCTCAAATTGATCTACAGATTCAACACGATTTTCAGAATCCTGGGTGACTATAGGAATTGACCAGCCATTACTGAAATTCATGTGGAATCACAAGGTGCTCAGAAAAACAAAAACAATTTTGAAAAACAAGAACTTAGGAGGGTTTGTAAGTCCAGATTTCAAAACTTAGTACAACACAGTGGTCACCAGGGAGTGTGGTATTGTCATGAGGTTAGACAAACAGATCAATATAGACAATGGAAGAACTCAGAGTCCAGAGACACAGCCATGCATTTATGCATTCACGGACAACTGATTTTTAACAAGGGTTTCACTTCCATTCAACAGACAAAGAATAGACTTTTCAACAAATGCTGATACAACTGGCTAGCCACATGTGAAGAAAAGAAGCTGGCTCCGTACTTCACACGCACAAACATGGAAACTCAGAAGAACACACAGGGTAAATCTTGATGACCCTGGATTTGGCAAAGAATTGTTAGATTTGACACAAAATGTACAACTAAGGAAAGGAAAAAGCCAACAAGACAAACTGGATTTCATCAAACTTAACTTGTGTGCTTCAAAGAACCTCATTAATAAAATGAAAAGACAGCCTACAGAATAGGAGGTAACATTCACAAATTATATACCTGCTTAAAAACAGCCAACCCACCCACTGTTAACAGAGTCACCACACCTATCAGACCAGCGCCCTGCAGAACTGCCTCATAGGGTTTCCAGGGCACAGGACATAGCAGACTTTAGGGCTGCTGTACATAGGGTCGCTATGAGTTGCAAGCGACTCGACGGCACATAACAACAACAACAACAACAGTCTTTACAGAATGCAGTGCTGGTAGCTGAGTGCTAACAAAGTGCACTGTAAATTCAAAGGTGGTTGTTGTTGTTGTTATGTGCTGTCGAGTCGTTTGCGACTCATAGCGACCCTATGCACAACAGCCCTAAACCCTGCTCTGTCCTGTGACAACTGCACTGCCTCTGACACACCCATGCTGATTACCCCAGTCACTGAATCAATCCATCTCATAGAGGGTCTTCCCCTCCTGCGCCGTCCCTCCACCCTACCAAGCATGATGTCCCTCTCCAAGGACCTGGCCCTCCTGGCAACATGTCCAAAGTATGTCAGACGAAGCCCCAGAATCCTTGCCTCCAAAGAGTAGCTTGGTTTAATCCTCTCCAAGATGAATCTGTTTGTTTTCCTGGCAGTCCATGGTACATTCAGTACTCTTCTCCAGCACCACAGCTCAAAGGCATCAATTCTCCTTCTGTCCTCCCTAGTCATTGTCCAACTCTCTGATGCATAACAAGCAACTGCAAAGACCATGGCCTGTATCAGGTGCACCTTAGTCTCCAGAGAGACACCGTTGCTCCTGAGTACTTTAGAGAGGTCCCTAACAGCAGACTTTGCCATCGCGATACGCTTTTTGATTTCCTGACTGCTGGTGCCAAGACTGTTGACTGTGGAGCCGAGCAATTCAAAGGTACATGGCTCAAATCCACCAGCTGCTCCGCAGGAGAAAGATGGGTAATCTCCCTGCCTCTGAAAACTCACCGGCGGCGGTTCAGCTATGCATTGGTTGCGACTCCACAGTTCTCAACAACCACCATCTTTACGGAAGCAGAATGCCAGGTCTTTGTCTCACTGGGCTCTTGGTGTGATTCACTACCCTTCCAAGTAGCTTAACCACTGGGCCACCAGGGCCTGATATATCTGATAAGCTGCTCACATTTAGAATGCAAACATTCTTCCAACTCAATGATATGTTAAAAAAGAAAATCCGATTTAAAAAACCAGACAAAGGACCTGAACAGACATTTTTCCAAGGAAGAGACACCAGTGACCAATGAGCATGTAGGAAAGTGTTTGGTATCATTAGTCACCAGAGAGAGCAAATCAGAGCCACCGGGAGCTACACTTCACGGCCCTCCGCGTGGCCAGAATCACAGGCAGGCAGCTTCGAGTGTTACCGAGAACGTGGAGAAGACCTCTTGGATCCTGTTCTTGGAAATGTACAGTGGTACTATCACTTTGGAAAACTATCTGGCAGTTGCTCAAATGGTTACACATGACCCAACACTGCTACCTCCATGTTGTCTCCTCAAGAAAGAGAAAAACATGGAATCACACAAAAGCCCAGACATCAAGGTTTACAGCTGTGTTACTCTTAATAACAGAAAGATGTCCACCAAAAAAATAAACGGACATGAAAAATGTGGTCTTGAATATGACGGAATATAACTTGGTCATAAAGAGCATGAAGTATATATGCACACCCATGTTTACCGCGGCTTTGTTCACAATAGCAAGGAGTTGGAAAGTGCCCATCAACAAAAGAATGGATAAAGAAGCTGTGGTATATTTACACAACGGAATACTACGCTGCATTGAAAAACAAGGAACTCATGCAATATTATTAAAAATGTGTGAGACCCTGGAGGACATTATGCTGAGTGAACTATCTCAGTCACAAAAGGACAGATACTTCATAGCACCACTGTTGTAAAACAGGACTGACATCGGGATTGGGGGGAGACTGAGGAAGATGGGTTCAATAATGTATACTGCATTGAAACAGATGAGGGA
>NW_006399876.1:7602735-7605896 GCF_000299155.1 Elephantulus edwardii
ATAATTTTTTTTAAAAAAGAGCATGAAGTACTGGCCCATGTGGCCACATAGATGACTCGTGAAGACATTGCCCTAAGCGAAAGAAGCCAGACACAGAAGACCACATGCTGCATGAGTGTATGGAGTTCTCTGTAGGGAAATCTACAGAGACAGAAGGTAGACCAGCAATTACTTGGGTCTGGGCATGGTGGTGGGACAAGGTGGTGACAGCTGAAAGGTTTCTTTTTGAGACAATGACAATGTTTTAGAATGGTGGTGATGGGTGAACATACTAAAAACATTTTTTTTCTGTACTGCAAATGGATAAATTATATGGTACGTGGCGATCTTAATAATTTCTTTGGAAAAAAATATGTCTGAAGTCTGCATTTGGATGCTGTTGTTGTTAGGTGCTATCAAGTAGAATATGACCCATAGAGACCCCAGGAACAGATCAGAACCCTCACCTATTCTGTGTCATCCTCACAATTTTTTAAAAAAATTTTATTCTTTTTTGTGTGTACTGTCATATCGGATCCTACTGGTACAGGGGGAGACTGCCCCTCCTTCTCCAGGAGAGCATCTGGTGGATTTGAACCATGTACCTCTAGGATTGCACTGCAGCTTCTTGCCACTAGGCCACCAGAGCTCCCATATCCTCACAATTTCTTAATTGAATGGGGCATATATTTTCAAGAAGTGGTACTTTTGCTGGAGAATCAGTCTCCCAGGTTCCCAAACAGCTCTGCTCCAGTCAGTCTTACTAAAAGGTGCAAACAGTGCTCAGGGGCCAACTGACCCTCTGAAGGATTTCCCTTAACTCTCTGCTATGGGAAAGCACCTAGGGTCAGAGGGTAAGAAGCACATAGCCTGTGCTCCTTCCTCCCTGGAAACACAAAAGATGGGGACCTGATGGAACATGGGGTACCCCAACCATCCACAGGCAGTAAGCCCTCCCAGGCTGTGTGACTCCTCCCAGCTGAGCATGGTCTTAGCCCACCCCTAAGCCTGCCCTTGTCACTGGAGGACCCTGCCATTCGCCCCACCTCATTCCCAGTGGCCAGGCCCCGGCTGACCTCTCAAAGGCCACGTTCCGAGTGTCCAGGTGGGTGGAGACAATTGGGGAGGTGAGGCGGCTGGCCACATGCTCCTCACTGGGCCGCATGGCGGCCAGCAGCGCTTCGGGCTCATGCACAGTGAGCCCCAGCGTCTCTGTGTGGACGACCTGCCGGTCATGGTCCACCTCCATCACCAGGGCTCCCGCCTCTGACAGCAGCATGGGGAGATGGGACACAAGTGAGTGACGGGCATTAATCAGAGGGAACGGGGCCGTGGCAATATCCTTGATCCCACGCTCCCTCTTTAACCTTGCTTTGGAGGTGGATGGACAGGGCAGCAGCATCTTCAAAAGCTCAGCTGGCACTGAACTCACCTTGGCCCCTGAAGATAAAGCTCCTCCGGCCACGCTGCCAGGTCATGTGTTCGAAACCCAGGAGGCTGGTGTCCACCCTCAGGCTCTCCCCACGCTTCCACACACGGTACACATCACTTGGGCACATCTTGGATACCAGGGGCACTGCAGGGGTGCCATGGTCACCTCATGTCTTCCCCAAAGCCCACCCCTGAGTACGTGGTGCACCCACTTACCCCAGCTTGTAAACTCCCATTTCATCTCCACGTAGAAATCGGGGGCCTGTGAAGGGCCAGAATGCCATGAGGGCCCCTCCCAGTGGTGGGGTCCAGAGGGCCTGTGGCTCTTGTCCACACCCCCTTTCTGGAGCCCAACTCTCCAGATGGCCCCCACTTTGATCAAACCATTCTGGGTTGGGAAAGACGAGATCAGGTGGGAACCTGAGAGGGTCTTCAGGGATCTGGCTATGGTCCCTGGAGACATGGGGTCCTGTTTCTCTGGGTCTCAGAGTTCTCTGAAAGGGGCACAATGGCCACCTCAGGGTCTGTATGGCAGGAAAGGGCATAGGGAGCAGCCAGGCTCCACCACTTACTTAAACAGGAGTGGTCCACAGTGCCTGGTATAGGATCTGACCTTGTAAAAGCTCCGCTCACCAGCTGACCTGAAGTGGCCCTTTGGAGAATCTGCATTTGACAGATGCTCAAGGCCTAAAGTTCCAGAGCCCGTCAGTGCTGCCAAGGCTTTCTTCCCAGAGGACCCGGTGTCATACCCAGGTCTCCAACATGACAGGAACTAAGGGGCACCATGGAGGGAAAGCCAGGCCTGGCACAAATGACCAGTCCCTCCCCAGCCACAGCTCTGCCCACTGTACCTGGCGGAGTTTGTTGAGCAGTTCTGGAATGCCAGCCAGCCTCTGTGTGGCCCGCTGGTAGTCACGGTACTGGAGGACCAGCTGTACCATCTCAGGGTCACCGGTGCTGACTGCCTCCTGCAGGACTGGGGAACACCAGGTTGCTGGAGGGGTGCGCACTCCCTCCTGCCTGGATCTGGCAGCAGCCTCACCCACCCAGCCTGCTGCCAGCCTGGCTTGCACCCCCAGTCCCTTGCAGTACCTGCCCAGCCCTGGAGGCTCTCTTTGCCCACGTTGGCATTGTGTCGAAGAAGGACTCTCACCGACTCCAGGTTCCCCAGGGACACGGCTAGCTCAAGGGGTGTCCGTCCCCGGGGGTCCTCCTGTTCAATGTCATGCTGGAGAAAATGGGACATGCAATAAGGTGAGAGGACACTGAGCTGAAGGCGTGGGGACACTGCAGGAAATAAGGATGGCTGACAGGTCAGGGAAATGGTTGGAGGCAGGGAGGGGCCTCCCCACCTCTCCCGCCTCTGCCAAGGATGGAGGCCCGCGCTAGGCGGGGAAGCAGGGAAGGATGTTAGGAGTTTGGATTGGACTGGCTTAAGCTAGGACAGGGGTTTTCATCTCCAGCCCGGTTCAGGAGTGATGCGAAGCAGGGCTTGGTGCTTTGGGAGGTGGACTGGCGAGGTGGGGCAGGCCCAGCCCGAAAGCCGAGGTTAGAAGCTCCAGAGCACCATGTAGGTGACCTGGGCATCGGATCAGGCCAGCTGAGGATTTGGGCTGCGGCTGCTGCGCGGCCGGGGCGAGTGGGCTCCGGGATCGGGGCCGCGGCTCAGAGCCCGGGGTGCTCGGCGGGCCTCACCTGGCGACTGTGCAGCGCGGCCTCCAGTTCGCGGTGCCGGTTCGCCCAGACGAGCC
>NW_006399876.1:7606182-7626217 GCF_000299155.1 Elephantulus edwardii
ACGCGGCCAGGGGCGGGGCCACACGTACGGGGAGGGGCCACGGGCGGAGGCGTGGCCACCCGGGGTGGGGCGGAGCCAAGCACCGTGTGGTCCCGCCCTCCCGCTGCCATGGCAACTGCTGCAGCGGGGCCGGACACTGGGGTGTGCGGGGCGCGCCTCCAGGGTCTCGCACTCTCGGGGAAAGGCCAGGCTGGGGTCCTCAAGCCCTTCGGCCCCCGGAGCCTGCAGGAGGCTGACTCTGGGCGGGGCCGGGCTGCAGCTCTGCCTGTGGCCTGCAGGGGGCGCCCCAGACCCTGCACAAACCCGCTCCTGCCTGGCGGGTCGGGAACGGAAAGGCTGGGACTCGGTGGGGAGTTTGGCGGGGACTCGGGGGGCTGGGGCCACCTCTCCCTCTCACTGCCCTCGAGGTGCATCGCTAGTGCGCGTGCGTGCCGTGGGCCTGAGGCTTCGGGCTGCGGGGAGCTCCTGCCCCGCTCGCCTTTTTCCCCTCCTGTCCGTGGTCTGCGAATGACATGAGAGGCGCTAAGTAGGGTGCCCTGCAGATGCCCCCACAAGCAGGCGCCCTTGGCATGGAGCACCTTTCTGCAGCAATGGCTCCAGAGCTGCCTTCGAAGGTGGGGGTACTGCGTCGGGGACAGGCCCAGCCAGCATCACGGTTTCTCGGAGGCGGGTCTGCGTTGACAGCTGCCCTGGGCGCCCACCGCTCACAGCCCTTTGTGGAGGTTGCACTTTACCATCCGTGTCGTGTCAGCAGAGGAAGAAGGGTTTCGAAATCAGGGCGGCCTCCTCCCACAGCGGAAGAGTGCAGGCTCCTTTGACTTACTTCCGGCCTGGGCTGTGGTCACCCTGACCAGCTGGGGTCTCTGGCCCTGGTTCTTTTGAGTGGTGAGTCAGCACCAAGGAGGAGCTTGCCCAAGGCTGCCCTTCTGGCCTCGGTTTCCCCGTCTGTAATGATCGCATAGTGTGATCTAGGACAATCTACCGAGAGGACCCTAGGCTGTGCCCTGAGGTCATCCCTTGACCAAACTCTGGCTCCTTTCTAAGTCTCTGGGCTAGAAGGGTCCTGGCAGCATCCTCATTGTGGTCAAGTGGCTACATGCCACCTGAGGTCACCGCTTCCCCCTCCCCCTCCCCTCCCCCACCTGGTGTTATCAGGTCATGGTGATGCCCTTTGCAGAAGCTCATAGACCTCACAGTCCAGTCCCACCGCCCATTGCTCCCCCACCCTCCAGCTTTCTCACCTTCCCCAAACCCGACTCCCTCCCAGGACCCCTTCTTCCTTCTGGGCAGCCTGCCTCCTCATCAACCTGGTATCACCTCCAGGTGTCATCTGTACAGGTGTCCAACTGACACCCCCCCCCCCCACTCACTAGGTCCTGAATCAAATCCAGCCACACCTGCCCTGTCCCCTCACATCCTCTTCATTTCCTGGCTGTTCTGCTTCCATGGACCCTGTCACTTGGCTCCAACCCTAAAGGTCACCCTGGGCTCCCACCACTCTTCCCCATGTCCTGGGGACCTAGCCTCTCTGCCTTCCCCCATCTACACCTTCAGGTCCCCAGTCCACCTCCCACACGCTACACAGCCAGCGACTTGCTTTACCCCAGCTCTCACCACCCAGTCCATTTCAGGCCTTTGTGGCCGCCAACCCAGAGCCTGTCAGATGGAGATCAGGACCTTCACCCAAGCAAAAAAAAAAAAAAAATTAAAGAAATAGAGGTCAGATCCCTCATCCACCTGCTTGGCTCAGCACTGGGGGCTGCATGATGACTCCTTCCACAGGACTCCAGCTAGCCAGAGCCTCTTAACTGTACGGTCCCACCCACTGCAGCTCAGGTCAGCTGTGCTTGGTCACAGTCCCCCCAGCCTTGCTCAGCCACCCATTGCCGGGGGCGGGGGCAGGTTTTAGGGCACGGGCATACAGAAAGGGGAGTGGATAGAAACCTCAAGATGAGCCGGGTGCTAGGGGATCACCCCAGGCCTCACGGGCTGACAGGTGCAAAGAAGGAAAGTTGGAAGGCAGTGGTGCAGCCTGCAGGGGCAACGTTACGCCCCTCAGCACAGTGCCTGGCACAGGGGTGCTCTTAGCCCCACCATCTCCAGGAAAAGGCTGTTGGCACCTCAGGCTTCTGTGGGAGGAGGGCTGGGCACTCCCACTCCTCCTTGACTACCCATCTTACAGAGGCTGCTGGACAGACACACGGAGAGAAGGACCTGCCCCGGGGAGGCCTGGCTGGGACAGACTGGCCTGTCACAGGCTCCCATCCCCTTCAGCCCCAGTCCAGTGGAGGGCTGAGAGCAGGTCCCGGCCCCAATAAGAGGCAGATGAGCCAAGGAGTCAGGCACCATTTTTTATAAAAACGCATAGTCTCATTTTCCACTCTTTAAAATCACATTCAAAAATCGGCAAAGAAACACACCGGGGAGTGAGGAGGGGGGAGGGCGCGCCGCCCCAGCCCCAGGGGAGGCGGCACCACACACAGTAGCGCGACTGGCACAAGGGGGCATGCGGCGAGGTGGCACGCTGCGGGCAGTGGCACTGACGGACACAGGGCCAGGAATGGACAGCCCAAGTGGGGGCACGCAGACAGTGGGGGAAGGGCCAATCCCACAGTGCCCTCTGGCTACAGCTGCCTGACCCCAGGCTGGCCCAGCATCTGAGCAGGCGAGGCCCCGGCCCAGCCCTCGGGCTGGCCAGGCTGGTGTGGCACATTCCGCAGTGGTCCTTCTGTGGTCCCTGAGCCCAGCCTGCAGGGAAGGTGGTAGCACCTGCTGGTGTGCCACCACCTGGTCGAGGCCCACAATGTCTGGGAGGTGGGAATGTCAGGGGCCAGGGACACAGAAGCTTTTCCCAATAAGGGCCATGGAACCCACATCATAGGCAGTGGTCCTGGGGCCCAGGGAGACAGGCCTCTTCCTCTCTCCTGCTGGGCGGCGTGCAAGACAGCTTGGGCTCCACCTTCAGGGTCACCCAAAGGTGGCCTTAAGGGGCTTCTTGGGAGGGGTCAGCAGTGTTCCCTGGCTGGGTCTAGCTAACATGCCCAGAGCCTGGTCCGCCAGCAAAGGGCTACCTAGGACCACTGCCCTCTCCCCACAGGAAGACACTGGAAGCAGGTGACCCTGCAGGGGTCGGGACTGCGGACGTCTGGGTGAGTGGCAGCAGGAGCCGAGGCAAGCGGGGCCCCTCCCGGGGGGCTGGGCCAGGCTGGGGCCACAGGAGAATCACAATAATTACAAAATAAAACCTTTTTCCGCTTTGCGGGAAAACAAATAATAAAAATTCAACAAAATAAATTAGAGGTTTATAAAAGGCAGGCGGGTGGGCAGGCGGTCAGAGGCCGTTGGCACTGCCACGCTGGATCAGCGGCACCTTGCTCAGCTCCACCACGGGCGAGCGCGGCTTGTTCTTCATCTTGGGCACCCGCTGCACCAGCTGCTGGGCCTCGCGGTAGGCGTCACGGAGCTCCTTCTTCCACTGCACCAGCTCCGGGTCGCTCTGCGCGGCCGAGACAGGCTGTCAGCCACGGTGCCCGGCCCGCACCTGTCTCCCGGCCCCCGCCAGGGACACTTACGTCGCACTGCAGGACGAACTGCTTCCCGCCACGGATTTTGAGGAGCAGGCATTTGCGCTCCTTGATCTGGGTCTCCTCCACGGACTGGATCTCCTCCATGGTCAGCAGGCTCTGCTGCAGGGCACGGTGGTGTGGTGAGGGCGGAGCCAGGGTCACCTTCCCCCCTGAACACCCCGTCCCTGGGCGGCACCCGCCCCACGCCCTATCGGCCCCAAGCCCCCGTCCCTGAGCTCTTCCAGTCCTTACTGGGGCCTCGCCTTCACCCCGCCACTCCAGCCGGTTGGGGAACAGGTAGAAGTACCGCCGCTGCCACTGGGTCAGGAAAGGGTTGCCCATCTTGGACATGTAGCCGTGCATGATGCAGTCCTTGCCCAGGGCATAGTCTGAGGGACAGAGTGAAAGCTGACTCATCCTGGGCCGTGGAACCTGAGTCCAGGCCGGGGGTCCTCGGCCCCGTGGACAGGGTTCTGGCCCCCCCAAGGCCGTGACAAGCCCTCACCCTCCTCGTGGCCCAGCTGCTTGTTTTTCGCCTTTTTGCGGGCCTCCAGCCGGTCTGTCTCTGCGTTGATGGTGTTGAACACGGTCTCTGCCACCTCCTGCTGCCACCGCTCCGAGATGGTGAGGGGGAAGTTGCGGTAGAGCTCCTGGTCGCTGTCCAGTAACTTCAGCCGGACGGCCAGGGCAAGGACACACGGACACACACAGAGGAAGGGCCCAGGACACCTGTCAGTTGCAGGCCTGGGTACAGCCGCCCCAGGGAAGCTGAGGGAGTAGGGAGCTGGGGGCCAGGGGTTGGACAGGCCTGGCTCAGGGCTCAGAAGGGGCAGTACCTTAATGCCCTTTGTGTCCTCTTCATCAAAGGAGCCAATGTCGAAAGCATCGGCCGCGTTCACTTCTCCACGAGGGGGGATGAGAGGGGGAGGGTACTGGGGGGGAAGAGGAGTCAGCGTGAGGCTGGGAAGGGCAGCAGGCTGCCCTCCTGGGCCTGGTCCACTCTCTCACCTTCTGCAGGAAGACCATCTGCCAGTCCAGGGAGCGGAAGAACGGGCTCTCCTTCACTTCCTGAGCCCTGTGGGGAGATGCCGGTCAGCTGGGCTGGCCACTGGCTACATCACTGGGCTGAGTCTGGGCCCGGAATAGACCAAAACCCAAACACAGTGCTGCCGAGTCGGTTCTGACTCCTAGCAACCCGTAGGGCAGAACAGAACCTCCCCACAGGGGGTCCAAGGCTGTCTTTGTGGAAGTTGACAGTGACCTTTCTCCTGAAAAGAAGCTAGTGGGTTCGAACAATTGACTGCAGACTACAGACAGAAGACAGGCCCCGTAACACCTGCACCATCAGAGCCGACGGCTAAATCTTGCTCTGGCAGCTCGCCGGCTGGGTAACCTCAGGCATGTCGCCTGCACCTTCTCCCTGGTGTCCAAGTGGAGAGACCACCAGGAGATCATGGGAGCTTTACTGCTTGTAATTATCAGCACAGTGCCCAAGACACGCCCACTGCTGTGAAGTCAGTTCCGATCACAGTGACCCTCCTTCAGGCCCCAGGCTGGACATCTGTTACAGGAGGGGACTGCTTCTCTAGCGGAATGGCTAGTGGACTTGAACTTCTAATCTTTCAGTAACAGCCCAACACATCCCGACACCAGGGATCCAACACAGTGCCCAGTGTTTAATTAATGCTCCTTCGGCACAAAAGGCTACTGCCATCACTATGTTGGCACCATCACTGTCCACGGCTATAAACTACCAACTGGCTTGAGTAGGTCCCTCCCTGGGCTGCCCCTCGACCCTGAGCATACCGGGTGGGCTAGGCCCCCAGAGGGTACTGAGGGGATGGCCACTGTCCTCACAGGGCCGAGGCCTGCAGTGGCCTGCGTGCAGCTGAGGTAGGCCTGGCACTCACCCTCGGCCCAGACAGCCTAGCCTCCGATTGACATCCCGCTGCAGCAGCCCCTCCAGCAAGGAACGGAGTTCGGGGGAGAAGGAGTCGGGCAGCTCCACAGCCTGGAGGGAGAGCAGCGGGAGGGGTGGCAGTTGGGGAGCCCAGGCTGTCCAGGGGCTCCACATCCCCTGAAGCCTGATGCCCCACATCGTTTGCTCCAATGACGTCACGAGTGAGTGTGGGCGGCAGGGGCTCAGTCCCTCTGAAGTCAGAGTGGACACAACCACCCCAGAGCTCACTGGGCGTGTCGAGAACCAAAAGCCTGTAACCTCACCCCAGTGTGGCCCCTGCACAGAGAAGCCACACTTACCATCGTCAAGGTCATGCGGTCAATCTCATGCTTGTCTTTGGTCTTGTGCTGCCGGAAGGGACTGTGCCTGCAAGAGACAAGAACCCACAGTCAGGGAAGAATGGGGACGCTGAGGCAGGCAGCATGACCAGAGCTCCAACATCAAGGACAGAGGAGGGCGCCCCTGCCACCCTCACCCGGGGCCCACTCACCCCCGGAGAAGCTTGAACAGCATGCAGCCCAGGGAGAACCAGTCGGCGCTGCTGTCGTAGGCCACACCCTTCTGCAGGACCTCGGGGGCCATGTACCCGTGCGTGCCCCTGTGAAATGAGGAGGTGTAAACGCCTTGGCTGGGGACCCCAGGGGGGCATGGGGGCTGAGCAGGGAACTGTGCTCACACGCTGGCGTGGGGCTTCTTCTTGGAGAAGTCACAGGCCAGGCCCAGGTCGGAGATGCGCACGTGGCCATGTTCATCCAGGAGGATATTGGCTGGCTGTGGAGAGAGCCCATGAGGTGCAGCCCAGAGAGCACACGATGAAGCCCTGGCCGGTCAGCACCAGCCAGGCCACCATCTTCACTGCAGAGGATTAGGGGTGGCCGGGCGCCAGGCTTGGGGTGGGGCCTCCACTTTCCCCACTTCCAACCTGGACCCAGCAAGTGGCTTGGAGGAGGAGGGCAGAATAGAGAGGTGGGCAGACGGCTGGCCACTGCCTGAATAAGGTGCCTTGGGCCTGGGAGAGTGGCTGGGTACTGGGTAGGGCTGGCACGTGGGCAGGACCCAGGGCAGGGGGCATGTAGGCGGGGCCACACGGGCAAGGGCACGAGGGTGGGACTGTGCACTGGGCAAGAAGGACGTGTGGCTGGGGCAAGCACCGGGCAGGAAGGGCATATGAGTGGGCAGAGCATGCTGGCTGGGGCACGCATATGGACAGGGTGGGCACACTGGGCAGGCCAGGTGGACATAGCTGGGCACACTGGGTGGGGTGGGCATGCTGAGTGGGGCGGGCATTTGGGCAGGACTGGGCACACACGTGGGTGTGCTCGCTGGGTGGGGTGGGCACAGGGGCGGGGCGGGCAGCACCCACCTTCAGGTCTCGGTAGACCACGAAGCAGTTGTGCATGTGCTCCAGACCCAGGATGATTTCAGCAGCGTAGAAGCGCATGTCGGCCTCAGAAAAGACCCCGTGCTGGGACAGGTGGTAATGCAGGTCCCCGCCTGAGGGGGGGCAGTGCTCAGCTCCCAGCCCTGTCCCCTCCCTGGGTCCACCTGGGGCTGGGCTACCGCAAGGGTCACTCACCGTTCATGAGATCGAGAATGAAGCTGAGCTTGTCCGGCGTGTGGAATGCATACGACATGCACACGATGAAGGGGCAGTCCTAGGAGGGGAGGGGTGAGCACAGTGGGCTCTGGTGGAGCCTGCCCGCCCCCAGCCCTGCCCAGCACCATCCACTCACCCCAGTGCTGACGAGGGACAGCATGATCCGCTCATTGAGGGCCAGCGTCTCCCCCTGCTTCATTTTGATGCGCTTCTTGTCCAGACACTTCATGGCATACCTGTGGGCAGCAGGCAACACGGTCGACTGCTGCAGAGCCAGACTCCACCACAAGTGTGTGTCATACATCAATTCAGGGGCACTAGGGGATCTAAGGAGGCCATGGGGGTGGAAGTAGGGTGGAGAAAGGATGCTGCAGCAAAGCAGAGGTGGGAGGGAGGAAGAAGGAAGATAGTGGCAAGAGGGAACAGCACAGGAAACATTATAGAGAGCAGCACAGGGACAGTGTAGGGAACAGCATGGGGATAGTGTAGGGAACAGCACAGGAAACACTATACAGAGAAGCAAAGGGACAGTGTAGGGAACAGCGTAAGGAACAACACAGGAAACAGAGAGCAGCATAGGAACAGTGTAAGGACAGTATAGAGAACAGTGTAGGAACAGTATAGGGAACAGCACAGGAAAAGTTTAGGGAACAGTGTAGGGACAGTATAGGGAACAGCATAGGAACAGTGTAGGGAATAGCACAGGAAGTATAGGGAACAGTGTAGGGAACAACACAGGACGGTGCAGGGAACAGCACAGGAAACAGAGCAGCATAGGAACTGTGTAGAGACAGTGTAGGGAACAGCACAGGGAAGTGCAGGGAACAGTGTAGGGAACAGTATAAAGGGCATTGTTGAGAGCAGTGTAGGGGAAGCACAGGAAACAGCAAGTATTAAGGAAGAGTGTAAAGAGCCCAGGGAACCCCTTAGGAGCAATGCAAGGAGCAGCACAGGGAACGGTGTTGGAAACACTGTGGAGAAATGGAGGGAACAAGGCGGGCACCGTGTGCAGGAGACACAACTGGTCCATCTGAGACGTGGCTGCATCACCTGACTCAGCCTCAGTGTACTGATCCCCTCAAAGCTCGTCTCACAGGATGCCTCTGCCCTCGGGGCCCCTGTTCCAGCCACCCCCTCAAACGGCACCGGGTGAGCAGAACACTCACATCTTTCCCGTGTCAGCCTTCCGGCACCCATAGACCTCACCGAAGCCGCCTCGCCCAATGATGCGATGGACACTGAAGTCATTCATGGTTAACTGCAGGGAGTGAAAGAGTGGGTGACCTCCAGGAGTCCCTGAAACCTGCCTGGGTCCAGCCTCAGAGCAAAGGCACCCAGGAAGTAGAGGCCTATCCCAGGGGTTCCCCCTAGCTCAGCAGGTCCTCTGGGGCCATCCCTGGGGACCGTGGCCAGCTGGTGCCGGCTCCGCCCACCGCAACACTCACGTGAATGTTCAGCTCCACGTTCTTCCACTGACAAAACCGTGTGAATTTATCGCTGTAAGAGAGAGTGACAGCTCTGATGAACCTGGAGGGGGCAGACGAGCTGGCCATGAGCCTGACTCCCAGTACCACAGCCTCTGGTCCGACCAAGGACAAACGTGGCAACAGTCAAACCCATGTTTCTGTATCCACAAAGGGACATACGCTCCCAGCTCTGGGACAGCCTGGGGGCTATGCTCACGGAGCAGCACACCTGCCACATCGCTCAGGTTCTGTCACCTTTTGTTTTAGTTCCTGCTGAGGGCAGATGTTAGAGAGCAGCCTGTGCAGTGCGGCCCGGAGCTTCGACTCCTGTGCCTTGACAGGTGCCTTCACGCTCCTCCCACTAGCCTGCAGTCACTGCAGTCCCACTCCCTGTGAAGGCTCTGTGGCAAGGCGGCTCTGGCCCAAAGCGGGCCACTCTTCCATTAGACTGAAATCTCCCTCAGCTCTCATCTGAAGCCCAAGGTCCCAAGGGGCACTGTGCTCCTGAGTCCACCCCACTTCAGCCCTGAAGCTTCTGACCCCATTTGGGGCCAGTGAGACTGTTCCTGTGGGGGAGATGATACACAGGGGCTCAGGACCTGAGGAGTCGTCTCCTGATCTCCTAGGAGTCCATCCATGTACTGGGGACCAGGTGCACCTACCCCAGGGACAGATACCTCCTACCCCAGGGCCCACAATCCACATACAACACAGCCCAGACAGCACCCACCCTGGGACCCATATACCACCTGCACCAGAGCCCAGACACCCTATTACCCGACACCTGAGCACCCCTACTCCACCTCTATACTGACTCCAGCACTCACCTCTCGATGAATTTCTGGAACACATCGCCTCGTAGATTCTGACAAATCTCCTCGATGTAGGGCTGGGGGAGAAAGCTAGTTGCAGAGCCCTGGCATGTAGTCAGGCCCCCTGGCCTGAGGCTGCACCCCAGGGGCCCTCACTGGGCACAGGGCAGTTGGAAGCAGGCAAAAGCAGAGGGAGACCCATGCAGCACTTACCTGGAAGAGGTCTGGGGGCACCTGCTTCTTCACAAGGTGGCTCTGAACATGCTCAGTGGCACTTTTCGAGAAGGGCTGGGGAAGACAGACAGCTGTGAGTTCTCCACTGGGTCCTGTCTTCCCTTGCCAGCCGGAGCCAAACTGGGTCCACCCTCGGAACTGGCTCCAGAGACTCACGTGTGAGCAGGCCAGCAGCTCCTTCATGATGTAGGCGTCGAAGATCTCCCTGCTCCGAGCCAGGCGCTCCTCCTCCGTCTCCAGTTTCTCATATTTTTTGATCTAGGGAACACGGTTCCAAGTGGTCTCAGGCAGCCCCCTCTGACCCTCCAGCACAGGCCCCCATTTTGACGGTCCACCCAGTGTGGGCCCTTACCCCACATCCCGTTCAGTGTGGGGCATCCCCTCCCACCCCACAGTGAGGGCTCCCATCCTGACGGTGTACCCCACGGCCTGACAGTGTACCCCACGGCCTGACGGTGTACCCCACGGCCTGACGGTGTACCCCACGGCCTGACGGTGTACCCCATGGCCTGACGGTGCACCCCACAGCCCGCGCAGTGTAAGGTGTCCCTGCCCACCCCACAGCGAGGGCTCCCATCCTGACAGTGTACCCCACAGCCCGCTCGGTGTGGGGCATCCCCTCCCAGCCCACAGTGAGGGCTCCTATCCTGACCGTCCACCTGGTTCAAATCCCTTGTCCCACAACCTGCTCAGCGCATGTTCCTCACCTCCTCATAGAACTCCACCAGGGGCTTGGCCTCCTCCAGGTGGTTCAGACAGAAGTCTCGGAACAACAGGTACCCTGAGAGCAGAGGGGTGGGTCACCCAAAGCTGCAGCTCCTCCCAGGGAGACAGCATGCTAGAGGGTGAGCAGAGCTGAGGGCAGCTGGGTGACCTTCTGTACCTCCCGGGCACTGCCCTGTACTTCCTGCCTCCGACAGGGTCACCTTCAGTACACTGTGCATGGGGTTCTCTGGGAACAAGGCGCTCTCACAATAGCCCTCGCTCAAGCCTCCCAGTGAGGTCTTTTTAACATATGAGAAGGGGATTTGCCCAAGGTCATACACCCTATATACTCAGGACCCAGACTGTTCCCTACTCGGGCACAGGGGCTCCTCAAGTCAACCTCAGAGCCTGAACCCCAGATCAGGCCAGATCCTGCTTCTCAGGAAGGTTAGTTCAGAGCTGGGTGTGAGCAGGGCCCGTCAGCCCCGTCCTGTGGGCTGAGTCCACGGCATGGGCGGACGAAGGACACAGTTAAGACAGCGGCATCAGGAGGAGAATGGAGGGCAGGACCAGGGCAGGACCCCGCGACCACAGCTCGGGCCAGCAGGCGCCACAGGAAGGACCCCGCCCCTTCCTGTCAGTTCCACCAACAGCCGGAGCAGCTGTGGCCTCGCCAAGGGGAAGCTGCAGCTCTCAAAAACAAAACCCCGAAGGAGGAACTTCCCCCCTCAGCCTGGAGGAAAGCAAGGCCACACCCCGGCACAGGGCTTCCAGGGTCTACAGCCAGGGGCAGGAGGTGCGAGGTCACGGCCGGGGCCAGCAGAGCCCAGGCCAAGATGGCCACAGCTCGTGCTTGGGGTCTGGCAGCTGGAGGTGGGGTGTGCACTGGCCGCCCTCCACACTCACCTAGCTTCTGGGAGAAGATCTTTTCAAAGGCCACCTCGCCTCGGTCCTCCAGGTACTTCTGCATGACACTGCGGATGCTGCAAGAGAGGACACGGTGACTGGGAGCCAGAAGCCCCTGTGCCCACAAAGATGCGGCCTCGCTCTGGCTGGCCACAGCTGCCTGGCACTGCACCAGAGCTGAGGCCTGGAGGGGTCTGCAAGGTGCTGAGTGCCAAGCCTGCCCAGATCAGGAGGACTGGGCCTAGGTCCCCAGAAGCCCACTGTTCCCAGTCTGGTCCTGGCGCTGCCACGTGCCGGCTTTGGGAGCTTGGTCAATTCCCCAGGGCCAGTCCACTGGTGGTGCGTAAACACAGGGTGGTCCACCTGTACGACGGAGTGTTCCGCAGCCATAAAAGGGAAGGAGTCATCGGCACACGCCACGACATGAGGGAAGCTCAAAGACATGCTGCAGCGTGAAGGTGGCCAGTCGCTAGAGGCCACACGTTGTACCATCGCACTTACAGGAAGCTTCCAGAATCTTCCAGGGGGGTGGCAATGTGTGGAAACCACATGGCATCAGTTATGACAGGGATCACAACGACTACACCAAAACCACTGAATCCCAAGTGGTGTTTTTTTTTTTAATGGGAGGAAAGGTAGCCTCCCCTCCTTTCACCGTAATAGCCATCGCTGTCACGGTGATTGTGAGCCACGGTGACCCCATGCAGTGACCCCATGCGGTACAGGGCAGAGCCGCACTGTGAGATTCTCTTGGAATCAGATTGTCAGGCATTCTGTGAGTTTGAACCATCAACCTTCAGATCAATAGCCAATACATATCATGTGCAGCACGGTCACTTAATCACACGTGCTCCTGGTCGTAGTGGGGGCACAGCAGAGGCCTGACTTGCCAAATAACTGCTGATACCCAAGTACCCTGCCCCCATTTTTGTCACCTGGCCGACCACAGAGCCTCAGAGGTCCCTGACAGCTGTGAACACACACATCTGGCCCTCGAGTGAGGTGCACAGCTGTCTAAATCAAGGGCCCATATGTCAGGTCAGCAGCAGGTCCCCAAGAAAGGCCAGTGAGCAGCCACACCCTAGTCTGTCCACAGCCCTGTCTCTCCATACTCCTATGCTCGCCTCCTGAGCTGGTCAGTGCCAGGGCCCCAGCTCAGGCTGTCCTGTAAAGATGTTCCCATGCCCAAGCAGGCCCTTCCAGGACCTATGATGGCCGATGAGGTGTGACAAATCAGCTGTTCCTGCGGTTCAGAGAGATGGAGCTGTGGGCAGGTGGTGGACCGGGGCGGCCCACCAAGGACAAGCCAGAGAGATGTCCGAGGGGATGCTGAGCTGGGAGGTGAGTGGGTGGTCTCCACAGGAGGGAAGCGGGTGGACTGAGGGCCCAGGTCTGGACGGAGGGTGAGGGTCATGCATGCAGACTGACTAGGAAGTGGGCAGAGCTGCATGGGGAATGTGGTCTAGAGCCTTGGGGCCAGGCATCTGGGAGGACAGCGGCTCAATGGTAAGAAAGGGGCCTTGAGCTATAGCGAGTGGGGTGGGCTGCTCTTCTGCTCACCACTTTCCTTCTAAGAAGGTATGAGGTGGAATCCACCCCAGGCCCCGACCCCTAGGCCCTGACTCCCAGACCCCAGGCCCCACAGCCCCTGACCCCGCAGGCCCTGGTTCAGATCCGAGCCCTTCTCAGAAAGGCCACACGGCTACCATGACTGCAAGCACAGCTGTCGTCAGTACAGCCCTCAAATGGCCCTGCCACTGCCCCCACCAGAGGCTCTGATGACGTGACCTCCTTGGAGAGCTGGGTCCAGCAGGAAGTGAGACTACTGATGACAAAGGCAGGCCCCAGCAAGCCTTGGACGCCCACCAGACACAGCCAGACCCTGCCCCCTGGAGAGTGACCCAGCAGCTGGGGCCCAGGTGTCACAGCACGGCCACAACAGACTGGTGCCTCTGGGACATCAAGGGCACCCTCTGAAAAGCCACCCTTCCCTGCTGAAGCCAGTGTCCACCAGCCAGGCCTCCTGGGACATGCTGAGACATGGGACCGAGGAGAATGCCTGTTTAAGGGGCTGCATCCCACAATACCTCACGTAGTGGGAATGTGGTGAGATGGTCGGAGATGGCCCCAGGACAGTCCTGGGCTTCACGCTGGCCCAGGGCTCCGAAGGCCTGGCCTGAGCGCCTTCCTCCACAGTGGAAACTGTGAGGAACCAGGACAGCAGAATTGGGCTGGTGGGCCAGTGAGCAGGCCCGGGCCACAAAGGCTTGTTGGCTCCTGCTGGACACCAGACAGCAGGTTGGGTCAGAGACCCCGAGAGGTGGCCCTGGGCTGGATCTAAGCTGTGTGTAATATGGGCAGGGACAATTATGACTGAAAAATGGCAGGAAATAAAGAAAATATCACATCAACCTCCTGGGAAACTTCTCTGTCTAAAACGCGGCCGGGAGACGCAGGTGGCGGACAAAGCCTCAGGCGCCTAGGTATATGCACCCCGACTCCCCACAGCAAAACCTGTGCCTGCCCTGTGAGGGCTGGGTGGCTCCAGACCCCCGGCCCCTGATCATCACACGGCCCAGCAGCCCTGCCAGGGCTGGGTGCTCTGCAGGGGAGAAGTTCCCAAACATTCCCAGAGAGCCTGTCCCCAAAGCAGCCAGCTTGCTTCCTGGGGAAACAGTGAGATGCAGGGCCCTGAGAAGCCAGCCCTCCTCCCTATCCCCAGCACTGCACTCTCTGCCTTAAAAAGGAAGAAAAAAAAAATATTCCTTGTAAAACAAACACTCCGCGCCCCAAAGCAAACATGAGGTCAAGCCTGAGTGAAGTCCTTGAATGGGAGGCCCCCAAAGTGGCAATGTGGGGGTTTCCTGTTCTTTCCCCAGGGAGCTGGTGGCTGAGGGAGCTGGCAGATCAGGAGGTCACTCGCTGGGTCACCTTCTTCCCTCACCCTGCTCTTCCCATCCCCCATACAGGCAGCATCTCAGTGGCCATAGAAGACCAGAGACCACAGTTCCCGCCCCAGGGGGGCCAAAGCTTACTGGGAGGACATGCTTCCCAAGATCATTCTGGAATTTTAAGAGACACAAGTGCCAGAATATTCCCAGCAGCGCCCTCTGAGGCCCCAGCACGCTGGGAAGCACCCCCTCTCCTTGCAGTCAGCAGGTGTCCAGGCCCAGCCCCCTCTATGGGACGCCACCAACTTTAAATGTCTGGTTTCCCCATTTCCAAAATGAGGATGTTGACAAATTGCTGAGGTGACCCAAACACACTGGCCGCTGAGGAAGCTGGAACGTCCCCAGCAGAAGGGGAACTCTCTCCTGAGGTCCCAGTGGGCACCCACCTCCTGCAGGGAGCGTCCTGACAGGGACCCTGCAGCTTGCCAATGGGTGCACCGGCCTTTCTAGAAAGCTCTAAAGTCAAGCTTCACATGAGTCCCTTTTCTGGGATGGAGCCTGAGGCCCAGCCCTGATCAGGTCTGATCCACCACACTCACTGAGCCCAGTTCCGAGGTGAGGCACTAGTGCCAGCAGTTGGGAGCCTGTCCACAGCCTGCCAGGTACCGAAGGCCCCCTGGCAGAGATGAAGGAGTGAGCGTCTCCCTGGGGGGGGGGCCCAGCACTGTGTGTGGCCCGGGTGCCAGGACTAAGGTCACAGGACAGGAGGAGGACAGGGAGGGTGGGAGTGCCAAGGGAGAGAACTTCTGGAATCACCTGGTTTGGAGGAAAATGGTCTGGACGCGCTCTGTAGAGCAATGCACCGACTCATACACACAACCTCACTCAGCTCAGGGCCCGAGAGGCAGACAGACAACCATTCAGAAGGTAGGACATGAGGGCCACCTGCCCAGTGTGGGTCAGTGGCCATGAGAATGTCACTGAACCAGCTAACTTCCAGGGATGAGCTGAGGGTGAAGAAAAGGGGGTACAGGAGTCTCAGGGGATTCCGGACTCAGGCTTAGTCTTGCCAGTGGCCTAGGAGCCCAGGAGAAAACACCCTGCCGGCCGGGGACCATGGTTCCTATTCCTGTGGAACCCCTAAGCTAACCCACACTGTCACCTCAATTCCAGCTCGGCGCACCCCTGTGTAAGAACGGCCCCAGGTTTCCAAGGCTGTACTGTCAACTAGAGGAGACTGCCTCACAACTCTGCTGTGAGGGGCTGGTGGGTTCAAACCATCAACCTTTCGGTTGCTACACTCTGGGACAGTGCGAGGGGGGCCCAGCATGTGCTGGGAGGCGGAGGTTAACAGAGCACAGTAGAGCTGCGGTCTCAGCTACGCTCTTGTCTGTGGCATTTCCAGGAAACCTGGCACTGAGGTGGCAGTAGCAGGAGGAAGTCCCCTGGGGCCTCTTATTAATATTTCTCAATGACTCTCCCTGGGGCTGACACTGTCCTCTGAGCTCAAGGACGGGGCCGATACTGACAGGAAAGACAGACCCAAACCACCAACTCCAGTAAAGGAGGGGTGGGAGGGAGAATGGGACCCCCTCCTGTGTGAGGCAGCCAGACCCTGAGGGCCATGTCTGGGTGGTGGGTGGTGGCTCTCGGGCTGGGGGCTCAGGGAAAGAGGCACATGGCTGTCCTGTCACGTGTTGGCACATGCTGAACACATGCCCCCAGCACCCCCCCCACACCTGAGACAGCCACTGTGGGAGCCAGAGCTCCCAGCCTGCAGGTTCAAGGGGGGGGTACAAGTCTGTCCCCCCATTAGGATGACCCCCAGCGTCAAAGAACCCCCTGGCAGAGCAGGGCTGCTCTCATGCAAACACCAGAACCCTCCTGAGCCCAGTGGCTCCTGGGCAGCACAGATGCCAGCCTGGCGGGAAGCAGCGATGCGGAGAATGGCCTTGTTTTCTTCAAAACACAACGCACCTCGCTTTCAGCAGCTCTGTTTTCTTAAAAACAACAACAACAACAACAACAACAAAATCTGCACAAACATTAAAACCAGATGGGCATGAGCCTGAGTGTGTGTACGTGACCAGGAAAGGACAGCGACCTCCAGGCCCGAAGGGACGGTGAGGGGCCCCTGCAGAGGGGGCAGGGCACGGAAGTTGGCTGCAGTGCCCATCATGCACCCTGGCCTTGGCCTCGGCCGCTGCAGTGGGCAGCACCGAGGGAGTGGCCCCTCAGGGTGGTGGGTTCGGGGCGCTGCCTGCGGAGGGTACCTGACGTCACTGGGGACTTACTACAGCACAATCTGCATGAACAGGATGCATTACTCCGGCTGCGGAGCCCAGCTTCCCTTGCAGCACGGATTCTGCCTGGCTGCTTCGCTCTGCTCCCTCTGAATCCATTAGGCAAGGGAACAGCGGGCGGGCAGCTTAATGGCACAGCTACACCCTGCCGAGCTGCGGAAGGGCGAGCAGATGGGGAAAGGCAGCCCAGAGACCCATTCCCGGGGTGCGGCAGCGGCAGCCCGAGGGAGTGACTAGGGACGGAGATAATGGGGTTTTCGGGGCTGGGAGGGAGAAAGCCCACACTGCTACCGGAGTGGAAAGTTCTAGGGAGGGAAGGAGGCCACAGCCGGCAGGAGGTTCAGCTGTGATGAGAGGGAAGTGAAGAAGCTGGCTCCTGTGCCCTGCACCCCCCAGGGCCTCAAGCCAAGGGCAGGAAGTGCTGGATGCAAAGGGTTAACAGGAACGAAGATGCTGTGTCGAGGAAGAGGAAGAGCAGGGTCTGAGCCACAGGAAGGGGGAGAGGCATGGTGGGGGAGGGACCAGGAAACAAGAATCTCAGGCCTCAAGGGCCTGCTGAGACAACCACTGCCGCCACCACTGCCACCGTCCCAGGAGGACAGAGCACTCCTGGGGCACCTCGGTTCCTTGCCAGGAGCCCAGCGGGCAATTGCAGAGGCCTCAGAGGCCAGATTAAGTAAATGATGTTAATTACTGCCAGAAAAAGGGAGAGCCAGGCAGAGAGGTCCACAAGAGGAGCAGCTTCCTCTCATTTCAGAGGAGAAACTGAGGCAGGGGCTGATAACCCCAGGGATCCCCACTTCTCGACTACATCTCCTTTGACAAGAGAGTTGAGAAGCGGGTTCCTATCCTTGGCTTCTACAGGGTGACAGAAGGGCAGGCCTCTGTGCCAACCCCAAGTGGCACCATGCCCACCAAGTTCCCACCCCCCAGGCCTGAGAGCCATGAAGCCAGACTCAGGGCTCAGCCAAGTCACAAAGGGATGCCAGCCATAGAGGGCGGGGCTGCCAAGATGGACCACCTCAGGGCATGAAGAAGTCCAAACAAAAAGAGTAATGGCCTTCCCCCGACTCTAGAGAGGGGGGCCCCATGTGCAAGACTACCTCCTCAGTGCGTTGGCCACCAGGGCCGCTCGGCACAAACGATGCCAACTGACATCCTGGGGGCTGCGTACTGCTCCCAGGCCCCTGCCTCAACCCACAGCTCTTGGGACTGGGGTACCTGGTGACCCAGACCACAAAGTGCAGATGGGGATGAGTGCAGAGGAGTTCAGGGTTAGGGTGGAGGAAAGGAACACGACCCAGGAGTCCAGAGATGTGGGTTCTAATCCCAGCTCTTCTCCGTGACCAAATCTCTCCTCCTCTTAGCCTCAGCTTCTTCAACTATTCAACCGGGGGGGGGGGGGAACACCTGCTGAAAGGGAGTCAAAGCACTCTGCAAACTGGGACGTGCTGGGCAGGAGAGCGGGCCGGCCAGCATGCGACCACTGGCTCAAGGGTTAGCCCACGGAAGGCCTGGACTTCCAGGATGGCATCCAGGTCGGTGGCACTGGGCTGCAGCCCCTCCCCAGGTGCTGGTGCCCTGCCACGCAGACTAGGGCTTCCAACATCCTGCTGCCAGAAAGTGACCCCACGTTAAGAAGTCACAACACCTGGCTCTCACCTCCAGCTGCTCCCCTAACGCCCACTGCCCACTCAGGAGCCAGTGAACCAGAACACAGCCCTGTGGGGTTCCTTGAGTGACTACTCCACGTGAGGCAGGAATGTGCCAACTTTCCAGGTTGTTTTTTTTGGACCAACTGAGATGACAGATGTCAAAATCAGCCACAAGGACTTATCATTTCCATCCTAATTCCTCTCTGTGCTGCCATCACTAGCCCAGGCGGCAAAGGAGACAGGAAGCGATGCGGGCTCCTTCCACACCTGCAGAGAGACCAAGGCGGGGCCCCAAGCGAGCAAGGCATTCTGGGGCGGGATTACCCAAACAGAGAGTTCCAGAAAGCGCTCCACCTCACACTTTGCAAAGTGCCTGTCTGTGGGAGGGTCTCAAAGCCTCTGAAAAAGAGCCCTTGGGAGCCCTCAAGGTGCTGCCCGCATTTCCTCTCTCGTGGCTGTCATTTCTGAACTCTTTTCATTCTAACCGACTCTGCTCCTCGGACAGCCCCCAGCTAACAGTCAGTCCTGGTTCCTGTTTTGAGAAATCTGATTGCACACGTCTCAGAAAAAAAAAAAATCCCACCCAAAAACCAAGGTCCTAACGGCTTTTTCAAAGCACAGGCCTATTTTCCTGTCTCCTGGTTTGGTGTTCGGTCAATGTAAAACCCAGGTGGAGGGTGCTGTGCCACTCAGCCTGGCACCTCGTGCAGACATGCTGGAGGCCCAGGTCTCATTTCACAGATGAGAAAACTGAGCCCCTGCCCAGGGAAGGGGCTTGTCCAAAATCACAGGAGGCCTGCTCATTCCCAGGCATGGGACCAGCCACATGGCACAAAAAAAAAAAACAAAAGGGGGGGGGGGGTCTGCATTGGAAACTGCCGCATGTCCAGGGCAGTCAGCAATCAGCAGTCCAGAAGCCAGAACCCAAGCCGGCAGCAGGGCTCCACCCTGTAGTCTGTTTGTGACAGAGACAGTGTGCTGGTCACTGGCCTCTGGAGCTTCTGTCTCCACCTGTTCCAGAAAGGCGAAGCCACACCTGTCCTAAGGTTGGTTTGGACAACAGAAAAGCTCACAGCAAGCCACCAAGGCTGGGCACCCAGCCCTCGTATCCCGTACACGCCTGAACCTACAACCTGAAAGTTTGAACTTACACCAGCAACTGTCTTACAAGGTGGCAGCCCTTGCTCAGCTGCTCCAGGGGTGCAGGGATGTGCCCTGGTGGGCAGCACCCACCAGGATACAGCGCACACGGGGTGACACGGAAGACGGGAAAGGTGCAGTAGTGGTCCCCCCCTGTGCACACACACCTGGGCACAGCCCACCTGGCCACCATGCACCTATGCCACCCCCAGCACACACGCGTGGCCAAAAGCTCTCCCAGACCCAAGCCTGGACGGTGCCCCCAAGAGACGGTGGAGAAGCAGCCCCGAAGAGTTGTTGCCCCCCACCCCAACCTCTCGGCTGGCAGGGATGGAAAGGGTGCTGGGAGGACGGGGGCCAGAGCACGGGTGGCAGTAGTGGCAGCCAGGCAAATGGAGGCAGGCCAGGGGACCCCAGGGTGCCCCAGGGCGCGCGGCCCAGAGGAGGATGAAGAGGGGAAGGCAGGAGTGTGGGGTCACAGATGGAGGGGCCGCGAAGTGGGCCGTGGGACGCGGAGCCCGCGGGGCTGGGAGTGCGAGGGCCCTGCGTCCCGGTGCGCCGGGCCGGGGACCCAGTCGGGGGGCAGCGGCGGGCAGAGGGGGTGCTGATGTCGGGGTGGTCGTGGCTGCGGGCCGGGTTCCGGGTCGGGGCTCTCGGGGGCCGGGCTGCCCCGGGAGCGGGGCGCGGGCGCCCGGCGACCTCACCTGGGCTCGGGCAGCAGGATCTTCTTGCTGGCGCGCGCGGCCGGCGTGGCCTTGCTCTTCTCCATGGCCATCAGGTAGCTCACGTCGGCCAGCACC
>NW_006399876.1:7626619-7663196 GCF_000299155.1 Elephantulus edwardii
GAGCCGAGCCGGGCTGGGGACCAGCCGCCCAGGCCCCCCGGCCGTGACCTTGGCCCCAGACGTGACTGCCAGGGGACCCGGGACGAAGTAGGAGCCTAGACCCAGACCGGGCTCTCCGGAGGGGCCGCGGCCCTGACCCCAGGCTTGGCTTGTGAACGCTGAGCAAGAAGACCCCAGACTCACAGTCATGGTTTCAGGAACTTCATCCCAGAAAACCCTGACCCTGGAGTCCCGCCATGACCGAACCCCACAGAACCTCAGAATTAGACCTTGAATCTAGCCTCTGAGATGAAAACCTGGGCCCCCTGGGCCCACCCCCAGATGCGACCATGACTTTAGTTCTGGTTACTGACATGCCACCTTGATTTCAGACCCAGATCACTGCCCTAAGCCCAATCTCTGGGTCCTAAGGTCCATGTCCTGGACTGAGAAATGCACCTAGGACAAGGACATCAATCAGGGACCCAGCCTGGACCCAGAGAACGTGGGACCTGACGATCCCAGCCAGACCCCAGAATTCCACCAGTCCCAGCCTAAGATCGAGGCCCCTGCACCCAAACCCACCCACTCTGTGTCCAGCACCCTACCCTGCACCCATCCCACGCAGAGGGATTAATACTGAATCCGCCATGTGCGATCAGACAGGGGTCTTAGCTGGCTGAGAAAACTCCCTCAAGGACAGCCCAACCCAGGTGGCAGAAACTCCGTGTCCTAGGGTGACAGGACTCACACCAGCCAGTTGTTGTTGTTGTTGTTGTGTGCTGTCAAATCAACCATGCCTCATACCAACCCTACGAACCATAGCTCTGAACTTGCCCTATCCTGAGCCAGCTTTCCACCTGACACACCTGACACCACTGCGACAGTCATTGTGTCTCTCAGTCTCATCTGCTGTCTTTCTGTCAATCACCCTCCACCTTTTCAAGCATGATGTCCTTCTCCAAGGACTGGTCCCTCCTGGTGAATGTATGGGAGATGTGTACCAACCCTAGGCACATGATACTCAATCCTCAGGACAGTTCTGCATCCAGGGCCCTCTTGCAAAGCAGGACCTCCTGCCCCATGAACTTCTCAGGTAAGGAGGGCCTACAAGCTACTTTCTCAAATTAACTCCCACATAACCTAGTACCAGAGACTCCAGAGAGGTCAACGTTCCTTTCTCAGTGGACAGGATACACCCAGAGATGGAGGACAGAATCCCTGTTTCTCCTTGACTCCCTTTCACCATGTGTTTTTTTTTTTTTTTTACTTCACCACACTTCCTTTATCTGGCCTCCTGAAAATCTTCTTATAACTTAGAGTTCACAGGATTTCCTGACCACTACCCTGGGCCACTGGGCCGATAAGGAACATCATGATAGATGGAGAAGAGATGGAATTTGTCAATTACTTCATCTTACTTGGATCCACAGTCAACTCCCTTGGTACCAGCAGTCAGGTGATCAGGAAATGTATTGCATTGGGAAAATCTGCAGTCAACCACCTCCCTGAATTATTGAGAAGCAATGATGTCAATTTGAAAACTATGGTGTGCCTATGCACCTGACAGCTGCACAACAAATAAGGATAACAGGAGAATTGATGCCTTTGAGCTCCGGCATATCCTATGGACTGCCGAAAGAATAAAACTGGACTTGGAGAAAGTGCAGCCAGAGTGCTCCTTGGAGGCAAAGATGACAAAGTTTCGTCTCACATACTTCAGGCGTGTTGCTAGGAGAGGCTATTCCTTAGAGAGGGACGCCATTCTTGGAAAGGAAGATGATTGCTGAAAAAGAAGACCCTCAATAAGACAGATTGACACAGTGGCTATACCAATAGACTCAAGTGTGTCACAGATGATGATGATGGCATGGATAGGACAAGGTTCAGATCTGTTGTTCATAAAGTCATGATTAGTCATATTTAACAGCACCTAACAACAACCCAGGTGCAGGCCCTGACCAGGTCACCATCTGCCTAGCACCTCGAAGTGGCTTTCTGGGCCTTGTGGGACCGCTGAGAGTGGGTAACCCCAAGAGAAGCTCCAGACACCCACACCGCATTGTCCAAAGTAGACCAGATTAGCAAGTTACTGGACCTACAAGTCAAAGTCTTGGATAACCTGTGTCCTTTATTCCCTGCTTGACCCCTGGAGCCCTCCACCAGCACACCCAGCACATCTCCAGCCTCATCTTTTCCATCCCCAGTGCTTTCCTCCTTAGCTCCCTGTCACCTTCTCCTGGTCACCAGAGCCAAATGCATTTCTGTGACCTGTTGTTGCCAGGTGTCTCTGAGTCAGCCTCCTTGCATAGCCGCTCTATGCGACTGAGCAGAACCACTCCACAGAGTTTTCTAGGCTGTCAAATGACAATCAAATGACAGAGCTGCTGACAGACTGGAACTGCTAGCCTTTCAATTAGCGGCTGCATGCATAACTTGCGACATCACCAGGCCTCCTTACTTGTTATCCGTGAGGCCTGAATTTTAAAACATTAAGGTTAATAATGTACCATCCCGAGTTTCTAACAGTGGGATTGGCCTTAATATTTTGTGTCAATTGGATAATATGTGCTTACATTGGAAATGCTTGGGGAAAGGGGAGGTGAATAGTTTATCTATCCATGGTCAGGTAGGTCTTGGAGAAAGTGCAGCCAAGGAGTCCTTGGAGGCAGAGATGATAACACCTTGTCTCACGTACTTTGGGCATATTGTTAGAAGAGGCTATTCCTTAGAGAGTGATGTCATGCTTGGGAAGGTGGAGGCTTAGTGAAGGACAGGGAAGACCCTCAGCCAGGTGGATTGACACAGTGACTAAAGCAGTAGCCTTGAGTGTGTCAGAGATGGTGAGGACGGTACAGGATAGAACAGGGTTCATTCAGGTCTGTTGTTCATACTGTTGTTATGAGTCGTACTTGACTTGATGGCACCTAACAACAAGGAACAACCACCCATGTTAAGGGCAGGTCCATATTCCTCCCTGCTCCCAGCACCCTGTATCCAGCACATGGTCTACCACAGGGCCCAACACAGACAGGACATCCATCTGCGTTTGAATGAAGCACATGGGTTTTGGACTGAACAGCAGAGGTAAATAAGAAAGCTACAACCAGAGTCTTGGGATTGGGAGCATGTTGGCTTGGCTTTTATGGCACAAACCCTATGTAAACTATTCTTCCTGATGAACTTGTTAGACCAGGATGTATGTGTAGGTTCTGGGAGGTGGCCCTGCCTTCCCCCACCAGATGGTCCCTCCTGCCTACCCAGAGCCCCACCCAACCTGGCTGGAAACCAGGGTTCCTCCAAGGAGCCTGTCTCCCGGGTACTTTTCTACGTGCAGGAATCCAGAAAGTAGGTCCTGGAAGTGGGTGCTAGGGATAAGGTGGTGCCAGTCCCCAGCCCCTCAAGCTTTGGGGATGGTGCTGCCCTCTGGCGGTTGTGGGGCGGTCGGTTGTTAAACTTGCCTTATCACAGAGTCTTGAATCTCTGAGCAGACCCGGTTAGAGCTCTGACAGTACCAGGCTCCGGCTGGAATGCTGGGAGTGCAAAGAGGAGCGGAATCCCACTCCCACCCAGCTGGCAGACTCGTAGACACATGGTTGTTTGGCATCTGCATGGATGACTAATACGTGTTGCAAACCTAACACATCCCACTCTGGGCTCCTGTCACCCAAGTCCTGCCCAGTGGGCTCCTCCCACCTCCCCATCTCAGATGAGGCTCCTCCAGCTCCCAGAAATGCTGGAGTCATCCCCATCCCCACTCCTCTCTTCCTTCATCTCCTGCCTAGTACCGCGTATGCACATGCTGTCACCTGCCCTGTGCTGTTGACTGCTTGTAATGTCTGCCAGGAGCCTTCCACATGTCCTGTGCAACACCACCACGTTTGGTTCCCCTAACCTCCACCTGGATGCCTGCACTCCCCTACTCCCCCCCCCCCAGCCCTCCCTCTTCTCTTCTAACCTCTCCATCCACCTCCACCTGGAAGTCAGCCAGCTTTTATAGACCACAGTTAATCATGCCTCCCGGGCTGCCCCTACCCTCCTTCCTGATCCACAGTCACCTCCCTCTAGTCTGTGTTCTGTCACTTGGATGATTGAAGTTCGGGCCTGACCTCTATGGCTCCCCATGCCCAAATGCCCTTCTCCTCCTTTCCTGGGGTCTCCCTGATGCCCTTTTTCTGGTGGTCCATATTGTACTTGTCTCACCCAGCATGACA
This sequence comes from Elephantulus edwardii, assembly GCF_000299155.1. Classification (NCBI taxonomy): domain Eukaryota; kingdom Metazoa; phylum Chordata; class Mammalia; order Macroscelidea; family Macroscelididae; genus Elephantulus; species Elephantulus edwardii. The sequence goes on from NW_006399876.1 coordinate 7,630,813, forward strand.
TTTGGGCACAAATTAGGGTCACAAAGAGACTAAGATTCAATGCCAGCCCAATCCAATAGGGAAAACTTAATCTCAATTAACTAGGCAAGAGCTATAATTCCAGGAGGCAGAGCCCAAGGGAGAAAGGCATGGTCAGCTGGAGGTCAGGGAAGGGGGAACAAGGTCCCAACAAGGACATCATCTACATGCGTGAGGTCAGGTGAGGACCTATCTGCTGGGAACTCATTCCTGCCTTTCTGTCCCTGGGCTTTGAAGACCTGGGAGCATGTGCAGAAGGGTGTGCCTCTAAGACTGACTTGTCATTTCTGGAAGGAGCACAGCCTTGCCCCAGGAGTCAACGTACCCTCAATGTGCTGGGTGGACAGAGCTGACTCTAGATCCCGAGGTACATTATACCCATCAAGTCGCTTTGGGGAAATTATTTGATGTTTAGAACTCAGTTTCCCATTCGCAAAATGGGCATGTGCCTCCCAACTCTCAGCAGGCACCTGTGTTGGGGACCCAAGCTGGACAGAGCTGGACAGTGCACTTGTGTGCAAACTATACACAATAGCCACCACGCGTGCAAGGAGACGGGGTGACCTCACCGAGTGCTGGACACCCCCTATAAGGCAGTGACGAGCTACTGAGTAGGCACCTCCTCCTCAGGGACGCCTCCGAGGAGGCCAGAACCAGAGGGATGAGAGGGAAGAGCTAGTGAGAGGCAAAAACTAGAGCTTTGCTGGCACGTGAAACAGCAAGAAAAAGGAAACAGTGGAGGCTCACAGGGAATAGGGGGCCTTGGTCATCCAGAAGGGCTCCCCGGGTTCGTCAGGACTCTGTCCATCGTGCTATCCAGGGACTTTCAGAGGCCCCCCTCGGCCTCAGGCATCACCCACAACTGGCTTCGCGGGCCCTAGATCCACTAAAGGCCCCCCAACTCTCCTGAAGGTTATTCGGTCCGCGCCCCACCCCGCCCTCCACGCTCACCAGGCCCCGCCCACTAGACACGGATCCCGCCGGCAATGCGGGCCCCGCCCACTGAGGACACGGACCCCGCCCAGTCACCGCGAGCCCCGCCCTCTGAGTAAAGACTCCGCCCCGCCAACACAGGTCCCGCCCCATCACAGCGCTCCTCCCCAGTGCGCATGCGTCTTCGCCTCCGCTGCCAGCTTGGTCACCGAACTTCCTGCAGAGCGGCCGTCTGTCTTGGTTTTTACCGACTGTGTGGTGTGTCTGAATCACGGGCTCGTAGCCCCTACCAAATCCACATTCTGGGCTCTGGCACCTGCCATACGGAGGTGGTAGTTGGGGAAAAACCTGAGCTGGAGTCCTAGCACCACCCCTCACTGCCTGCTGGGGGCCCGGGCGCATTCAGTAACTGCGAAGGAGCCTCGCCTTGAATGTTTCTTCCAGGCCTCACTCGGTTGCTTTGCGGACGGAGAGGATGTGTGTAGGCGCTGCGTTGGGGGGCGACGCCTGGTGTCCTGGGCTTTCTGTGTCCACAGGCATCCTCCGTGGTCTGCATTCGTTTATCCTCTTTCTAATTCCTTTCCTGGGCATTTTCCCCGTGTGTCTGTCCCTCCTCCGTCCTGTCAAGCACAGTCTGGGGGCCGCAGCTGGAGTGGGGTGGACCCCTGGAAGGCGGAAGTTGGGCGGCAGAGCGTAAAACCTCAACGTCGGCGCCCACTCGCTTTCCTGCCCACACGTGGGTGTCGGCTGAAGTTTCCTTCCGGGCTGGGCGCCGAGAGCGGCTGCCGGGGAAGGTGGTGGGAGGGCGGCCTCGCAGCCTGCAGGTGCCAGGCGGGCCCAGCCGTGCTTGGCACGAACCCCCCAGGGAAGCTGGGAACGTCCCTCCCCCAGGGTCAGCTGCATAATTTGCAGCCCTTCCCCCCCCCCCCAGTGCAAGATGAAAATGCGAGAACTCCAGAGTGTTAAAGTAGGCGGGTGACCCCTCTGAGCTCAAGGCCCATGAAGTGAGCCTTGCTAGCCCACAACCCCGCCTTCCTCATACCCCACTCCGGGGCAGATGGCAGTGAGTGAGGGGAAGAGCTACCTAAGGCCAGTCTCCAGGAGCTTCTGGTGGGGTGGGATGGGGGGGTACTGAGTGCCTCCTGAGATCTCTGGTTCACGCGCCGGGTGCCCAGGCATTGCCGGGTGCCCAGGCATTACCAGTTCTGGACCTGCCCCAGACTGGTCATAAGGAAGAGTGGCTCACCTGCCCGCGTCCAGGTGCTCATGTGACACGTGGTGTGTTTACAGAGAGGCTGAGTGGAGAAGGCAGACTCCAGGGCCAGGGCCTAGATTTTACTACTCAAATCACTTTGGGCAAATTACTTAATGTCCCGAGGCTCATTTTCTCCTCTGTCAAATGAGAGAAATCTCAAGAGTGGGGTGGGGTGGGGTGGGGTGGAGTAGGTTGTGAGGATGAATTGAGTTGATGTGTGTAAAGCCCTTAGAATAGGTCCAGCAGAGGTCACCTGTTAACGACATTGTTCTTGCCCACAGAGCACGGAAAGTCCACATTAATCCCTTCTGATGGAAAGCCAGTGAGAAGGGCTATTAGTGGGAGAGATGCAGGCAGGGCTTATGCATACAACCAGCCTATCTGTGTGTGAAAGACTCAAACCCCACCTGCTCCTTCATCTTCGCCTGTCGATGTATTTGAGCCCCTTGTTGTAGCCACCTCTATCAGCTCACCTTCGTAAGGGCCTTTCACTGACCCTCTGCTATCACCAGGCATGATGGACAAGTCTCTCCTGATCACCTGATCACACTCCATGAGACAGGTCGCATCACCTTTGCTTTTAAAAAACACTCCAGCTTTAAGTCAAGAAACTTTTGTTCTAGCAGCACATCTTCTAGTCAGTATTCTTTGACAACACCATAATTTCAGTGCATTAATTCTTCTTTAGTCTTGCTTACCTCTTGTCCTGTTTTACACACGTTTTTAAGCATTTGAACAGTTTAAACTACCATGGCTTGGGTCAGGTGCACTTTCATCTTCAAAGTTACATCTTTGTTCTTGAACATGTTTGCAAAAAATTTGGCCAAGAGCGATATTCTGTTGAATTTCTTGACTACATACCATGGACAGTCAAGGGAACAAACAGGTCTGTATTGGCGCGAATGAAATCAAGTTTCTCCTTGGAGGCAAGGATTTTAAAGCTCCATCTCTCATACTTTGGGCACATGGCCAGGAGGGACCAGTCCTTGGAGAAAGACATCATTCTTGGGAGGCTGGACAGTGTGAGAGGAAGACCCCAGATGAGATGGATTGACTGGGGTAGTAGGGATAAGTGTGTCAAAATCAGTGAGACTGGCTCAAGATAGGGTAGGGTTCAGAGCTATTATTGTACTGCTAGAGTGGCAGGCAACGTGATAGCACATAATGATTTCCATGGACGCTGATTATAGGTCAAAGTAAAATGAAATCCTTCCAAAGTGTGTGAGATGATATTTTACCATCCTTGCCTCTAAGGAGCATCCGGACTACATTTCGTCCAAGACAGATTTTGTTTGTTCTAGCAGTCCATGGAGTATTCAAAATGTGTCAAGATCATAGTCTTTCACTGTTTAATCAGTATGCTGAGAAAATAATTCAAGAAATTGGGTTTAGTGAAGATTGGGGCATCAGAATTGAAGGAAGACTCATCAACAGCCAGCAATATGCAGGCTGTAAAACCCTGACTGCAGGAAGAGGGGTTGAAATAATGACACAGATCTAAGATTACAGCTTTTACTATGAATTACACCTTAACATAGAAAAGTGTCTTCTTCACAACTTGGACAATAAGCAGCATTGTGATAAAGATTGAATTTGTCAAGGATTTCATTTTACCTATAATCAGCGTCCATGGAAATCATGTGCTATCAAGTTGGAAGAGGACATGCTTGAAAAAGCAGAGGAACAGAAACCTAGTATCCCTTTGTTCTGTTGGAATGACTGCTTCTTGGTCTAAGTACAAGTTCCTCATGAGCACAATGATATGTCCTGAAATCCCAGTGTTCTCCACAACTTACCATGATCCACAGTTGAATCTCTGCATAATCAAGAAAACACAGGTAAACTTCTGGTGGACTCTGCTTCCAGCCCAAATGCAGCTGACATCAGCAATGACCCCTTTCATGTTCATGTCCTTTTCTGAAAACAGCCAAAGTTTGGTCAGTTCCCTTTTCATTGTTTCAGCAGTTTTTAAATCATTAGTGGCCACTGAGTCCAGTCCAACTCATAGTGACCCTGTGAACAAGATGAACCTCCTCCTATGTGGCACCTATGTGGCACCGTGCTCATCCTCTCTGACATAGTTAAGCCCATTGCTGTAGTGACTATCAATCTTCTCAAAGGCCTTTCTCCTTTGCTGACCTTCCAAATTTTTTAGCATGATGTCCTTTTCCCAAGGGATAGCCCCCCTTAAAGCAACATGTCCAGATGAAGCTTCAACATCCTTGCCTCTTACAGAATATTCTTGTTGCACTTTCTCCAAGACATATGTTTATTCTTTTGGCAGTCCATAGCATATTTAGTACTCTTCTAACACAGCTCATCCTTATTGTCCAGCTCTCAGACGCAGAGCAAGTGATTGAAAAGACCATGGTTAGAATTGGGCATACCCTAAGTCTTCAAACTGACATTTTTCTTTGGTACTTGTAGAGGTCTCTGACAGCAGATTCCCAATGTACCAAAGACGTCAACTGTGGATTGAAGGAAGATGAAGTCATTGAAAATTTCATCTTTTCTCCATCTGTCATGATGTTGGCCCAGTGGTGAGGAATTTTGTTTTCTTGATGTTGCGATGTAATCTATATTGAAGGCTATATAGTCTTTGATCTTGTGCAACAAGCATTTCAAGTCCTCCTCACTTTGACCAAGCAAGGTTGTGTCTTCTGCACAACACACAGTTCATTGATGAGACTTTCTTCAATCCTGACGCCACACTTTAATTCAGAGTCCAGGTTTTTGTGGCATTTGCTCAGCATACAGTCTGAATAATATGGAGAAAGATTTCTTGATTTTTAATCATGTGCTCTATTCAGACAACAGCTTTCTGGTCTAGGCAGAGATTTGATATGAGCATAATTAAATGTTCTGCAACTCCTAGTCTAAATGGGAATGAAATTATTTTCAGCAAAATTTGACTTACACATGATGTTGTTGATTGCCATTGAGTACGACTCAAAGCAACCCTATGAACAAAAGGCCTGAAGCCTTTTTATAACTATTGTCATTTATTAGAGTTTCCAGAGGCATGTTGTTTAGGATGTGGATGCCACTCCTGCTTACTATTCAATAATTTTAAATCACCGAACATTTTTACATTGTTATGGACCATCACTTATTTTAAATTTTTCAGCAAAATTTTACATGCTTGTAATGTACTTAGTGTACAATTTTACTCATTATGTTGGATCACATTCCTTTGGAATAGGCACTTACCTGAACTCTGGCAGGAGGGCTTGTAAGATACTTGTCTACCAAATTTCTCATGTAGTAAAGACCTTTAGTGTTATCACCATTTGTTGAAACATGTGTTCTATCAACTCCCAGAGCATTTTTTTCAATGCTTTCAGTGCAGTTTGGGACTTCTTCCCTCAGTAACAACAGCTTTTAATCACATACTATATTCTGAAATGGCTGAACATCAAACCTTTGAGCTTTCAGCAAAGATCCACTTAATATTGGTAATGATATTGCTCCTTCTATGTCACCTGAGTCTGGTCTGAGTTCCCTGTTGACATACTACAAAAACAACTACTATGCACACCCATGTTTATCACGGTTTTGTTCACAATAGCAAAGAGTTGGAAACAACCTAAGTGCCCATCAGCAGACGAATGGATAGATAAGTTGTGGCATATTCACACAACAGAATACTATGCTGCACTGAAAAACAAAGAGCTCATGAAATATTCAGAATGGGTATGGGACTGACCTCGGGGTTGGGGGGAGACTGAGAAAGATGGATTCAATAATGTATATAGCATTGAAACAGATAAGGGAGGAAACTGTTTAAAAGGGGTATGTGATTATGTATTTTTGTCATGACAGGAGTCAAGAAGGCTGCATAGTGGAGTGGAGCTGGGGGGAGGGATTGTGTAACAATTAAAGAACTTTTCTTTCATTTTTCAAAGATAAGAGTGAACAGGGTAGGAGGGAGGAAAGGTGGGCAGGGAGAAGAGTGGAACAATGAATGAATGGACATAAAAAATAATCTGTTGAACAGAAAAAAATAACCCAAGAAACCCCCTACTTTTTAATCACCTCCAGCTAAAATTTAGCCTGTGCTATTAAGTTCTACACAACTTCCGTGTTAGAGCTTGAGGACAGCATTACCATGCTTAAGAGTCTGTCCTGTCTTGATGCTGCTCCTGGCTTTACACGGGGGACAGCAGCAGCTGTAGCTTCTAAGTGCTCTGGCAGTGACGGGGATTCACCTGGGAGGCTGCTGGCATGGTCTGGATTCTAGACAATGGTGATTCAGAATAGGGAGACAGGACAGTAATGAAACAAAATTGACACAGATGGGCAGGACGCCTGCACGGTAATGCAGAACCCTCCTAGGTGGCATGCGACATAGGCACATGACCTCCTAGCCCAGAGCCAATACTCACAAAGCTCGGTGGTGGCCAGGATGTGACCAGGGATCAGAGCAAGTTTCTGCTGGAGCCAGCTTGGTGACTGTAGGCTGCTCTGCACATTTAGATGTGGAGGGTGGCCTTGGGGGAGATGGGACAGAACGGTCTTCATAGACTTGTCTCCAAGCCTTTCTGGGATAAGGAAACCTCAGACAGAGTTATTTTACTAGACAGTTGCTAAACGTTTACCTTGCCAAGCCGCCTCTCCTACAGGTGGAGGCTATGGCTGGTGGATTCAAATGGCATGCTTTGGGTTAGCGGTGCAATCTCTTTATCACCAGGCCACTTTGACATGGTAAAACTTGTTTCTAGAAGCAAAATCTCCTTTTTGGGTGGTGGGGGTAAGAGCCAGGGAGTTAGTCCCAGTTCCCAGCAGCTCCACCACAGGGCAACCACGGCTGTGGTCTGGGTGATCACCTGACTTGCTTTCTCAGGTATACACACACACAAAGGCAGAAGTTTAGGTCTTGTTTTTAAAAGCCTTTTTATTAAAAACAAAAAACCCAAATCAAAATATTTCCCACTGGAGGCTATTTCTTTTTTTTCTTTTTAAAAAATTTTATTACACAAATATCTCCCACTCCCACGTGTCGGAGGAAAGACGCCCTTACTCTCTCCAAAACCAACAGTGGGGGCCTTCTTCCTCCATCCCTGGCCCAGAGCAACCCCGACGTGGCGACTGAGATCGTGGAGGGCCGATCCCCTTAATGCTTACATTTAATTTAAAATTTTTAGCACAACATTGGAGATGGACTCTAAATCAGCAACAAAAAATAGATATTTACAGTATTTCTCCAAAAAACAAACAAAAAACACAAGCAAACCCTTAAAACATAGTGACTTTAGGAGTTTTATTTATGGAGCAGTTATTTTTGAATCACCAGGTGATTTTATATTATATATATATAAATTTTCTTCCTTTCTTCTGCGGCTTTGTGCCCGGTGCTTGAAAGACGAAGCAGGGTCTGGTCCAGCATGGAGGGCAGCTCTCCTGGCAGGGCGGGCAAAGAGCAGACTGCAGGAAATGCAAAGGGGCTCCCCAGGCCTCCTTTCCTCCACTAGACCAGACAGCTCTCCCTTCACAGTCCCAAAGAAAAGGACAGCCCAGCAGGGCACCATCCAGCTGCCACTCTAGGCTCCCTTTCCTGCTGACCAGTTATGTGCACGGCAAAATGTGTGTTGTCCAAACTCAAATCAAATGAAACTCAAACCAAACCCCAAATAAACTACCAGCTTGGAGATTTCTGCAGATGTAAAGTCTCAAAAATCAGAGGCACTCTCCCGGCACAATCCCTGCTCCGAGGGGGTCTCTCCACCTCCCTTTTTATCAAAAGACTTAAAAAGCAAACGAAAAAAAGGTTATCTCTTCAGTATTTTCCACAGGAGCAACCGAAAAAAGGCAGGAAGCTTCGAATCATGTCATCAACAATATTACTACTCAGGGTTTTGCTCCATACCCAGGGTTCTTTACAGAGAAGTCCCCTAACTGAGGCACTCGAGAATAAGTCACTGGGATTTCCTCGGAGTTGTAGCCCCAGACTGCTGGGGCCTGGAGGCCAACGGAAGGGGTGGAGGGTCAAGAGAATGGACTGGTGTTTATAAGGTGCAGCCGAGAACCAGCAGATTGAAGAAACGGACACAGGGCCCCACCTCCCGACCCATTTTTCTCTCAGGAAGCCAGTCTGTGCCAGGATCAAAGTTGGGTGAGATGGCAGCAGGGACTCTGCCACATTGCTTTGGAAGGGTGTGGTGGCCTTTCTCCTCTGGCGTGGCTCTCCTCCTGGGAAGAGGAGGGTTAGACTGGGCTCTGGGGCTGGGCCAGAAAGGGCTAGGGCTGCAGGAAGGGGCTTGGGGAGCGCGCTGTGCTATCGATACCCTTACAGACGGGAGCAGAGTGCAAACTTGCATCTATCATTTCTAAGCTCTTGACACAGGCTGCTGCTATGAGCATCTCCTTACACACTTAAATATTGACCCAAAAGAAATTCCGACCTTTCTTTCCTTTTTCTTTTTTTTTTTTTTAAAGTGCAAAAAGCTCTCTGCTGCCCTAGAGAGAAGATCTTTGGACAGGCCGTTCAATGCAAAGTAAAAGGGGGCAGCTGACGGGGCTCACACAGGGCGGTGGAGTGGGGATCCAGGCTCCCCGTCCCTCCACACACACTCAGCACACAGCCACACACACAGAGGCACATGCACACCCCGCCCCTGGCTGCAGGCAGAGGGCAGGGGACTGGATTCTAAGCAGGACCCCACCCATAAGAGCCAGGTCAGTGAGTCACTGGGGCAACACAGCCTAGCACTGGGCAGGGGGAGGCTAGGCTTGGCTGGGAGCCTTGTCCAGTCCCCATTCCCTCTGAGGCCATGTATCCCAGAAAAGCACTCAGTGGGCAAAGCCCAGGACACTGGGAAGGGGCAGTGGAGGACAAAACGGGGCACAAGGGGGATGGTGCCTGTCTCCGGATCTGCCTGGGAAGCAATGCAGCGGGGGTGTCACTGGGGTGGGCAGTTCCAGCTCCTCTGAAGAGCCTCAGTCCTAAATAAGTGCAACAAGGACCTCAGAGAGGAGTGGGGCAGTATAGGGAGAAGGCTGGGTCGGGACCACCTCACTCAACTACTGGGAGCACTGCTGGCATTAAGCGACCGAGAGGAGAGGAGGGCACGCACAGACGTGGACCAGAGGTTTGAACGTCTCAACAGCACCAGTGTGATCTGCACGGGTCTAGCGTTCCTGGAGCTGCATGCTCCTCTTGCATAAGCTGGGAGAGCGTGACAGAGGGGACACACTGGACGCCATAGGAGAGGCTGGCCTCGGGAACGGCACAGGTGAACCTCGAACACACACCTCCCAAGCGGAGGGCCTGGCCCCGTTGGGCGGGCACCTCCCCGCACACAGCTCCTGCTTGCTCCTCAGCTCAATCTGCTACCTCAGGAGTGAAGCAGCCTGGTGTCCAGCCCCCTCCTGCCCCGCCTGTCGGGAAGGGCTCACAGGACAAGAGAGCGAGAGGGGGTGAGGCTGGCCTCAGAGCCCGTGCAGGGTCGGGGAGAGCAGCCCTCCTCGGGAAGTCGGGGAAGATCGTTTCCTGTTCAATCTGGGCTTGGTGTGTCTTAGCTGATCTTCTGGATCAGCTTCTCGTCAGACAGGCAGTAGAGGCTGTTGATGGACAAGTCTGAGATGAAGTGCTCACAGGCTTTCCGTGTGATCTGCTTGCATCCTCGAAGGTCGATCAGGGTGACATTGGCGATACGCCGTAGGTAGATGAGGGTCTGGTCTGTCAACTTATTGCAACCTATGGAAAGGGGACAAGAGACGTGTGCTCAGTACTGCCCCAAATTCTCTTCACCCCTTAGTGCTGTCTCCTTCCCTTGCTCCAAACGATCAACGAAAGCCTGTCTTGTTCATGGCCCTCCCTGCGTCTCCGCCTCAGCCCCACAAGACCAGAAGCAGCAGACCACACACCTGCCATGTTGAGCTCGGTGAGAGAGTAGCGAGTGGAAGACCCGACAGCAGTGAGCAGATTAGAGGATTGGTCTGTAAGGTGGCTGCAGTGACTGAGGTCGAGTCGAGACAGGAGGGGCATGTGGCGAATGATGAGGCGAAGAGTGGCATCTGTGATGTCAAGGCCTGCCAGCCGGAAGTCAGTCATGTTCCGGAGCTTGCTACGATTGTCCTGACCTGCACGGGCAAGAGAAGGAGCCTGGTCCAAACTCTCAACTCTGTAATCCACCCTCCTGCCCCCTCAGAAGACGTCAGCGTGAAGCCCAGCTGCCCAATGCAGTGTGGCCCTCAGGGAGTTAGCCATGTGTGGGGCAGTTTCTAGGAGACCAAACAAGTTTTCTTTCTTCTCTGCGGCTGGCTCGTGCCTCGCTTCTACAGTACAGGGCTGTGTGCAGAATGCTCCGCCCCTTCCCACACTGCAATTCCATTCCAGACTCTCATGCAAACAGCTCTAGACACTCTACCTCAACCAGAAAGCCTTCCCAGACTTCCTTAGGCCTCAAACTCCACTGACCAGAAGACAGACTTCCTCCTCTGTCTGGAGAGTTATCTGCTTGTAAACAGTTAAACTTGCACTTACATCTCAACCACCACTGTACCCACACTTGACTGTTCTTTCTGAGGCTACCAGCTTCCAAGAAGGAAATCTGTCAAAGGAAAAGTGTCACTAGCGCAGCAGAAAAGTGAGAATACCTGGTTTATCAGTTGGTGGAGCCAGCAAGTCTCGAATTTGAGGGTCCTTGATTCCTACTGCCCACCGGAGATCCAGGGTCCTGAGAGGGGGGCAGCTGGAGGTACTGAGGGCCGACACGGCCGACCAGGAGCAGCCCGCCAGGAGGAGGTCTTTCAGTCCTGTAACAGGGGTTAAGAAGTGACATGCAATCACATCTCCCATCATGCCAAACCACCGTAACTCCACAAAGGCTAGGAGATCCTCAGCCCAGGGAAGAGTCCAAGGGTTTCTTCAATGTCTCTTGGTTTCTCTGTTGAAGTGAACACTGTTCCTACCAGAGCAATAGAAGTGAGACCTCCTAGAGAGACATCAAAACGCTGAATAGGGGTTTATAAGCAGCAGACAACGGCCATGTGCCTCTGTCCCCAGTAGGGGCTCTGCTGAGACCTGCTGTCCAGGCCACTGCCTTGAAGTGTGCCGTGTTAAGGTGGCCCATGGGGGAATCTCCTGCTAAGTAGAAAGGCGGCAAGGGTGCAGTACTGCTGCCCTGAAGCAGTTCTAATAAATGTGTCAGCACTGGTCCTCTTTGGGCCTGCTTCCTCTGAGCCTCTGGCAAGATGTGGGCAGCGCTGCTCACCTGGCAGCCTGTTGACAAGCCACGTCAGTTGCTTTTTGGAGATGTTGGTCCAACTGAGGTCAAGGCTGACTGGCTGTTTCTTGATGATGCCGCTGAGAGCCTGGGGCACAATAGCCTTACACCTGCTCAAGTCAATTTTTGTCCAAAGTCTCTTGTCGGAGCACCTGTGATACAAAGAAGAGAACCTGCTATCATGAACCTGATGGCTGTCAAAGGTGCCCCCACAGACTGCTGGAGGTTTCTCGACCCCAAGCACCCCATTCATTCCCCACGATCTTCTAGACAGACTGTTGCTGATTCCCTTTGAGTCGAGCATGACTCAAGAGACCCTATGAATAGAAGTCCTGAAGCCCCTCTACAACTATGACATTTATCACAGTTCATCGAGTTTCAGGAGGCATGCTGTTTAAGAAGTGGATGCCACTCCTGCTTCCAAAGGAGGACAATATCCTATCATTTTTTGCTTCAGAGAACAGTTTGTCCTTGATAGCAACTAGATACTGCATAACCTCTATGTTAGCAAATGCTGTGACCAGCTGACTCCGACTTACTTTTGAGAACGTGACAAATAACATACAGGGCCTGTTCACTGGCAAGGCTCAGGGTGTATACTGGGAACATTAGGAAGACTCTTCTTGCCCTGTGAGGTGCCTAGGTTGGCCTCTACCTCTCCCTTATTAATCAACCCCAGATACCTGAAAGGCAAGTTTCTACTCAGCCCACCCACGGCTCACTTAACAATTAGATTGAGAACTGGAGCCCACACTGGGTCAGGCTGAGAGGCAGAAGCCTTAGTGTTCCCTGCTGGCTCCTCGCTAGCTCAGACCAGAACCGGAGGGGGGCTGCCCTACTGTGGCAGTGCCCAAGTCCACGCCCCACGGATAGTATGGCATGTTCCTGCTTCCTGTCTCATCGCCTCTGCCTTCATGAGAGGCTGGCTGGTGGGAATGGGGAGAAGCAGATGATGCGAGGTTCCCAGGTTTCTGTGTGCAATCAAGAGGCACTAACCATGCAAGGAAACACTAAGAAAATGTGGGTGAACTTCGTGAGTTTGGACTGTTTGCAAAGAGGAATTTTTTAGAAAGTCTTTTCAAGCCTCAAAAACTTGACTGCTGGTTAGAGAAGGGAACCGGATCTGCATATACTTTAGGGATGACAATGAACATTCATTTGGAAAAGCTTGTCTAGCAACTTCTCTTGCTAGCTGGAGGATATGTGAAGGTGGAGACTTAAATGGAATCACCCTGTTGTTAGGAGCAGAATGGGTACCCTGTTCTCATCTGTGCTGAGTCCAGAAGACTGGGGAAAACACATTTGGCTCCCAAGATTATAGAAGTCTGGTACAATCCCCTAAATCAGTTTCCCACCCCTAATAATGAGGCGTAGTGTTAGGGAGCTGTGCTGCCAACCCAAAGGCATGCAGTTCAAATTCCTCAGCTACTTCACAGCAATCTCCTCTCATGCGACTTACTGCCTCTAAAAATCCGCTGGAGGGTCAGTTCCAATTCGACAGTACATCACAATAATAATGACAAAGGGGAAAGTTCAGAGCAGGAAGAGAGGGCAACAGACTGCATTTCCCCAGTCATGTCTGCAGACACAAGAGGGGTTTCTCCATGTTTAACAGGATACCCTGTCTAGGAAATGGCAGGGATGACTCCCTTCATACAGGAATCAATATGCCTTCAGAGGGCAAAGGGTACACGGTTTTCTTGGGGAAAACCTGGCGCTTACTCCCATCCCTGTTTCTGGGTCCCTGTGCCCTGCTCACCATTTATACCACGTCTTGCACACTCGCATACATTCACAAAGTTCTCTGCGGCCGAGGTAGCGGAAGACAGACATCCAGACTTCTCGCTGCATCCAGCTCTCATCTCCATCCTGAGCCCAGCTTCCTCGACCGTTCAGCCTGGCCGCACCCCCCTCTTCTGCACTGTCATCATCCTCGTCTGCCTCCTCCTCTTCCTCCTCCTCTCCTCCCAGCCCATCGTCATCCCCACGCTGGGGCGCTCGAGCTGGGCAGTGCTGCACGAGCACACGGGGCGAGTGGCGAAGGTTGCCAGAGGAGGCTGTGATGGCCTGCAGCTTGGGCACAATCGATGTCCCATGGAGCTCTTTGGTGGGCCTCTGCAGTGTGACGGTGAGGTACGACCCCCGGATCTTGGCTTTCTCAACCTCAGATAGCTCCTTTTTGCCGCTCGGATTGTTCTCCTTTTCCCGTACCATGGTGCGCTCGGTGGCCTGCAGCCTCAGTAACTGCCGCCGCTTGAAGCGCTCATCACGGCTGGCACTGTGGTGGTCACTTGGGCCAGCCCCAGGTGATGACCGAGTCACCATACCCCGAGGGGACACGGGGTCATGGATGAGCTGCAACATGGAAGTTGGGGAGTGGGGTGGGGGTGTGAGTGGCTCGTCACAGCTCCGCAAAGGCCGCAAAACTTTGGCTTGCACGGCTTCATCGTCACTTTCTTCCATTTTCCGCTTCTACAAAACAGACCCAGGAAAACAACATCAGAGTCTCTTCCCTTCCAAACCCTCAGAACTTACTGTGGCACTCAGATATCAGACAGAAGCATCACCACTGGTTCTCTAGGAACCAGGTGCATCCATGCGAGGGTGGTCTTCTTGGAATCTGTCATCCAGAGTCCAGAAACCAGAGCCCCAGTGCCCACCTGTGCTCAGCAGAGCAGATCACAGAGCAAAATGCTCTAAGTGGGCCATCTGAGAAAGTGACCTGTGTGCACGTACACAGCACTGGCAGTAGGATATGAGGCTCCTCAATTTCACACATATTCCATATTTCCCTTGCGACTTCTGAACTATCATTTCTTGGGTTAAAATAGGTGTCACAGAGACTACAACAGCACGGTTCTGTGCTATGACAACTTTCAAACCAATCTCTTTCCAGTGGTGGAGGAAAACCAGCAGCCACAGGCAGCGTGACCCAGGACGCTGGCTACAAGGACAGTCACTGCTCAGGCTCTTGGCTCTCCCAGTTTTGTGGCTGCTCCTTCCCATCAGCACTCATCCGGTCCCTGGACAGTGTCCTCCGTGAGAGAGGGGAGAAGCTACGAGAAGCTGCACAGGCGCTGGCGGAGGAGACCTAACGCAGCACTCTCGTGAAGGACCACAGCCTTGCCCGGTGGCAGGCTTGTTCTGCTTCAGGCCCGCCCTGGAAAGGCTGACACATGAATCGGCTCAACAACTTGTTTCACTTGGGACATCAGATTTTTCTGAAGAAGCTGTTTTATGGCCCTAAACAAGCCCGGTTCTTAGTGCTTTCAAGAATGAAAGCAGAGAGCAGGGAGAGTCCCTCAGCACCTTCTCCATTTCCACACAGTGCACCTGCTATCACAGGCCGTGGTGACTGCCGCCCAGCCGGCCACTTCGTTCTGGCCCAAGGCAACTCTTGCCTGGACAGGCCCAAGTAACCAAAGTTTGTGGGACCCTCAGATATTACTGGTGGCCATTATGGCTGGTAGGCCCAGCTGCTAAGGTCATGGCACTGGTCTCTTCTACGGTGGGGCAGTCCTGACAGAACCTATCTAGGGAATGGGAAGCACTTTCCACAAAACCACCAAGGTGAAAATGACAAACATGAACTTGCTTAACTGGAAACTTCAGTACACAGCTTTATTTCCTGCTGCCTGACTCGCTCACAGTATGGCCCACACCTCAACAACCCAGCGTGACTCCTCTTTCCAGAGCCCTATAGATGAGAAAGCAAGTCCACAGTGTTCTGACGTCACCACTCCTTCCTTCTTCTCACACGTGTGCTGAGGAAGGGCCTTACCTGGGCTTTCTCTGAGCTGTCTTCCTGGTAGCACTTTGGGCACTCCCAGCAATTTGGCAATTCCTCATTAAGCAACCCCTCTCCATCCATCTGTAGGCAAAGAGGGATGTTACTGAGAAGGCTGTCTCTTCAGCCTTCCCTATCAAACAATAACAAAACCACTGTGTGTGAGAACCATGAGAGAGAGCCAAGCTGAGAGCCCACTCCAGAGCAAGCCAACTGCAGAGGTCTACGGAGGAGTCTGAAGGGCACTGTCACCACCTTGGCCTTTGGGAAACTAGTCACCCTGACACTGGGTTCACCCAATGGGGGGCTCCATGAGGAATTCCAGATGCTTGCAGCAACTGGGTCTCGTCTCTTCAAGGTCTTATATGTCACTTTGAAAAAGGAACTGAACCTCTAGGAACAGGGCTGTGATACTTAGCAGGGCTTTGACCTACTTTCCCACAACTGAAGCAGAATCTCTATTCTAAAGCTCTAAGAATTACCTGGAGATCTTGTTAAACGTAGATTGTGACACAGTATAACTAGAGTGGAAATCATGGTTAGCTTATGACTGTTAGTTAGAGACTACAGAGATGAAGTCTCCTGAGTTTGTGTTCCCAACTGTAAAATGGGGATAAATAGTAAGACGCACTTTATAGGGTTATGATAAGGATAAAATATATTAACAATGGCAGGCATGAAAATATTTTTTTAAGTAACCATTCTTGGTTAAATAGCAGTAACATCCCATTTTATCAAATTCATGCATATTTCCCGTATTTTGATCAGTCTAGTAACTGACGTCTTATTAATCATTGTCAGTCAGGTGGCAGTGATGACTCAGGTGACACCCTGAAGGCCAAGAAGCCTGGCATTAATTCACTCTGACCCAAGAACACAGCTCCAACTTCACTGAACATTAAAGATCCAACAGAAAAATCCTCAGGAAAGAGGTTCTCTGCCCTGACTATGTGTAAGAGTTACCAGGGAAGTTTTTGGAGAAACATCAAAGAATTGAGTCAATCTCGTATTAAGGTCTGAATTGCATCAGTATTTCCTTGACAGCCTGGGGACTCCAAACACACATTGCAGAAGTCTACTTGTAAGGTCCTCAGAGTGAACCTGACACCTAAATAAAGGTGGGAAATTGTCATGGGGCTCATTTCTCACAGGAAGGACAGTGGCAACCTCTCTTAAAGGTGTTCTCTCCTCAGTGGCTCCACTCAGTATCTTTAAATATTCCAACAGCGGAGACTTCAGACATTCATTAAGCCTGTATTCACCTGGAGGCAGCCAGGATGAACTATCTCGTTGCAGATACAGCATTCCATGAGTTTCTTTTCAAAGTCCTGTGTCTCTTCATTCTGATCCACCTCTCCACAGAGAGAACACGTGACGGAGTGAGGGAGCCTAGGCTGAGGAGGACAAAGACCGAGACTTAGAGTCTTATCATTTCAGTCTCCCATTAACTGAAGATAGGTGATTTAGTCCTCTTGGGTCTCTAACCAAAACAGACTGGATGCTGCTGAGTCAATTCTACGAATATCAGAGTGGAACTGTGTCCTCTAGGGTTCTCAATGGCTGTGATCCTCTGGAAGG
Organism: Elephantulus edwardii; assembly: GCF_000299155.1. Classification (NCBI taxonomy): domain Eukaryota; kingdom Metazoa; phylum Chordata; class Mammalia; order Macroscelidea; family Macroscelididae; genus Elephantulus; species Elephantulus edwardii. Next base: position 7,647,611 of record NW_006399876.1, read on the forward strand.
AGATGGCCACAGCTTACTGCAAAGGGACCTCTGGGAGAGAGTGAACCACCAACCTTTCAGTAACTGAGGACTTAACCCTATCAGAGTCATTCACAGACTTAAAAAAAAGAGAGAACCAGCTGCTGAATCCAGAGACCACTAGAGACTAGTTTATTTCTCAACTGTCCTTTTAGCTGACTGGTCCTTGGTCTGATAGAGGGCAGTGATGTGCCCTTCAAATGCTGGTCTCTTGTTTAAAAACTGGCTAAGACTGAAAGATGAGAATGTCTTCAGTGCTAGATACCTTTCTTCTGAACACAGGGAGCAGACAGATAAAATAAACAAGGAGGGGGCAGAATAAAGGTCTATCTTTCCCTTTCTAAGTCCAAGACTTCTGTGCTACACTAGCTGTAGATTGTGACAATGGGGCAGGACAGGGCAAGCTTCCAATCTGTTGTTCACAGGGTCACTCTCTGTCCTAGTCGGTTTGATGCCACTTCACCAGCTGCATTTCAGCCCTTGTAGCCGCCCCCGATTCTTTACCAGCAGATCACTCACTGCTAAGCACTGCCGAAGAACACAGGACTGCTTCATGCGCCCCGGGCCCCCGAACTTCTTCATGTCCCTGCAGTAGTGGCAAACACCACACTCCCCTTGCACACAGGCTTTGCATTTTCGACAGCGAACTCGTCTTCGCCTGGCTCCTGACACAATCGGGGAGGCAGCAGCTGGCCTCACAGGTGTTAGCCGTGGAGCTGGCTTCATGGTGTGTGGCTTTGTGATGGGGATGGCAGGAACCCGCACCTTTGGCCTGGAGGGGAATTTAAGCTGCAAAGAGAAAAAAACAGAGGTCACTTATCTAAGGCAGTTTTAAGGCATGACAACGGTGAATTTCAGAGTTAAATACCTTGTTTAGAAAGTTAGTAACTATGGCCCCTCAGCTGTTCGACGTAAAGAAAACCCCGGGAACACAGTTATGCTTACTTGGTGCACGTATGGTGGCTGCTGTCATGCTACAACAGCAGAACCGCGAGGCTGTAACAGAGACTACATGGCCTGCAAAACCTGCGGTATTTACTATTTGGAACATTATGGAAAAGTTGGCCAGCCCTGTCCGAACCTCTTCACCTGCCTCTTCAGCCACATCCCTGCGATTCTGCTGAGCTGTTAAGATCTTTTCTTCCTTCAACCTTCCTGGTTAATGGCTCACCATGTATTAAGACCCCAATATTTCTTATCCAGAATTCTACTACACAGAATATACTCCCAAATGAGATAGTATCAATTGGAAGAGGGGAGTCTCATTAATCTCTTTCGTTCCTAAATCCCAAGCACATGGCCCGGTACCAGCTGGATTCCCTGCTGAAGAGTTGAATTTCTACCCCAGATAAACTGAGCGAGAACCAACATTTTAACCAAGGTCCTCAGGTGATCCTTACAGAGCTACGTGTATACACAAGAATCACCTGAGGATTTTGCTCAAGGCCCTTCTGATTCAGTTTATCTGGGGTAAAAGGCGAATCCTCAGCCCTACTACAGAGCAGACACCCCAGTAACATTTAAGTGTATTAAAAGTCTCCTGAGTATTCATTTATAATTTTAGTACTTATATTTACTCTGGTGACCTTTTCAAGGACAAAGTCTGTATTTCTTAAAAATTCTTTAATTGCCCAATTTAAACAAACTTTAAACTTATTTCTCTTTTTCAAATTTTATTATTTTTGTGTGTATACCGTCAAAACAGATCTGACTGGTACAGGAGAATTGTTCCCCCTTTTCCAGCAGAGCATCTGGTGGATTTGAACTGTGCACCTCTGGGATTGCAGTGTATCTTCTTGCCACTAGGCCACCAGAGCTCGCTTTAAACTTATTTCTAACACAAAATATTCAACTGTCAAACGTGATGGAATTATTCTGAAGCAGGTCTCATGTAGCCAGGCAGAAGCCAGGTGCAAAGGTGGTTCTTTAAAGGCACAGCTTTCTGCCACACACTTTTACATTCTGCCTAAACACCCCTGGATTATGAGAACTTTGCAAGTTTCTGATGGGGACCAGTAAAAGGGGCCTGGTTTCTTTGCCTGACTAATGCAGGCAGGATTTTCTCACTATTATTTAACAAATAACCCTGACAAAGGACACTAGGGGAAAATATTACCCACGACCTAACTGAACAGGCCTTAAAATTCCCAAGTGACAATGTATCAGCTGATAGACAACTTCTTCTCCTTTCAATTCCATACTGAAAAGTCCAAATTCAGAGGGATATTGACAGCATGGTCTCTGCAAAGTAGAAACTCACTCACACTCATTTTAAGATCTTATCTATGGGAACCACTGGTCAGAGGACAGAACTGGTCCTTTTTGCAGTGCAAATGCACACACTGGCATCTGAAACTAGAAGGCAGAACCCAGTCTGATATGATAGCTCTGTTAAGACAGTCACCTCCAAAGATAGCCAATTACCCTGACCCAAGAGCCAATGCAGAATGGAGTAATGATTTTCTGTCAGTTTGTATTAATGTGCTCAAAACTGTTGTTTTTCCTCCTGGAATGGCAATGGTTGGCCAGCAAATGCTGAAGACCACACAGGATAGTTTCTTACCTTATCCCTTTTTGGCCACTGGACTATAGGGACTCCAGTGAGGGCTAACTTGGGATCGCTGTTTGCAAGCTCTTCCAACAAAATCTACAGGAGATAAGAGCGAAGAGGAGAAAGCAGAGCATTGTGAGCAAATAGGCAGTCAGCCCGTCCCAATAGCATTCAGACTTAGCACGAGACTCCCAGTACCAAGTAGTAGGCTGACTACAGCCCATATTTTCACTTCACAGAAAGACTGACTTGCAAAACCAGTACATTACAGATGAGAGAGAAAATTTGAATATAATGTGTCAAGCATTTACCTTGCTCTCAACTCCTTACCGTGTCACCCCTGCACTGTTTAAATTTACTCTCAAGTAATCAAGTACTGTGACAAAAGCTACCTGTCGTGCAGATCACCCCTCCTCTTATCTACAGCATCTAATGAACACCGACAAGTCGTGAATAAATGGATTCATTGTTGAGTGGACGACCTTCCAGGGGCTGGAAACCACTCGGCAGATTATCGTCCAGCTTAAACCACTGGCTTTGGGTTGGCAGCAAAACCCCATATTCATGAAGCCACCAGAGAGTCCTAACAGGTAGTGAGTAGTAGTGACCTCATGTTGCAGATGCAATCAAGTGACAAAGAATTATTGCTTACATCAAGATATAAACACCAGAGGTCCAGTGTCTTGATCCAACCCAGGCTGTTCTTCTAAAAGTGACTACAGACACCTCAGTCTCAAACCAAACCCCTATTTCACCCCCAAAATCCCAATAAACACAAAGTCGATTAGAACTGCATTTGATCCCATAAACTGGGCAAGTGCACTCTTCAGGGTGATAGTCCCCATGGCTTCAGCCAATCTAGCTTTAAAGACTTGAGGGGCAATGCCACAGTCTAGAACGCCACCTAAGTGAATCACACGAACTAAGTGTTATTGAAAACTAACCTTTTATGTTTGAGACAGATATTTCCGAAGCCCAAACCTCTTAGCTAATGCAATTCCTCTTCTGACCTCAGGTGCCCTAAGGCAGTGGCACCAGCAGAAGGCAGCCCAAGAGACCAGTTACACCATTCCTTTCTGGCTGTTGTCGACAGTACAGGATATTAACTGCTTTAGAGAAAATGGAACTTTGATCCTGGTAGGGTCAGTGTGCCTGTATTATCTTTAAAAAGCACCATCATCATCCTGTACACCTGGAGACTGTGGAGAACTCTTCTGAAGGGAGTGGAATTCTGAGATCAAGCTCTTTTATCCTCAGACCAAGGATAAAGGGCTGGGAAAGACCCTTTACCTCAAACCAAAGAAACTCCTTCACCAAGACTTCCTTTGCCAAGTCTCCAGATGCCTCTCACCCTCCCCCAAACGGATTTCGTTTGCAGCCGTTTTATTTACTTCGAGTTGCTATGGTACCCTATTCTGGAGCCTCCTGTTAACACCACACTGCGTGGGGGTGAAGAGGCGGGGTGTGTGCCACGTGGGGCAAGGCTCTGGTATGGTCTCCTGGTCTCCCCAGGGTGAAAATCTAGGTCCATTCAAATGGTGTGCTGGGAGTGCCCAGCTCCCCTCCCCCACCCCCTGCTCCAAGCAGGACTCTGCCCATTTCCTCTGCCTGGGAGCCGCACTGTCCACAAACAGGGACTTTCCACTCTCAGCAAAACAGACTGCACCGAGCTGAAGGCGGTTTAGCTGTGCTCACGTACCAAGTCTAACTACCTGCAGAATCTGCGGGGGAATTGGGCGGCGGGTGGTCAAACTGTCTGCAGGGGACAGGTATGCATACATCCGGACTTGGGGACTGGGTGAGTGTGGGGGTAGCGGCATGCAGATCTCCTCCCAAGCCCAGCCGGATTCAGCTGGCCCACTCAACAGAGCACGCCCTGCCGGCTGGAGATGAGGCACTTCCCCAACCATATAAAGAAACCACCACCCTCACCAGAGGGGCTTGGGGTGCAAGGGCACCGGAATGGGGGGTGGAATGTGCCACCTCTCCCGCTTCTGCTAGAACATATTAACCCAAAGGATCACAGGAAGGAGACAGAGGATGTCTGGGTGAGGGGGAAAGAGTCCCCAAAGCAGAGCGACCCAGTTCAAAGCACGTTCTACCAGGTGAAGAAAAAGCGCAGTGACGGCTCGACCACCCAAAGTCCCACAGCCACGTCCTGGGAGAGCCCCGCAGTCAGCTCTTCCGCCTTTTGGCTGAGACAGTGTCCACTGTCAGACAACACCCCGTATCAGAAAAGGCTGCCGCCCGCCTGCCTGACCTTGCGTCTGCTCGCTGGGAGCTGCCGAGGCTCTAGGGTGAAGTTTCTTCAGCGTCTTTGTTTTGCTTTCTGTGTCGGAAGTTGTGTGGAAGGAGTTGGATTGTATGCCGTCAGGAAAATCCCGCTTTACTTGAGCATTCTGGAATCTCCCCAAGCACCGAGGCAGGCCGCCTGGCTGGAGCCCTGCAGGCTGCCCGAGGAGCCGCTGGCCGCCCCAGCTCCCTGCCAGCCTCGGCTCGCGCGGCTTCCTGTGCCTGCGAACAATGCTGCTGCGTCACCCACATGCAGCTCCCAGAAATGCTTTGCAACGGAAGGCGGCAGGCGGGGAGCCGAGCGAGCCGCGGCCCAGGCTGCAGCAGCCGGGAGGGAGGAGGCGGAGGCGGCGTGCTCGGGGCGCCCCTTCGCCATTGGAGGAGCCGCGGGAGGGCCGCCCGCCACCGCCCTGCAATCGGAGAAGCCGCGGCCGGCCGGCTGGGCCGACTCCACCAGGCGCCAGCGGGAAAGGACGGCTTTAACCCCTTCCGCATCTCGTCCCACATTTGTCCTTGTGTGGATCACACCATTCCCTGATGGGCCACCTCTTGCTGTCACAGTGAAGGCGTTAGCTGGCCAGACGCACTCAGTTCTCCCTCTCCTTGGCCCCCAAGGGTGGGCTAGGCACGCACACCCCCCTCCTGCGGGTGCAGAGCCCCAGACTGTCCTCTCTTCCGGACATACACGACTTGCCTGCCCGCACTGACAGTGCAGCCCAAACTATTCCAGAACTGGCATATATGCTTCGGGAAAATCCTTCAGAAATGACACATTTCAACCAATACTGAGATATTCAATAAAGTATGTCTGTTTAATACCAATGACTTCTACAACAGATGCCTCTGCTTACGAGTAGCACCTCACCCAACCCAAGAAGCAGCAATGGCTCTGAGCCCTCAAAGGAGTCCTGGGGTGGGGGGAATGACTGCTAATGGGAAAACCAGGGTTCAAACCCACCATCAAAACTACACTTCAGAAAAACCTTACGAGGCAGTTCTACTTGGTCACATGAAGTTGCCATGAGACCTTACAACATGTAGCCGCTCTTTCTAGCTCAACAGAGAGCGCCCTCTGACCCAGTGCTGGAGGCCGGTGAACACGCGCAGAACCCCCAAACCCCCCCACCAGCCTCCCATGACTTTTGAAGTTGACGCTCTCCAGGGGAGTGCCCCGCCCCTCCGGCCAGACCAGACTCCCAGGATTTCCGGTTCTATTCAAATTTGGCCAGCGGGCTCCTCAAGCCCCCTTTCTGCTGGCCACTCCATCAATGGTAAAAGTAGGTTGATGACATGCTGCTGGTCTTAGCATTCTGGGCCTGGGTCTGTCATTTTAAGCCTCTGGAAACTAGGCTTTTATTTGAACATACGGATGTTGACAAAAACATGTCAGGTCACGCACTTATTTCTAAAACTTGTTAAAACACGTTTCTGGAGGTGAGGTTGGGGACCTACCAGGCTTTCTGGGATGCTGGTCTTCAGGGCTAGTGAACTGTTGCAGTGGTTTACCTGATGGAGAAAGTCCTTCCTGGAGATGTTTCTTTGGTCATGCCAAACGTCTTACACGTTAACATAAGACTCAAAGACCCATGTTTATGATGTCTAAAGCCTCTGAATGGTGATCTAGCTCTTCAACAATGGAAATTATTTTGGTGCTCAGAGCTATCTAATCCAGAGGGATGGTGAGAGGACAGGCTAAAGGGGCTGGTGGATTTAAAACGCTGACCTTTAGTTAGCAGTTCAATACATACTGCACTGCACTTTAGGAATCCCTGGGAGTGCTGATGGTCTAGGGGTAAGGAGCTGCTCTGTCAACACAAAGGTTGAATCCACCAGGGGCCATCTCTCCCTCATGGTTACTTCTGAAAACCCACTGGGGGAGAGGGGTCAGCTAGGAGTCAGTTCTGACTTGAAGGTACATGAAGATGACAATCTGGATTCTTTACAGGCCATTAGGAAGAAAAAAAACCAGACAGAGCACTAGGGAACTCATTCTAGGTGTCTGAAATGACCAGTGAGGGCAGTGACTGTAAGATGGCACAGGACTCTGCAGGGTTTCACTGCAGTGTGCACGGTTGCTGTGTCAGTTAATGAGAGAGTATCTAACAACAACAACAACAACAACAACAACAACAACAACAATTTTCTCCTCCTAACTCTTAAGTGAAAGAGAAGCACCAGTAATCAGAATTAGTAACAACATGGCATGAGCATGAAAATATCTTAAAGAATTATATTTTAATCTCACACAGCCCATAACTGAGTTACAGTGTTTAAAACTTTCTACTCTGTTGATTGCCTTTGAATCAAGCACGATTCATAGCGACCCTACGAACAAAAGGCCTGAAGTCCCTCTACAATGGACATTTATCCAAGTTTCTAAAGCTTCCAGAGGCATGTTATTTAGGAAGTGGATGCCACTCCTGCTTCCAAATCTATCACAGTATGTTACAGTTGTTAGGTGCCTGTGATGTATCGTGATCCTATGTACAGCAGCTCTGAACACTTTCCTGTCCTGAGCCAGTCTCACTAATTCCAATACACCAACCTCCATCGCCCCAGTTACTCTATCAATCCATCTCATGCGGGGTCTTCCTCTCATCCACCCTTCCGAGAATGATATTATTCTCCAAAGACAGGTATCTCCTGGTCATGTGCCCAAGTAAGTGAGGCAGAGCATCAAAATCCTAGCCTCCAAGGAGAGACTTGGTTTCACCCTCTCCAAGACAGACCTACTTGTTTTCTTGGCAGTCCATGGTATGTTCAAGACTCTTCTCTAGCACCACAACTCGAAGACATCTATTATTCTTCTGTCATTCTTAGTCACTGTCCAAGCATAACAAGTACTTGAGAAGACCATGCCTGGATTAGGCGCACCTTTGTATCTAGACTCACATCACTGCTCTTCAGCACTCTGGAGAGGTCCAGGACAGATTTCCCCAATGCAATTAATCTTTTGATTTCCTGACAGCTGTGGATTGTAGGTCCAAGCAAGCTGTAATTGCTAACAACCTCAATCTCTTCTCCATCTGCCGACTGGCCCAGTGGTGAGAATCTTTGTCTTGATGTTGAGCTTCAATCCATATTAAAGACTACAGTCCTTGACGTTTTGCAGCCAAGTGCTTCAGGTCTTCTTCAGTTTCAGCAAGTAAGATTGTGTCATCCGTATATTGTAGGTTGTTAATGAGTCTTCCTCCAATTTTGATGCTACACTCCTCCTCATAAAGCCCTGCTTTCCAAATGATCTGTTCTGTATACCGATTGAAAAGGTATAGGACCAGGATGCATCCCTGATGCATTTCCTTCCTGACTTTGAACCATGCAGTCTTTTCCTTGCTCTGTTCTGAGGACGGCTTCTTGGTCCAAGTATAGGTTTTGTGTAAGCACAATCTAGTGTTCTGAGATTCCCATTTTCCTCAAGGTTGTTGCTGTTATGTGCCATCGAGTCATTTGCGACTCATAGCTACCCTATGTACAAGAGCTCTAAACGCCGTTCTATTCTGTGCCAAGCCAACCCTCAAAGGCACTCATTCCCACCACTCCAGTCACAGAATTGATCCATCTCATCAAAGGTCTTCCTCTCCTTCGCCGCCCCTCTACTATACCAAACACGTCCCTCTCCAAGGTTAGCCACGATTTATCGTGATCCAGTCAAATGCCTTTGCATAGTCAATGAAACACAGATATTCTTAGGTACTTTCGGCAAAGATCAATCTGACACTGGCAATAATGTCCCTAGAGCCACAACCTCTTCTAAACCTAGTCTGTATTTCTGGTAGTTCTCTGTCAATGTACTGTTCAAGTTTTTTTTCTGGATAATCTTTAGCAGGATTTTGTTAGTGTGTGATAATAGTGATACTGTTCGATGATTTCCACACTCTGTTGGGTCACCTTTTTTTTGGAATGGGAATAAATATGGATCTCTTCCAGTCAGTTGGCCAATTAGTTGTCCTCCAGATTTCTTGGAACAACTTGATGAGCACATGCAGGGTAGCATCTGTTTGCTGAAATACATCAATTGGTATTTCATCAATTCCTGGGGCTTTATTTTTCCCAAGTCCTTCAGAGCAGCCTGTATTTACTCCATCACCTTTGCCTCATGCTCATATATGTTGTTTCTTGAAATTTTTCTGTGTCAGCCAATTCTTTTTGGTATAGTGACTCTGTATACTCCATCTGCTTTTTTTTTTTTAAATGGAGGCCTTCCAGGGAAACCCGGAAGGCCTGCTAGACAAATTCAAAAAGAGCTGTAACACTACTCCATCTGCTTTTAATGCTTCTAGAATCATTCAATATTCTGCCCATAACATGCTTAAGCATTGCAACTCATGGCTTGAATTTATTCTTTAGTTCTTTGAGCTTAAGAAATGCTGAGCAAGTTCGGCCCTTCTGATTTTGACTCCAGCTCCTTGAACATTTCTCTATAATATTCTGCCTTGTCTTCCCAAGGGGCCCTTTGAAATCTTCTATTCAACTCCTTAACTTCTTGATTTCTTTCTTCCCTTTACTTTGGCTTCTTGGCGCGCTAGTGCAATATTAAGAATCTCTTCTGACATTCATTTTGGTCTTTTTCCTTTTAGTAATGACTTTTTGCATTTTTTATAAATGATATTCTTGATATCTTCCCACAGCTTATCTTGTCTTCATTCATTAGCGTTCAAGGCCTCAAACCTTTTCCTGAGTTGGTTTTTAAATTCATGGGAGATAAACTCAAGGTCAAATTTTGATTCCTGTGGATATAACTTAACTTTCTTTAGTTTTAATTTGAACTTGCATATACTCAGAACATGTAAATTACTTTATTAGAAAAATCTACAAATGATGTTTTATTTGTACAGGTTACTTTATTAAGAAAACATCTGGTTTAGTGGACTAAAAGCTATTATTCTGGATTTTTCACCAGCTAGCTCTTCAATTCATTACTATCATACTCATTTTCCAAAATATCAACTGAAGACAATTTTTTGTATTCACCAATTATTCTAATGGCTTCAGTCTTATCATACCCCTGGGATGAAGTTTTGTGTCAATTTTTAGATCACAGCGACAGCTTCCTGGGTAGAAGTAGTAGTGCTTTACTATATCCTAAAGAATTTGAAAAATCAGAAACTGAGAGCTTTTTCACTTATGTATGCGGTCATTAACATGTGTCTTCTAACAGGAACGTTTAAGTGGGAAACTGGGGAAGTCAACTGGCATTCCCGCTCTCAGGTAAGAGATGACTACCCTTCCCTAGTTGTTCCAAGTCATGTCAGCAACTGGAAACCTTCAGGGCACATGCTTTCATGGCCACCGAGGGTGGACTGTAAGCCAGGTGAGGGCCGAGACCACAGCCTGGTTGTCCGCTTTCTCTTGACAATAAGCTTGACTGCTGGCACAGAGCAAGCAGCCACCACTGCATGCATTCTTCACAGTGGAGATTAAAAAAAGATTTTAACATTTTCCCCGTAATAATGCTATTTAAGTAAGCACTTTACTAACATCATCCTTAATTTACCCAATAACCTCACTGAAGCAGATACAGTTTAACTGAGAAAGAAACAATGTTTGCAAATACAGGCAATGACTGGCAGGCTCCTCAAAATGTTTCAGAGAAAACAGGAAGAAGTAAAGAGGTTAACAACACTGAATTAGTTCTGTTGAGGCAGCCAGATAAATTGATAGTAAGACTCTTCTTATACAGACCCATCTTGTTTCGCTGAGCTTCAGTTCTGGCATTCTTCATACACTGAAGGTTCATGGCAACCCTGCCTTGAGGAAATTTGTTGATGCCATTTCTCCCAACAGCACTCACTGTGTGTCTCGATCCCCTTATGGTAATTCTCACACTGTCCATCCTGCTATTGCATGCTTTGATAAGACGAGAGTAGTGTACACATGTCTTTTACATGCAATGGGAACCAAACCATACATGTGACTGGCTTAACAGTGGCATCTGCTTTATTGTCAAGGTCCAGAAACAAACCTATAATAGCTCTCCATGCTGTATCTCTAAGTGCAAATATGAAAAGCTTCTTTATTACCAAAATAAACATGAACTGAACAATAAAGTCTGATTAAAAACTCAAAGTCTTGAGATGCGGCACCACTGAAGTAATTTCTTTCTTGATTAATCAAAATTCAAAACACTATTAAGGAGTGAAGATGAGGAGGCTTGCTTGACTTTTGGGAAGGAGCTGCAAGTTGGTATTTCAACTGGTACATATGAATGTCTGGATCTTTTAAACGGATGTTAAAATTGAGTTAAAGGTCACCTAAATTGTCTTTACTGTCAACCCCCACCCCCAACCTCCACACACAACTAAACGCATATGTCTTCCAGGTACATCTCACCACCACTCTACTGGGACCACTGTTGGCAGTTGGTGGGCACCCCTCCAGAACCCCTCCAATGACTGCACTCAAACCCAGACTTCTTCCATGAGAAAACCCATGTCACACATCCGCTCTATGCCCCACTTCAGTCGAACAAACACTAGGGCCACACCATTCTACCTTGTACACATTTCAGGAGTCAGGGTTACCAATGTCCTTCTCCAAACAGAACTTTATATACCCAATTACCCCTCTTCTGAACATTTTACCAATTAGTCAATACTTTTTACGTTCCCGCATTTTATTATTCTTTCTTTATACTGTTAATGTGTGTCGCAGGGTAGGAACCAACGCATAACTCATCCTCTAGTGGCTTTTCAGAGGCAGTTAATCAAATGGGAGGAGACTGTCCATCCTTCTACTGCAGAGCAGCTGGGTGGGCTCGAACCACATGCCTTTGGGATTGCAGAGCAGCTTCTTGCCACTAGGCCACCAGAGCACCTTTCTTCTATAGGTACAACTTAACATCTTGAAAGCCCTTGTTTCTATATGCTCTAAAATAATTTCTTACATAAACATAGTCATACATAAACATGGTTCATCCTTCCGCACTGCTTACTTTTCACTCTTCTGCTAGTTATCTCTGTCAGCCACAGAGGGACAGCAGTCGAGAGCCCTCTTCTCTGCAGCAGGACGCATCTGGGCCTGTCTGCCTCCTCCACTGCAGTGTGAGCACAGCCCTAAGTCAGCCAATACTGCAGAGTGCCCAGCTGTGTCAGTACCGGGCACCTCCCACCCAATGCTATTCTTTTTTGAGTGATGCTCAGATGCTCCAAGTTATTACAGCTTTAAACTATTAGAAATAACTGGCCAAGTGTAGAAATGTACTCTGAAGGGAGAATTCCCATCTAATCCCACTGATCACTGATGGCTAGCCATAAGAGCTTAGAAAGCAATGGACACCATGTTTACTGATGACTCCTGATAAATATAGGACATTCCCTAAAAGCACTTTTCAGAAGGCAAAGAATCCTCTTTACATGGTGCATGTTTCTAAATTTTTACTTCTGCTCTTTAAATATCTGTGTAACTTTTCTAGATTAATTATCCCAAAAGCTTGACTTAAGGGAGTTTGTGTGTACTTTCACAACATTATTTTTCAAGAATTAGAAATATAGGTAATTCAGACCAAAAATATGTGAGATTTTTTTTCTCCCCTTAGGATGCTGCAAGGTCCAAATTAGTAAGTCCCCAAAATCACAAAGCGTCCCACAGTTAGCTACATAGTCATTACAACTATTGACTACTCTTCGGTAAAAGACTGCATTTTTCTAAACTCTAAGGGTTACAGAATTAGGTATATCCTGCCTTGATGAATTAAAAAAAAAAAGAAAGTAAATGTCCTTTGCTTGAAAAGTATGGCCGAGTTTGTTTCTCAAGGCCACCTGCCAGCTTGACATGACCTGGTGACCTGCATGTTGCTATGATGCTGGAAATTATATGATAGGTATGGAAAATACTGCCTGGCCATCTATGGTTGGCAGATTTCAGCAAAGTTTTCAGGCCAAGAACCTGGAGATTTACGTATTTAAAAAACTGGGTAGCACAAACTTTATAACAGCAGTGGAACACTGGAATAATCTCAGGTATCAATGGAGAAGAGCTCTCTCTTTAAAATAGTGTTGTCATTAATGATATGGACAGAACAGAGCTTCAGCTGCTGCTGGTCTGACTCAAAATGAGAAAAACTACGAGCGTCCATTAATAATCGGAACATGGACTGTACAAAGCACGAATATGTAGGAATATTCCACGTTTCAAAAAAAACGAAACTAAATGCTTGAAAATAAGATACCCTAAGCATTAGTGGGGCTGAGACGGATTAGTACTGGAAGATAGACAATAATATATAGTATACTATACCAGGAACGAGAAACTGAAAATGGAATCATGTTGTCAATAAGGAAATTTCCTGTTCTATCCTGAAGTACAACACAATGATAGGACAATATCCATACACCACAAGGAAGACAAGTTAATATAACTATTACTCATATTTATGTGCCAACTACTAATGATGAAGAAACAGAATTTTTAGCAACATCTACTAAAAAAATTCTCACTTTCAATTATATAGTTTGAAATAATGGAGGATTGAAAACCAAACAACCTTCAAACTCACTGCCATACTGGAACAGACTCATAGCTGACCATGCAGTGGGAATTTAGAGGCTGTAAACTGCATTGGAGGAGAATGTCCATCTCTCTCCCCTGGAGTGGATCCAATGCACCAAGAGTCCCCATCTTTGGGTTAGCAGTACAGCTCCATCTAGACTAAGGAATCAAGAGGGACGTGAAGAAGAAAATCAAGGACTGTAGCCTTCAATATGGATTACATCTCAACATCAAGAAGGGAAAATCCTCACCACTGAGCCAATACACAACATCATGACAGATAAAGAGGAGACTGAAATTTTCAATGGTTTCATTCCATGGTTTTTACTGTTAGGTGCTGTCGAGTAAAGTACAACTCATAGCAACTCTATGAACAAGAGACCTGAATCCTGCTTTGTCTTGAGCCATCCACACCATCCATGATACATTTGAGGCCACTGCTACAGTTGCTGTGTCAATCCATCTCATTGAGGGTCTTCCTATCTTTCGCTGACCCTTTATTTTTCCAAGCATGATAGCCCATGATAATTGTTGTTGTTGTTAGGTGCCATCGAGTCATAGACAACTCACAGCGACCCTAGGAATGAAAGACCTGAGCACTGTTCATGGAGTTGCTGGAGGCAAGCCATTTTGGAAGTGGATGCCACTCCTGCTTCCAAGCTAGTTTTAATCAGGAAGCTCCATCAAACATGGGTAACCATTATCACATTTGGTACATCAGTGTCATAGTGTTCAGCATCACAGCAACCATGAGTTACTTCTATACAGCAATGCACAGACTAGTGCTATACCACTTAGAAGCATGTTTGACAAAAAACAATTTAGACCAGGCCTGAAGGTCGCAGATTAAAATCACCCACCTTGGGCTTGGTAGCATAACTTTCTGTCCACTAGGCCAACGTAGCTCTATGCTGTTGTCGTTATTGTTGTTAAGTGCTGTCAGGTCGTAGACGACTCGTGGTGATTCTATGAATGAAAAGACCTGAGCACTGTTCATAGAGTAGCATTCAAAAAAATAAAGACATGTTGCAGTAGAAAAATATGTCAAGGATTATTCAGAAGTGCTGAGAAACTATGTCAATTTAAAGACTAAGATGCAGCTGATCCAAGCCACAGTATTTTCAAGTGCTGCCTATGAATTCTGTGGTTAAAAGGACATAGGGACTGTCAAGAAAAGATGGAAGGAATGCAAAGAGCCACTGCCAGGAACTGATGGTACTCAGGAAAAATTCCAAGTTGCACTGAAGGCATTCATGAAGAAGGAGGTTTCAGGAATTCACAGTACACTAACTGGTATGTTTCCACAAGTGGATACAATGCTCAAGTGTCCACTGATCAATGCCAAGAAATTTGGACAGTGGTTATCTGGCCTCAAACCTGAAAGACATTCATATATATGCCCATTCCAAAGAAAGGTGATTCAACAGAACATGTAAGCTATTGAACAAGCATCATTAACATCAAACGCAAAGTAAAATTTTAATAAAGATAAAGAAAAGAATGGTTGCAATTTCAAGCTGGGTATCAGATGGATCTTGGCTGAAAATACACTATGAGAAATACTATACAACAGCTGTCTAAGTTATAATGAAGTGTGGAAAAGCATGAAAATTCTAGAACACTTACCTCTACTCATGTGTAACCTGTACATAGACCAAGAGGCTACTTGAACAGAACAAGGTGATTGTATGTGATTTAAAATTAGAAAAAGTGTATGACAAGATTTTATTCTTTTACCCTATTAAATTTGTATGCTGAGCAAGTAATGAAAGAAGCTGAACTGTATGAAGAAGAATACAGCATCATGACTGGAGAAGACACATTCACCACCTATAATATGTAATATATACAAATGTACTTATTACTTACGATCAAAGACTACAGCCTTCAGTATAGCTTACATCTCAACATAAAGAAAACAATTATCTTTGGTGAGCTCTGGTGGCCTAGTGGCAAGAAGCTGTACTGCAATCCCAGAGGTGCATGGTTCGAATCCACCAGATACTCTGCTGGAGAAGGAGGAACAATCTCCTGTACCAGTCAGATCCATTTTGATGGTACACTCATAAAAAATAATAAAAGTTTTTTTAAAAAACACCAAACTGCCCCCCCCAATTATTTTCACAACTGAACCAATAAACCACATCATGATAAAGAGAGAAAAGGTAAAAAATTTAATTTTACTGGTAGGGATTCACAATCAACGCTCATGGAAGCAACAGTTCAGAAATTAAACAA